>NC_142584.1:5406156-5706156 GCF_965207765.1 Zootoca vivipara
GGGTAGTCAAGGTTTACTTCCCTTTGGCCTTGTGGCTCTCGGTCTTCTTGGGCAAGAGGACGGCTTGGATATTGGGCAGGACGCCGCCCTGGGCGATGGTGACTTTGCCCAGCAGCTTGTTGAGCTCTTCGTCGTTGCGGATGGCCAGCTGCAGGTGTCGGGGAATGATCCGGGTCTTCTTGTTGTCGCGAGCAGCGTTGCCGGCCAGCTCGAGGATTTCGGCCGTCAGGTACTCGAGCACGGCCGCCAAGTAGACGGGCGCGCCGGCGCCCACCCGCTCGGCGTAGTTGCCCTTGCGCAGCAGACGGTGCACGCGGCCCACGGGGAACTGCAGGCCGGCCCGCGACGAGCGCGACTTCGCCTTGGCCCTTGCCTTGCCTCCCTGCTTGCCACGGCCAGACATGCTGTCGTCACTGACTTGGGCAACACACACAGCACACACAGTACAAAAAGCAGCACTAACGAGTGAGAACCGAGGAGGGGGCCTTTTATGCCTTCCTAGTGCTTGCAGGTACCATTTCTTATTGGTTCATCGGGCGTCCTGCAGCCACAAGCCAATGAGGAAGCACATTTCTCGACCTGACCAACCACAGAAGTGGAAACGGTACTCTTCCAATAGGAACGGGAATATCACAGTCCTATAATTTGCATGTGCGCGCGCAGCGCAGATGATATCAGGAGGCGCGGCAGCCAATAGAAATATGTTAGCCCAGCAACCTTCATTTGCATAAAGGGCCTTTAAATAGAGGACGGTCTGACATTGGCAGCGCCGCATTTCTGTTTGCAGTCCGCTGTGACTAGAGGAAGGTGGTTTTCGAGTGCTTTTTATTTTCTACAGAGCGAAGACTTTTTTTTGCTAGAATGCCTGAACCAGCCAAGTCAGCTCCCGCTCCCAAGAAGGGCTCTAAGAAGGCGGTGACCAAGACGCAGAAGAAGGGCGACAAGAAGCGTCGCAAGAGCCGCAAGGAGAGCTACTCCATCTACGTCTACAAGGTGCTCAAGCAGGTTCACCCCGACACCGGCATCTCCTCCAAGGCGATGGGCATCATGAATTCCTTTGTGAACGACATCTTTGAGCGCATTGCCGGAGAGGCTTCTCGCTTGGCTCATTACAACAAGCGCTCCACCATCACCTCTCGGGAGATCCAGACGGCCGTGCGCCTCTTGCTGCCTGGGGAGTTGGCAAAGCACGCGGTTTCGGAGGGCACCAAGGCTGTCACCAAGTACACCAGCTCCAAGTAAGCAGATTGTGCTGCTTAGCAAAGAACTCAATAACCCAAAGGCTCTTTTAAGAGCCACCCACTTTCTCACAAAAGAGCTTGAGTCATTTTTCATCCGGAGTTCCAATAAATGCTGACAATGCACATCAATTTTTATTAACTATTAAGTGAAAACATTTGTGATGGTGCTCTAAAGACACTCTCCATATAAGGCATTTCATTATGTTATAATTTGATTTCTGTGATTGTTTCCCATATTGCATGAAACCAAGTTAGGTGGGGCAGTTTATGGAAAAAAACCACTTGCAGGTTAGAGTGGTAGCATAGCTCAAATACGCCTTGAGCAGGTGTGCTTCACAAAGCTATGCATAGTATTTTCAAAAACTAAAAAGCTTCATACCATCAACTTGGTTGAGTTTGGTGAATCAAGAATATGCTAAGAATGTGCTTTGGATGATGGAATCATAAACTTTGCTACAGGATAGCTAGGCCTGGCACTTACAATAGAGACTACTAATTTTTGGGCAAGCTTCTACATAATTTTTGTGAGTAGCTAAATGTGACATTTTTAATTACTGTTCGTCTGTAACAAATTTCCCAAAGGGTAGTTTTTAGCAACAATGTCCCCTGGTATCTTAGAGCCTCAGGCCTATTATGGTGTTAGGTTTTTGTGTATCACACTCCACATTCTTCAAGATACACACACAGAATTGTAAAGTGGGTCTGGTTGTTGATGGTCATCTAGTCCAACCCTCTGTGATTCAAGAATCTCAACTAGATCAGGCATCCCCAAACTTCGGCCCTCCAGATGTTTTGGACTACAATTCCCATCTTCCCCGACCACTGGTCCTGTTAGCTAGGGATCATGGGAGTTGTAGGCCAAAACATGGAGGGCCGCAGTTTGGGGATGCCTGAACTAGATCATACATGAAGTGCAATCCTTAATTGGGAGGCAAATAAAGGTATATCTGACATTTGTTTTGCAACCTATGACAGACATTCTTCCTCCCTAAGGTCACAATGAGGAGCTACTGAAGGAGTTGATACTAAATTATGAATAAGGTTCGCAAGTTTTAAATTACAGGGTATTTAATATAGAAGCCCTGATTTGGATGTAGCCTATGGGTTTTGCTAATGATATGTCTGTATTAAAAACGAGGATGCAGCAGAACTTTCATGTTCTGGAATTGAATTGTCCAAATTAAGTTAATCTTCATTGTTCTTATACATCACCCCTAGTGATGGCATGTAAGGGGGGGCACTTTTTTGCATTTACCACAACTTTATCCTGCTTCTCTGAGGCTCACAGGGAAGCACTTTATTATAACAGTCCAAGAAGGTAGATTTGGTGTAGGTGGTAAACTACTACTGAAAAGAAAATCTTGCCAAGGTAGTCCAGTTAGTTTCAAGTTTGATCAGGGATCTGAATAGGCAACTCCTGGTGCCATAATTCATATTTTATTACACTACACTTGTCTCTCCAAAGTCCTGTGTGTGTGTGTGTGTGTGTGTGTGTAGAGAGAGAGAGAGAGAGAGAGAGAGAGAGAAGAAATCAAATACTTAAGCACACCAAGTAGGAATTAGGACCAGATTTTTTTTTTGTATTGGGCTTATCCCCTCCATCCATGTTCCAAAACACGTTTGAATTTAATCTCATTGCAATCAAAGCAGAGACAGTTTTTAACACAAATTACATATGCACCAGTTTCCACTGAAAACATGGTGTTCTCCACAGGACTCCTGCAAGAAAACACATCCCCCCCCCCTCAATAGGTGATAGCACGGCTTACATTAAGGTGTCTTTGGCGTCTCCGTAGTTTATTAATTGTATGCAAGTGTTAAAATAATTTATCACAAATGCACATGGTCGCAGGCTGCTCTCATTCCTAAACTTCATTTACAGCGTCAAAGAAAGAGGACCGACTTTTTCATCGAAGGTATTATCAATCGTTATTATCTTGCAACAGTTTCACAATTTGCTCTCTGTTAACAAAGTAGCGCAAATAAGCAGGGGAGGGACCAATGAGTTCCGTTGGGCAGTTTTGTATCCATTTTTTGCTTGTTTCAGTCTGCTCTCTTGCCTCCTTTGGGGCAACCTGAGAGCGTTATCTTCTCCGCAGACTCAAAAGCAAAGGAACGGCGCCAAATTATTCAGTTTGAAGCGGCAATTTGAGATTGGGCATTTTGAAAATCTCCCGCTGCTCATTTGATGAGCAGTGTCCTATAGCGAGAGAGGCGCAGTTAGGTAGCACCGCCTCCCTGGGACTGCCAGACTTCATTCTGGTCGGCTTACAGAGTATATAATGCACCCGAGTTCTTCTTGCTCTTGCATTAGCCGATTCTCTCCTTCCTTGTGCGTTTGTTTACAAGGTATTTGAAGCTCTAGGATGTCGGGTCGCGGCAAAGGCGGGAAGGGTCTTGGGAAAGGGGGCGCCAAGCGCCACCGCAAGGTGCTGCGCGATAACATCCAGGGCATCACGAAGCCTGCTATTCGCCGCTTGGCTCGTCGTGGAGGAGTCAAGCGCATCTCTGGGCTGATCTATGAGGAGACCCGGGGCGTGCTGAAGGTTTTCCTGGAGAATGTCATCCGCGATGCCGTGACTTACACGGAGCACGCTAAGAGGAAGACTGTGACGGCGATGGATGTGGTCTATGCCTTGAAGCGCCAGGGCCGCACGCTGTACGGATTCGGCGGCTAAATATTCCTGCAGCGAACGACAAAATACCCAAAGGCCCTTTTAAGGGCCACCTACTCATTCATAAAAAGCTGAATTTCCCACATTTACTAACGTTAACAAGGTAGGGATAGAAGCTTGTGAAAAAGCAGTGGTTGCTTGCTTTACAATTGGTCCGACATGTTACGTTCGTAAATCAAATTTGGTATGTGCGGTGGCCTTTGACAGTTATGTTCTCTTTTTAAATAGTATTAGAAATAGTCTTGAATTTGTGTGTGTGTGTCTCCCGCTTCTGACAGTTTTTTTGAGTTAAAAACACCTTACTGGTTCTTCAGTGAAATTTCTAGGGAAGGCAGCCTTTCATTACGGCTCTAAGGGGCTTTTTGCGCATAACTCTGCTCCTCCTTCATTGTCACCCCACTAGGGAGTAAGGCTCCCAAACTGGGTTAGTAGCCGCAGGAGGATTCCCGACGCATTCAAACATGGGCTTTTGCTTTGGGCCTCGGTGATAAGCGTGGGTGGGGGAAGGTGGACGGGCAGGCAGGCGAACAAAAGCCTGGGTCTCCGTGCAGGAGACCGCGATGCCTCATTTCCCAGCAGCCTTTGTGCCAATTTCTTTGTTCGACTCCTTGTGACCTTGTGCTGTCTGGCCAATGAGAACCTGTTGCGTCATGCCGTCGCCAAGCACTCTGGGATAAGTAGTTCCGAGGCGGTCCGTAGGCGCCCGCTCGCGGCAGAGTGGGAAAGCGTGGTGGTGTGTCAGGATTCAGATCCGGGCTGCGCCTTCTCCCTCGCTGTGAAAAAAGGGACTATGACAGGAGCTGGATTCCTTTCTCTCAGACATACGATTTTTCTGCCCGCGTTTCTTATTTCGGATTTTTCCCACTGGCTTGTCCAAAGTTGTCAGAAATGCTGTGCTTCCTTCCGCCTCGCACGGGCGCAGCCAAGGGGGGGGTTGTCCCCCCCAATCAATCAAAATAAATAGAAATCTGAGGGGCTGCGCTCTTGTCAGGCTATTGGGCACTAAGCGCTAAGCCAGCTCTGGCATGTGCTGACAGAATGGCTGTCCTGGCTGCATTTCTTTTTTCTTGATTTGCATTCTCTAGCTCTGGTCTTTGGCCAGGAGGATAATATTCTGGCTTTGCGGCAGCCCTCGCTGCCCCTCTCTGCATGCCTTGGCTGCAAGACAAAGTAAGCTATCTGTGCTTGTGCTGTGGAGCCTTCTAGGCAGGAGGTACTAGCTGACCATGTTAGTAATTATCTTGAGATTTGTCAGTTGAAATGCCTCCCTTCTAAGTGTAGTGCTGGTGAGTGCAAACAGGATCACAGCCAAGGCAGGGCCAGTGAGAAACAAGAGGGGAGGAGAGCTTGAAGTAAATTTCTCTCCCTGCTCCCTCCCCCATAACCAGCAATATCTTACCAGCAATTAAATAATGGGTTCTATTCAACTAACTTTTACTTCCAGTACACCTACTTAGGTTCATTAATTCTAATGGCTGTACAGTCATACCTCTGTTTAAGTACGCCTTGGTTTGAGTATTTTCAGTTTAAGTACTCCTCGGACCTGTCTGGAATGGATTGATCCACTTTCCATTACTTTCAATGGGAAAGTTCGCTTCAGGTTAAGTACGCTTCAGGTTAAGTACGGACTTCCGGAACCAATTACACTCATACCTCAGGTTAAGTACGCTTCAGGTTGAGTACTCCACGGACCCGTCTGGAACTTACGAGCTCAACATCTGACGTTTTCGACTTATGAGCGGAAAAAGTGGCCGCGCGCTTACGATTTCCCCGACATCCGAATGGAAAACCCGTTTGCGGCTAGGTGCAGTTTCTTTGACTTACGAGTTTTTAGATGCGGTTTCCTCGACTTATGAATTTTCCCGTTTCCAATGCATTCCTATGGGAAACCGCTTTTCCTATGGGAAACTCGACTTACGAAGTTTTCGACCTACGAGTGTGCATTCGGAACGGATTGAATTCGTAAGTCGAGGTCCCACTGTATATAAAAATGTAGGCATTGAGCGCACAGATGTAACAGCCTTTCTCTGTAACCGCTGAACCGTAATGTAACAAATTTGGCCACAATGTTCCATGCCCATCAGTGAGGGATCTGGCATAATTTTTTTCCCAAAAAAGCAAACCTTTCATACTTAAAATAATGATTAAACACAAAAAAGTGGTGCCCAAATTAGACATCACCAGCAGAAGCTCTGAAGACTCCAGCAGCATCCAATAGAAAGGTAGATCGCCCACTGCTGCCTCGAAAGCCGCGCCACCAGATGGCACCACAGAATTCCACAGCAACCAACTGAAAACAGGCCTTTTGCAGCAACAAGGCCCAACATTGCTAAGTGGAGGTAGGGGCCTGCCTGGGGGGGATGGGGGACTGAATAGGGGCAGGGATAGGTAATGGATCAGAACAGGGTAGGGGGAGACACAGGGATGAAACCTGCCCTCTCCACAGTATCTCACCTCGGCTTAGCAGACTAGGCTGAGTGGATTTAGGGGCCTGCCTGGGTGGGGGGTGGGGAATGGGGGGGCTGAATAGGCCGCAGCATAGAATCAACTGAATATGGGCCTTTTCCAGGACCGTGCCTTTGGGTAGAATAAATGTTATTTCACATAACACACGTGGGTAGGGGAGTCAGGGTTGGGACAGGGCAAAATTTTACAGAACATGTGCATTGGTGGAATGATTGTGTGCAAAATGAACGGGTCACAGGGGTAGGTGGGGGGTTAGGGGGAGGAGAGGAGGAAAATCACAAGGATAAGCTGGGGGTGGGGGAAGAGGGGGCATAATAGGTCATGGATCAGGACAGAGTTGGGGGATTCACAGGGATGAGGGAGGGGGTGAGGGGGAATCACAGGGATCAGCTGGGGGGGTGAGGGGAGAAATGGTGGAATCACAGGGATATGTCATGGATCGGCACAGGGTAAGGGAAATCACACAAATAACCCACAGCAACGTGTGGCAGGGCCAGCTAGTGCTGTATAAGATTATTCTTAAAATAATGCTTTACAAAAGCCACCCCTTTTCTAGCCCCCACCTTTTAAGCAACATGGTTAATGGTGGTGATGATGACAACTTGCAAGGGTTTTCATTTCATTACAAACATCACGATAGCTTTCAGGTGCTATAGTGCTACACTTTGTCTTTCACAAACAATTGTGTCAGGTGGAAGCCCCTTACAAAGTGAATGAACAACAACAACAACAACAACAACAACAATTTTATTATTTATATCCCACCCATCTGGCTGGGTTTCCCCAGCCACTCTGGGTAGGTTACAGCATATCTAAAAACAAAATAAACTGTAGTCATATATTGGAATAATCTTCCATAGTCCTTTTCTAATTATGTGTCCATTAGCCCCCAAGGTTAATATTCAGATTATTAATATTCAACCTTTAAAATCTGCTGTATCGTATGCACAGTAATTGTATCCATTTTTAAGCCTTTTTAAATGATTAAAAGTCCCTTCATGTTCTTGGGACTTCCAGCAAACATTTGAAACATCTTTATCCATTCAGAATAGCTTCTCTATAACTACACTGCACGCCTAGTGTGGAAGGACCCTGAACCTTGTCCTTCCATGAGGTTTGACTCAAGCAAAATGGAACTTAATAGTACTAACTTCTGAGTAAACAGGCATAGGATTGTTCTGTGCAAAAGAATAAAAACATTCTGAAGAAAAAGGTTGTATGTTTTAATGTTGGGCCAGAAGTCAGCATTGCCAGGCACCTTGAGGAGGTTCACTGCTATCTACATTGTCTGGAGCTGTGACTGGATGACACCATTTTGTTTAGCCTTGTGTGCATATGCTCCACCATGTGTAGGAGGCCACCTAGGTTCCTCCTCTGGCAGCAGAGGAAGAGAAGCCCACCAGAACGCCCCCCTCTCTCAGCGACAACGAGGAGGAGCAAGAATAGCATCCCCTGAAGGCAGAGAGCTTTGGCAGCTTCTCACCAGTGATGGCAATGTGAGGAACAGCAACCAGGTAGTTGCAGAACCCTCTCTGTCTGGACTCACTGCTGCACTGGCAGTGGTGAGGAGGGAACTGCTCTCTGGTGGCCCAGAGCAAGGGAGCTACAGCACTGACTTCTGGAGTTCTCCCCTTCGCTGCCCCAAAACAAGTATCTATATGCATGGGTGAGTGTGCACAACGGGGCTGCCATGCAGAACACAAGCTTTAGGTCTCTTGCCCACAGCCCAAAAACCTGGAGCCAGCCCTGAAATGAAGCCCATATGTGGTGCAGTTGGTGTGTCTTAGCATTCCTTCCAGGGGGGGGGGGAGGGGAAGTGCCACTTTGAAGCACCTTCTATCGGTGCTTTGCAAACATATATTTAAAATAACACACTAAAGAAAATACGGTGCCCAATTACGTGAAGGTGGCCTTTTAATTGACCAAATGTTTTATGTAAACTGGTTAATCAAAGTGATTGATCAAATGTGCAATCTTACTCTAACTATTCTGCTACTGAAATATCTCTCCTGCACATTATCTATACAAAAGCTTGGAATGGCGAACTGCCCATTTGGCCTTAATGGGCAATGTCACTAGTTGCATGGCACATGCACTGCTCATTGTATCCTCCTTGACAAACCATTCATTTCCAGGAAAAAACAGTCTCATTCACAGGCTGACTTTCCCAGGCCCACCTCAAGAACATCATTCATGATTTTCCTTATAGGCATAATAATGATTTTCCTTATAGGTTACATGGCAAGCCTCTACCCTACTTGGTGAGGATGAAGCTCACCAACCACTACTCAGCACTGGCACTCCTTTTGGGAGATTAGAATTCGCAAACAATTCTCTGTGGATATACAAATGCCATATAAATTCTTACTGATGACCATATTAATGACATAATGAAAGAGCCCTGCTGGATCAGGTGCATCTCCTTCAAATTGGCCAAGCAGATGCCTAGGGGAAACCCACAAGCTGGACCTGAGGGCAACAGCACCTTCTCTCCACTGATGCTCCTCAGCAGCTGGTCTCAGCTTCTCACTCAGGTGGGTAGTGCCATCATGGCTGAGAGCCATTGGTAGCCTTACCCTCCATGAATTTGTCTAAACCCTCTTTGAAAGCTATCTAAGCTAGTAGCCATCATTACATCTTCTGGCAGCAAAGCCCATAGCTATAAATATGCACTGTGTGAAGAAGTGCTTCTTTTGGTCTGTCCTGAATGCTCCACTATTCAGCTTTATGGGAACAAGAACGCTGTATGAGCAGGACCTTAAGACCTTATAGGAGTTTTTTGCCAGGTCCCATGGGGCTGCTTTATACAGAATTGCACAGTTCTGTTGAGGTTATTTAGAGTCTGAGAAAGTTCACTGAAATATACCAATATCCTTTCAATTTCCCCTCACACTTCTGCCTAGTTTTTGTCCCTGGATTTATTTCAAACTTCACCGGAGGCAACATTCCACCCTGTGTTTGTCGCATGCAGCATGGTTGCATTCTGTTGCAGCTTACCTTCTGCCGCAAACTGTGCTATTGGTCTTGCTGTCTGCTGTGGTGAAATTATGCGACTCACATAATTTATGCACATAATTACATAAAGTATGTTGCTGTGCAAGTGACGTTGCTTGCAACGTCAAAGTGCAAGTAGATAAATAGGTACTGCAAGTAGATAAATAGGTACAGTGGGAAGGTAAACAACATTTCTGTGCGATGCTCTGGTTTTGCCAGAAGCGGCTTAGTCATGCTGGCCACATGATCCAGAAAAACTGTCTGCGGACGAACGCTGGCTCCCTTGGCCTATAGAGCAAGATGAACACGCAACCCCAGAGTCGTCCGCGACTGGACCTAATGGTCAAGGGTACCTTTACCTTTTATGTTGCTGTTACATTATTCCACCCTGTTCATTTCAATGCAAATAGAGGGGAATGTAATCAATTATGTATCATTTGCGGACTGAAAGCAATAACAACAGCAAATCCCGATGGCATTCGCTGGGTTGATTTCTGTTCAAACATGGGACAAGTAAACAAACATTGGCAAGTCCTGCTCCTTTTTCTGTTGGAAAGACCTGACATTCCTACTCACATCCCAAAGGACCTGTTGACTTTAATTCCTCCCCAATACACATTCCTTATCTGTAAATTCACCAGAATCTGGTAGCTTTAAAACATGGGAGTGGACTATCTGTTGCAGAATGTCTCATGTACTTCTCTAGTTCAATCTGGTCATCCGACATAGCCTTAGTAGGGCAGTGGGAAGAGGTGAGGCTCTGCTACCATCAGTGCCTCGCCCACCCTGACCTCAAGCAGGTGTGACCCGGCGCCGGAAACAGCTGCATGTGATGCATTTGAGGAAGCTCATGCTGAGGTGGAAGATGCCTGTGAAGCGAAAAAGCAGGTTGTAGTAGGTGCCAACGGACAGATCCCCTGAGGTATCCGCGTACTTCAGGGCCACCAGTGGTGTGTATAGGGCGTTTGTCTGTGTCCGGAAAGGAGGACGCTCCTTGGTGATGACGTTCACAACAGCCTGAAGGTGGGAGGTGGAAAGAGGTTGGTATTTTGATACAACTCCTTCACATCTTGGCATATTGAGTCCAGCATTTTGCTCTCATGGTGGCTAGCTCACAAGCAGTGCATGAGCGCAATACCCCCTCCCCTGATCCCTAGCAGGTGGTAGTCAGAAGGATACTGCCTTTGACACATCAGTGTTCCACAGTGAGGCAAGAGCATGAACAGGAGCACTGGCCATGTCAGCCAGGGCATGCAAGGATCCATCAGGTTCCATCAGTCTCAGGGTGGACCATCTTAGTGGTTCCATCACCCTTGAACAGGGGAGCATGCAGCCCAAACCTTACCAGGAATTGTGTGGCCATGACAACTGATTCAAAGCAAGCAGCTTCCCACCCTGCCCCAGCCATCAAGGTCTGCTCTGTGGCAAAGATGAGGTCCAGGGTGTGGCTGATATACTGAGGCTGCCCCAGGGTTGTCATGGAGGCCTTGATGTCCCAAGCTGACCTGTTTGATTGCAACTTTCTCCCACAAGAAGTTAAACAGGCACCGTCCCTACTGAGTTTCAGATGCTTGGTCAAAACCAGTTTATTTCAGGATGCCTTTGCACTTTGAATGCTTCTTGGATGATTTTAAAAAAACCACAAAACTTATTAAAAATATTTTAAATTATGAGGTTTAAATTTTTGGAAGCTTAATTCATGTTTTAAATCCTGTATGCTGTGTATTTTATTGTAGTATGTCACTTTGAGACCTACATGGTGAAATGTGAGAAATAAAGCTTAAAAGAAACAAATAGTAGCCTGAGCTGGATCAAGGCATTTTGCTATCTGAGGTGAAGAAGAAGAAGAAGATGCTTCTCCCAGTTCCATGTACAGAAGACAGGTGGACTGGTGGGCAACTGCACCTGACGGGAACAGGGGAACTGAGTGGGACAGGGAAGGCCATGTGCACAGCTCTGTCTTCCCAACACCTTGCCATCACCTCCCACCATTCAGCATTTGCCACCTGAGGCAGCTGCCTCACTCTGTCAAATGGTAGAGCAGGCCCTGGGTCTGCGTATGCATTACAGGACAGCAGGCTAGAGAAGGAGGGAGCAATGGATGCCAGTGTGGAACAATGGAAGAGGCCAGTTCCTGCTTTGTCTTATGCAAACAACTCAGTCCAGTCCGGCAAGGTGAAAATTGTCAGTGAGGCTGTAGAAGAACTACTGGCTTTAAAGCTTTACTGCAAGGGCATATCCAGCATGGGGCGGGGGGGGGCAGCTGCCCCCCTGAAGCAAAAAAAAATAAAAATCGTCCTGCTTCACGGTGGCTGCAGCTGAGCTGGAGATGCGTCGCGGTCCCGCAAGAAGAGCCTGAAGTGGCTCAGCAAGGTGCAGCGGCGTTGCTAGCCTTCTAGCTGCCCAGGGTGTGTGGCGTCAGTCGCGCATAAAGGCTAGTAACGCCACTGGGAGGAAGGGACCCGCGCAAAGGGAAAGGAGGAGCAATGGACAGGGAAGCGGCTTCCTCCTCCTCTCCGTTTCTCCCTCCCCTCCTCGAGCTCCAGCATGAGGGCAGTGCGGGAGCTGCGTACATAACCAGCCCAGCCCAGCCCCGGCGGCAGCGCCACCGCCACTTACTGATCCTGCCGGCCGCGGCCCGACAGTGTGCCCAACCCCGCTGGCCCCGACTCCGGGGGCTGCACATGGGCCGCTCCTGGCAGCTGCAACAATAGCCCACGGAGGCACAGTGCCTCAGCAGCTCCCGGGTCGGCGCGCCCTCGGAGCGCGCAGCGGACGCCGCCACCGCTTCTGTTTGAGCTGCAGCGGCAGCAGGAGCTGCGGAAAGGGGAGGGGGCTTTGCAGCAAGAGGCGGAGAAGGTGGAGGGGCTCTAAGCCGCAGAGCCAGGCCTTGCCCCCGGGGAGGGAAAGGAGAGCGGACCTCAGCTTGTGCCCCTGCCGGGTCTGTGGGATCGGAGGCAACTCGAGTGTGCAGCTGTTCGGCCAGCCCTCCCTCCCTCTCCTCCTCCTGGTGGAGGTGGCGAGGGGGCGCCGCGCTGCCCCCCACAAAGTGCAGCCCAGGGCCCCCCCCGCCCCCTATTGCGATGCCCCTGGCTGCACACGCGCGCGCTCTCCCCCAGCGCGGCGCCCAGGATGAAACTTCTTCCCGGAGTCAGTTTCACCTGGGCTCCGTAGCCCCGTCCACGTTTCCCACTTTGTGTCCCCTCCCCTCCCATGCCTTGGCCCCACCCCTGAACGACCATGGCTTGTCGTCGTCCCCAGTTTTGATCCTGGGTACGCCCCTGCTTTCCTGTGTCACTCATGAGGGTGACCCCTACCTTAGCCACATACTCAGGGGTCTGGCCCATGGTGGTGAATATCTCATGGGAGGCCGGAAGATAGATCTCCTTGAAGTATCGCACAGTGGCAGCATCGGCTCCCGGGAACTCGGAGCGGGCCACTTCCTCCATCAGCTTCATCTCAAATTCTGTGTTGACTGGACCGGGCTCTACCAGAGAGATGCTGTGTAGGAGGGAGAGTGAAAGAGAGAGAGAGAGAAAATGGGGCAGCATTTGGGCCTGGGATCATCACATCAGATGCCTAAAGTTGGAAGGAAACGGCCAGGGCCTCTGTGCCCTTCCCTGCTTAATTGCCCCAGGGAAGCTTATTTGAATTAATGTTCATTTTAGATTATATATAAAGGCCTCCGCAAATGGGACTTAGCTCTGCCATTGCGATCAACATGAGATCTATTATTTATATATACAGTGGTACTTTGGTTCTCAAAATTAATCTGTTCTGGAAGTCCGTTCCAAAACCAAAGCATTCCAAAACCAAGGTGCGCTTTCCCATAGAAAGTAATGCAAAATGGATCAATCCATTCCAGACTTTTAAAAACAGTCCCTAAAACAGCAATTTTACTATCTAACAATACCATTGATCCATAAAATGAAAGCAATAAACAATGTACTGCAGTCACACAATCAATCAGTAGCTGAACTGGGTTCCACATAGTCACACACAAAAAGAGCCGCAAAAAGAAAAGCACAAAATAGCAAAAACAGACAGACCTCAGTGTAACACTCAACAGGATGCTGGACTAGATGGGCTATCGGCCTGATCCAGGAGGTACCATCTTTGTTTTAAACTGTGATTTAATATGGTGTGTGAACTGGGCCCATCTCTGTTTCTATCTGAGTGTACCTTTCCCTGATGTTTCGGGGAAGGACGTTGCTTGTGCAAATCCCTTCCAGTTTCACTAAACTGGGTAGAAGAATTTAAGCTCTTTGAGATCTGCCCCCATGTCGCTCACTCAACTCACAAAATGTTGAATTTGAGGAGTTGCACAGCTAGGCTTTCACAGAAACCTTCCATGGCAAACTTGGAGGCAGCATACACGTCATTGAAGGGGACACCTGGTTGGAAAGCAGAAGGGATTTGAAGTGAGCATACCCATCAACGCACACTGCTCCACAGGTTGTTTACATTCTTGAGAAAACAGAAATGGTAAGGCCAGTGCCAGCTATACAAATTTTGCCCTAGCCTTCAACTTGACCAGCCCACCTACTTGCTCACCCCAGGAAGGGGAAGATGAGCAGCTGTGGTGGAGATGGCTGGCAGTGGTGGAGGAGGGATTGGGGACTATGGGGAGAAACTCTTTCTCGTTGTTATGGTTGTCATCCTCTTACAGCCACTGCAGCTTCTTGCCTTCCTCTTCCTGGAGATTGCAAGGAGGAAGACTTTTCTACGTCTACCCACCTCTTCCAATAAGTGGACCCTGGTCGGAATGTAAGGATTCACTAAGTGTGTGCACAGCCATGGCACACCTCCTCTCTCCTTGCTCTTCCACAAAAGGGTGCTGTTTGGCACCCCTTCCACCTGTTACCTGAGGGATGTGCTCCTCCTATCCCCCACCCACTCCTGCATTCAATCCAGGCTTAAGTAACACAGAGGATCAGCTTAACTGGGATGGTACTTAAGGGCCTGAGGAAAAGAGAGGGGGCATATTGATGGTTGTGGCACTTGGATGTGTTGCACCAAGGGATAAATACAGACTAACAATCAAAGCAGGATTGCATATTATCTTGGAAAATGTGTGTACCCTAGAATCCACATTTGCCAGAATAATGCAATTTCCAGAATTGAAGATTAGAGTTTTGTGACTTACTTAAAAAAAAAAAGTCAGATCCTTAATGCTGAAAGTTTGTCACAAGATAGTCATAGATCCAGGAAAATGAGACCCAGTGTTTTATCTGAAAAAAAGTCCAGATTTCTTTTCTAAATTTTTGAGGTAGAACTTGATGTTCCAAAACTCACTCCAACTCATTCCTATCTCAGATGAAAGATCCTGCATGCTCCCTATCATTTGTGGGAGTTTCACTACTGCTGGCAGAGAACTGATCTGTGGGGCCCTGAGGTCTCTTTGGTTATAGAGTTACAGAGCGAAGGCTTTGAGGTCGTTTCAGTTTGGATATCTCTGCTCTGCTTCCTCCTGCCCTCCCTATTCCGTCCATACCTTGCAATCCCATGACGCTGCTGATAACTACAATGTGTCCTCTCTGTCTTCGCTTCATTTCAGGGAGAACAGCTTTGATCATGCGGATGGCACCAAAGAAGTTGGTCTCAAAGACGCGCTTCATGTCATCGATAGAAATGGACTCTACAGGCCCAACGAGCCCCACACCGGCATTGTTCACTGGGGAACATAAATTATGACATTAAGAAATATCTATGTTCCATTAATCTCCGGCCAGCATAGCTTCCCATACTGCCAGAGTGTTGTCTGGACAGGAATGGAAGTCCCCGTTTTATTTCCACCCCTGGTTTCATCATGCCTCTCCATATTCTCCTCCTAAAAGGAGCTCTTCTTCTACCTCCCTGGAATGCTCAATCAATGGCTGTCATTTCTTCCTGCAGATTAGCCCAACATTATGTCCTCGAACTGTTTTGGACTACAACTTCCATGAGTCCCTGCCAGCATGGCCAGCAGTCAGAGATAATGACAAGTGCCATTTAACAATATGTGGAGGGCATCAGGTTGGGGAAGGGATGTTAGAGGTAGATGTGTGAGTGTGTGTGTTGTGGACACTTTGTTAGGCCTGAGGACAGGGCTTAGAGCCTGGGACAATTAGTATACCAAGCATGCAGTTGGTATACAAAATGGCCTCTCCCCATGGGAAACATTGTGGTTGCTAGGCAACCAGAGCATCTCCTCATCATAGCTGTGCCTAGCAACTCCAAATACAATGCACCCCACTCTTCTCAGACATGACAAAAGGGACTAGGCCATGACTGATGACAGAGGGCACATTTTGGACAGTGTATGTGAATTTGCTGCTGATATATCACATCCCGGTAGGAACCTCTCAAACTTCCTTTGCAGCTTTTCTGCCTATAGTGTAAGAGAGGGGGATGTCATTGAGGGCAATGACACCATTTACCACAGCACCAGGATAATAGATAGACCCTTCTTATTCTGGTAGTTGAACGCAGTGATAACAGGGCTCTCAGGTTTTACCATGGTTTGTGACAGATTCGCACAGAGGAAGTCCTACACTATGGCTGTCAGCTTATTTTAGTACATTCTCATAAACTGGGTGCCATATTATGCCATGTGCATGTGCCCGCGCATGCCTGCCTGTTTATCTAATGAATAGCACAGCTCCCTGGATTTTGGACTCTCCTTAGGAGCAAGGCTATGTGCACCCTTATCTACTCATGCTTGTGAAACATACACATTTAAGGATCTGAGAAAGGTCCTGACCACACTGAACTGAAAAGACAAACCAACATGTAAAAATGGGAAACAGAGACAAAAAACAATAAGCTATTTTAGTAGGATAGTGGATTGAGCACCCTGATCTACAAACTGGATCAACTGCAGTTAATTTATGCTTTTATTGCTTAGTTGGAATGCGTCCCTGAGCTGTGATAATATAGTTTGCTATTGCTCCCTGGGAGAAGGATGGAGCTGTGTGTGCATGTGGCTTGGGTTTTCATGTGTCTTGAATGTAGCCTAAGGTACAAAGATAAGGATCATGTTCCTTGCTCTGCCCATTTTTTGCCTCTGGCTCCACCGACCACATTCATATGCCCCTCAGAAGGTTCTCTCCAAGGGAATGTGGCCCTCAGGCTGAAAAAGCTCCCCCAGCCCCTGCTCTAGAGCAGGGGTGGCCAACTCCCAAGATACTGTGATCTACTTTCAGAATTAAAATCTGGCGGTGATCTACCCCCATTTTTTGGGGTTCGGCTCAAAGTTGTTGAGCTTTTTTTAGGGAGAAGGAAAGGGGGGGTGACCAGATTTGGTAACCTTTTTGGGGGGAGCACTGCCCAAATACTTTTCTTACGGGGGAGAGCTCTTTCTTTTCTTTTAGGCTGGCAATCACTAAGGAACCCACAATCTACCCGGGATCTACCAGAAACATCCTGGGGATCTACCGGTAGATCCCGATCTACCTGTTGGCCATGCCTGCTCTAGAGTGACCAAGAGGGAGGGGGCATGTGCAGAAAGGAGCAGGCTGGATTCTCGGTAGTTGGTAGGAGGGGGGGGCACCAAGGGCAGGGGACATATTTAGCCTCCTCCCCACAGCATGCCCCTTTGCTTTCTTCTTTATAAGTGTATGGAAGACAATCGCCCCCATGAGCAGCAGTGCACTTGAGGATAAAGGCTGCGAAGAAGGCAATTCCTGCCTACCATGCAGGCTTTTCCTGCCTTTCTCTTGGGCAGAGAAAATGCCTGCCCTCTCAAGAGCTGAATAAAGCCTGCTTATTAAACCTGCATGAGTAATTAAGCTTCAAGAGAGAAGATGTAGTGGGCCATGCTGCTGCACTTAATAGAGTAGAAACCCCCCTCTGCTGAATTCCCTTTAGCACCTCCCTTTCCTCACCACAGCTGTAGCATGACGCCATAGGATAAAGGAGTTCCTCCTGGCTGCCCCTTACCCAGCACATCCAGTCGTTTCTCAGGAAGGCTGTTGATGCACTCAGCCACAGACTCATCACTGCAGACATCAAGGCGCTGGATGCTGAGGGTCTTGTTGAGTGTGTCCCCAGCAGCTGCCTCCAGCTTGTCCTTCTTGCGCAGGTCGCGCATGGTGGCAATGACTGGAAGGGAGACAGTGCACAGGAGCATAGCCAATGTTCTGTGGTGCTGAGACGCATTAAGAGTGGATTGGAGGGGCATCATGTCCATGAAAAACTGCCAAAGTGTGCATAGTAATATACATCTAACCCCACAGGTTTAAATTAGTATTTTCGTGTGTGTGTGTGTGTGTGTGTGTGTGTGTGTGTGTGTGTATCCAAGAGCTTTGCACTCATTGGACAGAGCACTGAAAATCAGCAGCATGTTTGCTTTTTACTGTGGAAAAAAACCTGTATGCATTTAATTAGATCCCTACAAGGACTAGAGACTTGAATGCATTTTAATGAAAGCTGAACATCTTGAGAACCCTGGAGGGGGAAAGGGGGGGTTCCAGTAGCTCATAGACAGGCTCCCCCCCCCCAAGTCAGATTGCTGTTACATAGCCTGACACCCGTGTGGCCCAGGGAGCCGATTGCCTGGCTCAGAGGTAGGGAATGTGAGCTTTTTTGCTAGGGGTCAGGAGGGCAATTGAGGATTCACGCATTGTAAGCCGCTTTGGGGTCATGATGCCAAATCCCTCTGTAGGTAATCCCCTCTGTGAAGTCTGTGAAGGGAAGGTGGGGGGGGGAGAAGTAATACTTTGTTGCCAAGTATGTGTGTGCACTTAGGCTTTTCTATGTGTAGCACATGCTTGGATTTTATATATGTGGTTTTGCGTGTGCCTCTCTTTGAGAAATAATGATGAGCATAATGAATATCAACCACAAAACACACAGACACACTATGGATGGGGAGTTACGTAACAAGAGCTCTTAGCATATATAAAGGGGCAGAGAACCCTCCAGATGTGTGGGACTCCAACTCCCATCTGCCCCAATGCTCTTGGGTGTCGAATAACTCCTTGAGAGCCCACAGGCCCCCAAACCCTGGTCTAAATATGCTGCAGCACACAACTGTATACTTAGCATTTAGATAACACACCCAGGGGGTTCAAAACACTTGCAGGCATCAGCCCAGTTACAGTAATCCTGACGTCAAACTTGCAAGGCAGGTTAGTGTTATTACCCACCACCCAAGGTTTGGCAGCTTGGTGGTCAAGGACATACTGGGCCTTGCCCTTGGCTAATACCCCTTTGGGGAGGGCTGATAGCCCTGGGACAGAGCAATGCTTTGGACTCAGAAGTTCTCCATTTCAGTCCCTGGCATCTCTAGTTTTTGTTTTGTTTTTAAAGGACCAGGTAAACAGATGTGAAGGATGCAAAATGTCTCCATGTGACTCTGGAAACCTGCTGCCAGTAAGAGCAGAGAGAATACTGTGTTAGATGAAGAAATAGCCTGACCTGGCGTGAGGGTTGATCCTGTTCCACATTGTAAGGCAAGTGAGGTCAAGGGAGAGGGTTGTTTGCTTAAGTTCATGTGGAAGCTAGCTGCAAAGCTGGCATCCTGATTCATAGCTTTGCTTTATGCTGGCAGGCGAGGATTCTTTGTGCTCTCTCTCAGTCTGGCCTCAAATTGCAAAAAGCTAAAGCTTCTTGTTTGGTTTCAAGCAGCATCCTGCATAGCAGAGCCCTACAGGGCTCAATTCAGGTGGATTGGTTTTATTTATTTATTTAAATCAGGTTTCTATACCCCACAATTGTAGACAAACAGCTTTAAATGTTGTAATCAGGCTATCCAGATGAAGCTTTCTTAATCTACCTTGCCCACCTCCCTCTTCCCTTTTCAAAGACTCCAATCCCCTGCCCCAACCTGTCTCCTACTAATATCCTTTAAAATCCCACTCTTCTCCCTCCTGTATTCCAATAGCTAAGAGAGACCGGGCTGAGGGGAGCTAATATCCTCCACACATGTAATTTAATACAATAGTGCATTTTTCTGTTGTTGTCACAGAATGTAAGGTGTGAAAGGGAATTAGCACAGAACTCTAGACTCTTTTGGTAATGGTATTTGTGACTGTATTTGCAGTCGGAAGTGTGAGTGTTTCATAAAGTTTTTCAGTCTGGGGAGCAAGCGCCACAGTGTGTTTATATATTGGTATGTGCAGTGTGATTGCAGGCTGTGTTGACTCACTGCGACCACATGTGATACTTTTCTTGTTGTGCATGATTGTATGAGGTGACTGTCATCAGTTTAGATGGCCTTAATAAAGGCTTGTTCAAACTCACGGGGAGGTGGGAATAGATCTGTTAATGTCTATTGCCCATGATATCAAAATGGAACCTACATGTATAGGAACAGTGGACTTTAAAATACAGTACAGACAAGAAAAGGATGATCATCTCTGCCCTGCCCCTTTTATTGAAACACCAGACTGGCTGCTTCTATAAACAGTATGCTGGAGTAGATTAATGTTTTAGCCTGATCTAGTCTCCCTTGTTACATTTTTGCCAGTGGGACATGTTGTAGATGCACAAATGTGGTGCATGCAGTGTGTGTGTGTGTGTGTGTGTGTGTGTGTGAGAGAGAGAGAGAGAGAGAGAGAGAGAGAGAGAGAGAGAAGCCGTGTGGTTTTGGAAAGCTGTGTGTGGATACTGGGCAAACAATGTTAGTTTCTGCTGTTGAACACACAAGTGTTTCATTGCTGGACATACCTGGTGTTTGTGCACATACAAATGTATGTCAGTCCACGGTGCCTTACCTAACAGATCACTCTCTACCTAATGCCCTTTGGACTTAGCACCTTCCTGCTCTAGTTACTTAACTCTGGACTGTCTGAGCAGCACGAGGCTTCTCATTAGGATTCTGCCTCCCATGGCAAGCAAAGAGCAAAGTAGGTGGGACTGGAATGGAGAGGGGTGGGGGGCAGAGAAGAGCTGGGCTTTGGAAACATTCTTACCCCCATGCCATGTGTAGTTGGTTATGCAAGTGGCCTTTGGACAGTGTCTGGGTCCAGCCAAACTGCTGGGCAAAGAGGAATGGCTTGTTTCTGCTTAGCCTGTGGAAAATGGGGCAGCAGTGGGTTGGGGAGATTTCAAGATCTGGAGCTGGAGGTGAGAAGTGGGCAAAGGAGTTGGTGGCTGGAAGTGTAGCTTGCCCAGGGGCTGAGGGGATCCTGGGAAACAGACAGAGAATATAGCAAAGTTCCTGCAATACCGAGGGGGTGCCAGATTGGGTGGGCAGAACAGGCAGGCACATTCCCTGGGCATAAAGATGCCAGGGTGGGTGTGACAGCATGCTCTAGCTGCCAGACCATAACACAGCCCTGAGAATAATGGCTGGTTCAAGAGAGAAAACCAGAGCATGCTGCATTCTTTTAATTCTCTGGTTATCACCCTCCCTGGTTCCACAGTCCCTTCCTGCAAGTTGCAGGGCTGAACAGTGCAGAACTTTGTGGGTACCCATTTCCTCCATGTGGGTTTGCTCCTCTGCAAGAGGTCCCACACCAGAGTTTCAGAATTCCAAAAAGAGCACACAGTCCTCCCCCAAGCAAGTTCCCTTAGCAGATACCCCAGTCTCACCGTGAAATCGCTTGCTTGGGTCCTGCGCCAGTTGCACAGCCATGCGCAGCCCGATGCCTGAGGAGCAGCCGGTGATAAGCACAGTGCGCGGAGGTGCCTTGGCCATGGCTGAGCTGCAGTGAGTGGTGCCCGAAGGGATCAGGGTTGAGAGAATGACAGAGCTCCTCTAGCATGTGACCCAGTGATCAGCTGGAGGCTTGAGCTGGTGACAGGGCTGGGCTGGGCGGGGGAAGCTCCTAGCTCCTTCAGGGCAGATGGCCACCCCTCAGAAACCTGTAACTGCATTTCCCAGGGCTTCATCAGCTGTGTCTATGGAGTTTTCACAGACATGCCCAGCATTTTGCCCTGTTATGTACTCTGGTGGGTCATGACAAACACAGGCTGGTCTGGTGGATGAATAGTTGTCAGATCCTAGGCACCTTAGGAAAACATAAAAACTAGAAACCCTATATATATGCAGGCAGGCATGTTAGTGCACACCCAACATGAATGTGTATTTATAATTGGGTAGTTAAAATTAAACAATAATCAGAATGACGACTGATATTGTTAACATACAGCTAAAAGAGTGCTCTATTAGCCAGGAAGTCCCTAGTTTAGTTTTTGATTGAGTAGCCTTGGGCAAGCTCAGTCTTTTGCCCTCCAACTGCAATATGGTGGGTAATAATTAAGATTTGCCTTACGGAGTCATTGACGAGATAATGCATGTAAAGCCTTTAGAACACTCAGAAGACAACAGTTATGATTTGCATCTACTGTATATAGTTGTTGTTTTTAAAGAGATGCCTTTCTCCAGTTTCCTCCAGTTTTCCAGTGCATGCTGCAAATGACATGGGGGAATTCAGTAACGTTACCAATTTTAAACCAAAACCAGGGGAATGGTATTAATTAAAGCAGGTGAATTAATGCAGAAAACAAGGGTGTGACAATACGTAATGCAAGTCTGGGAGAATCGGGATCCAAGTGAGGGACAGGAATGTGAAGTGATGCTTTATGTCACATGCTTGTATAATATAGGGGTCTAGATCCATTTCTTCCCCTTCTATTTGCCAGGAGGTCATGACCACTGGTCACATCACCTCCTGGCAAATAGAAGGGGAAGAAATGGAGGCAGTGAGAGATTTTACTTTCTTGGGTTTCATGATAACCGCAGATGGTAACAGCAGTCACGAAATTAAAAGATGCCTGCTTCTTGGGAGAAAAGCATTGACAAACCTAGACAGCATCTTAAAAAGCAGATACATCACCTTGCCGACAAAGGTCCGTATAGTTCAAGCTATGGTTTTCTCAGTAGTGATGTATGGAAGTGAGAGCTGGACCATAAAGAAGGCTGATTGCTGAAGAATCGATGCTTTTGAATTATGGTGCTGGAGGAGACTCTTGAGAGTCCCATGGACTGCAAGAAGATCAAACCTATCCATTCTGAAGGAAATCAGCCCTGAGTACTCACTAGAAGGACAGATCCTGAAGCTGAGGCTCCAATACTTTGGCCACCTCATGAGAAGAGAAGACTCCCTGGAAAAGACCCTGATGTTGGGAAAGATGGATGGCACAAGAAGGGGACGACAGAGTACGAGATGGTTGGACAGTGTCCTCGAAGCTACGAACATGAGTCTGACCAAACTGCGGGAGGCAATGGAAGACAAGAGTGCCTGGTGTGCTCTGGTCCATGGGGACACTCAATGACTAAACAACAAGATCCTTTCGGCCTCACATTTGCAGTGTTGTGTTTCTGCAGTTTTGTGTTTCTGATCTCTGTCACTAGATGGCGATATACCCCAATAATGGCTCAGGCGTTGGCCAGAGGTTGCCTCACCCCTCTCTAGGCTGTGCTGGGACCAAACAGGCCCAGCTGAATCAATTAGGGAATTGAAAGGATGTGGTTTTAAAAAATAAAACAGAAAATTCCCTAACAGTTTAAATCTGCCCTTTATTTCATAATCCAAATGCAAACTTACTCTCTCTCTCTCTCTCTCCCCCCCCCCCGATTAACAATACAAATACTGGGTTTTTTAAGGGGGGAACCTTCTGATTACTTTTACTGCTTCTGCAGTATTTGATATGTCTGACCTAATTAGATTCACCTTACTGTGCAATCTTGCATATATACTCAGAAGCCATTCCCATGGAGTTCAGTGAGATTCGCTCCTGCGTAAATGAGTACAGGATTGCTGCAGTCCCCAAGTGCCACTGCAGTTCATTCCATCCACTCCAGGCTGACAAAGAAAGCCGAAAAAGAAATCATGAGAACACTGACTGCTGCTTCTTAGGAAGGATTACCCACCTGCCAGAAAACAACAGTGAATCTTGTGGCATCTGAAAAGATGAATAAATTAATCACGGCACAAACTGTTTGAAAAACCAGTCTAGTTTACCAGGGCACAATGATTTAAAACACAACATGAAGAACTGTTTAAAACAAATTACAATCACAAAAATAGGATGTGTCCTAAAATACAAATCTCAGGTACCAAAGGCCATGTTAAAGATATGCTCATCATACCGTAGCTGTCGAGTTTTCCCTTTTCTCGCAAGGAAGCCTATTCAGCATAAGGGAATTTCCCTTTAAAAAAGGGAGAACTTGACAGCTATGATGCACATGCTATGGTAAATGGGTTAATTTCTAAGGTGTTACAGGACCTTTTGCTGCCGCCGCCACCCCTACTTTAACTCACTACCAGCCTGTAGTATGATGCCCACTCCCAGCCCCCCTTCACACCCACCCACCCATTCATTTCCTTTTTCCTCTCTTTCTCTTCTTCCTTCTCTTTAAATGAACTTAAGCCTCCTTTAAAGTTAATAATAACCATCAATGTTGGGACATAACTTTACAGATCTCCAAGCGACTTCTCACATGGTTTGCGCTTCAGCTAGCCATGTGCGATGGTGTCCAATCACCTGGAAGATCTAATTGCCAGACTGCCTGGCATTTGTATGCAGCAGGGCTAGTGAGTTTGGTTTCTTGAATTTATGTGTTGCTTCCCCAAACAGACACTCCAGAGCAGAAAAAAACACAGTGGTACAATAGAAGATTCATAAACATAATAAAAACATAATCAATATGAAAGCATCTAGCATTGGTGCTGCTCAGACTCCCAGGAATTCAGAAATGTCTTTGCCTGGTGCCAAAAGGATGACAAAGTCCCTGGGGAGTGTGTTCTGTAGGTGGGTGGTGCTACCGTATCTTCCTTTGGCCTTGGCCAACCAAATGAAGGCACATTTTGACTGTATCTCATTAAAGAAGCAGGTCCTAGCTGTGTGCCAAGGGCTGATGTTTCCAGGGCCACTATGTACCTTCTGTTGGTTGCACAAATCCACTTGTAACATTTGTTCCGTTGAGAAATAATAATAATAATAATAATAATAATAATAATAATTTATTTATTTATACCCCGTCCATCTGTCTGGGTTTCCCCAGCCACTCTGGGCGGCTTCCAACTGAATATTAAAAACAGTACAGCATCAAACATTAAAAACTTCCCTAAACAGTCTTCAATAATTAATAATTAGACTGCCAACTTTCATTATCATGGGTGGTATAGTCTTTCACTATGAAAAATGGGATTGCAAATGAAGATATTTTGGGGTTTGGGGCAGAAAATCCGTATGGCATCAATCTCCCACTAATCAGCATAGTATACAATCCCATGGGAAATTCTTCCCATTGCTTTTGCATCTTTTCCACTCATTTTGGCGGGGAAACATCATCACCACCATCGTCATCCTTTGAATTTATATACTGCCCTACACCAGGAGGTCTCATCCTACCCCAGACTGTGTCCAGTCAGCCAGACCTCTCAGTCTGCATAGCCTGCTGCTCAAAATCCACTGTCTGAGCTGGCCACCTCATCTTTCCATGTTAGGGTTGCCTCTCCACATTTTCCCCAGCACTTTCACCAGGCAACCTGTTTTCCATTGATGACCTTCCTCCCATCCTACCATAGCTGCCAAGTTATCCCTTTTTTAAAGGGATTTTCCCTTATGCTGAATAGGCTTCCTCGCGAGAAAAGGGAAAACTTGGCAGCTATGCATCCTACAGAGATGTAGAGTCCCACATATTTTTGAGAAGGGACTACTTGACTATAAGTTTACCGTGAGGGAAGGGGATGAGGGGGCAAGTGGATTTGCCCTATCTCTAGGGTTTGTTGTGGCTGTTCCTTTGCATACATCCTTCCTTCTCAAACCCCCCCCCCAAGTCCTTGGGGGTGGGAGAATGAGACTGAGTCATCCTGTTGCCTCATGGTATGAAATCACTGGCTCAGCTCTGAAATTGTTGACCCAGATTGTTAAGTTCCCAGCAAATATTTACAGCTGTATCTGGAGTAACATCCCACAGCCCCCAGGTTGGAACCAGCCCAGTCTTCCTGCTGGCCCTGCCTTTATGGCTGCCTCTGCATGCAAGAGCTTAGTGGGGCCTCTGTCTGGGAAGGAAAGCAGCTTTGTCAAGCTTGTGTGTCCATGTTTCATCACAGGACTGAAAGCAGCGAACAGGCAGCTGTGATGTATTGATCAGGGTAGGCGGCACAAAATAAAAAAATAAAGGAGCCATATGACATTTTTTGCCCAGGCTGAGAAAGGCGAGGGAGCATGTACCTGCTTACTCCCAGTACACCTGCTGCTGGGAAAACACGACATGTAATGACAACAGGGTAAACTGGACTAAAGACTAAGAGAGCGTGCCAGGGAACTTAACACAGCATTTCTATTGTCAATGGCAGATACCATCTTGGCTGTGAATCCTGGAAGACCCGCTTCCTGCCTTGCAGGCCTTTCCCCTTGGTGAGACCCAAGTAACGGAGCCTCAGCTTCCACAGCTGCTGCCTGACATGAACTACCATTGGCAGAATTGGCAGCGGCAGCAGCAAAGACTACCTGGGCTATCTTTGGAGCTGGAGAAGGAGGAGGAGGAAGAGAGGACAGAGGGTGAAGAGAGAGCTGTGAGTGAAGGGCAGCCCTTTCCCCATCCTTTGAACCCTCTTGAAAACAAACTGCTGTACCTAGACCTGTGTGTGGATAATGCAGCTGTGGGCAGCCTGAGGAAGGGCCACCCACCTTGGGCCTGCCCATAAAAGTCTAGAGTGAGAGACTTGGGTGATGTCCACTGTGTCTAGGAACTCTTCTCATTGTGAGCTTTCTGTGGGTGAGCCGAGTTGGTTTGGACTGGACTCTGGGTGAGAACCCAGAGGCTGAGGGGAGAGTATGTCAGAAGGAAAATGAATTGTTATTGATTTATATCAGGCATGTCCAACAGGTAGATCGTGATCTACCAGTAGATCCCTGGACATCTGCAGTAGATCACTGGTAGATCACTTGCTCCCCCCAAAGAAGCTGAACAACTGTGGCTGCCCTAAAAAAGCTCAACATCTTTGCCCTGCACCCCTAAAATGACCTGAACCACAAAAAACAGGGCTTTCCTTCCTTAAAAAAAGCTCAGCGTCGCTTTCTTCCCTAGATAAGCTCTTTTACAAATTTTATGTGAACCCCCCCCCCAAACAGGGCTTTCCTTCCTAAAAAAACTCCACAACTTTGACCTGAACCCCAAAAAGGGTTTTTTAACTTTTTAAACTCTGTGAGTAGATTGCAGTCTCTTGGAAGTTGGCCACCCCTGATTTATATGAATTAGTAACTTTGTATTAATGTAACATTTTTATATGTAACAATGTATTTTTTGTAATATATTGCTTAAGTTGTCTGTTGTTGCTTCTGTTTTCTGTACACCCCTTAGATATCTTTTTAATATATTAAGTGGTATAAAAATTAAATAATAAATATTTAGTGACTCCTGCAGGGCTGCTCGCATTGCTGGATTCTGAAAATGCACTCAGGAAATCAGAGCAGAAGTAACTGGGATTGGTTGCAACCCTCCATCTAGGGCACATGCTCTCCCTCGCTGGTCAGAAGAGAGGCAATTTGTGATTGGGCCGTATGGCAACAGGGACATTGGGCAGGATAGCCCTTTGGCTTCAAGGGACACTATGTCCCTCTGATCCTGTGCCTCGAAGAGTAGCCTGATCGGTAGATATCAAGCAAACCTGAAACTGGAATAATTGGCGGGAAAAGCTTTCTGTACAAAATTTCTATTTTAGGAGACTGCTGCTTAAAAACACAGGAGCAGGGTCTGCCTGTGGTGGGAATCCTACTGGGGTCTTCTAATCTCACAATCTTATTCCCACAGGGGCCCCTGTTTTATTGGGCATTGGTGACGCATTCACCCTGTGGCAAATGCAGCAGTGATGCAATGCCTTGTGCACTCACGTCCTGCTTGTGAGTTTCTCTAAAGCCACCTGAAGAGCATGCTGCACTGAATGTTGGTCTGATCCAGCAGGACTCTTCTTCTGCCCTGACGCTGCTGGGACTAAGGCCAATGCAAGAGTGATTGTGTGTGATTATGTGCCATGTTTGTTTGCCTTAAAGGAATTATGAGCAGAGCCGAAGATATATGAGCAGGGCTGAGCTGCAACTGCCCTGAGCTACTGCAGCTGAAATGATATGGCATGAAATCACTTGATAACATATTCATCAACACCGCGATATTAGGAGTTGTGATGGATAGAAGGGAGCCAAGAAGCATTGTGAGTTGTTGATTGAGAGGTGGGGTAGGTGGAGGGAGAGGAGGTCCCTATGGCTTCTGAGCTCAGGCCCCATAACTCAGCACAGGCTTCCTGACTAGAAAACTGCCTGACGCTGCAAATCCTCTTGCTGGCATCTCCCTTTGGGTGCCCCATCCTGAGGGAACAGAATAAGGAGGAGAGGGCTGCATTGCATAGCTCTCATTCCCCAGCTTTCCTAGCCCTGCGTCCTAACATGTCTGGGCTCCCAGGAGCTTTTCTAGCCTTCTCCATCTGCAGTATCCCACCCCCAATAAAGGCATTCAACTTTACCACCACCACCACCACCACCCTGACCTGGAAGAAGCAGGCGCGCACGCGCGCGCACACACACAGCGAATGTTCCTGTTTCTGTCAACCCTCCCTTTTTTGTGGGAAACTCTCTTATTCCAAGCCACAGCTGTCAACCTTCCCCCTTTTTTGTGCTGGAAATTCCTTTATTCCAGCGCCGTTTCCCGCTGCTATCCTGGATTGTTAGATATACGTAGACTGTCCCCGGGACAGGTGAGGCTGCTGATCTCTTATTTTCATATCCGAAAGTTGACAGCTATTAAGTGGGAATGCAAGCACTGCTCGGGGAGTGGCGTGCCCTTTGCTAGCCTCCAGTCCTAGCAAATGCCCAACCTGACACCCTTTAGTCTAGAGCAGGGGTGGCCAACTCCCAAGAGACTGCGATCTACTCACTGAGTTAAAAAACTGGCAGTGATCCACCCCCTTTTTTGGAGTTCAGGTCGAAGTTGTTGAGTTTTTTAAGGAAGGTGGAAGGCCCATTTTGAGGGGGTTCGGGTCAAACTTGTTGAGTTTTTTCAGGGAGGAGGTAAAATGTTGAGCTTTTTTTACGGGCGCCACAGTTGTTCAGCTTCTTTGGGGGAAGACAGTGATCTACCAGTGATCTACTGCAGACATCCAGTGATCTACTGGTAGATCATGATCTACCTGTTGGACATGCCTGGTCTAGAGCCAGCCTGACCTCTATCAATAAATACATAGCTTGCCTCAATCTGAACACCACCCAGCTGCAGTATATAAATCCAATAAATGATACTAATAATAAAGTGAGAATTCTCAGGTGTGTTTGCTGAGTGAAGGGGCATTTGTGTGTGTGTGTGTGTGTGTGTGTGTGAGAGAGAGAGAGAGAGAGAGAGAGAGAGAGAGAGAGAGAGAGAGAGAGAGAGAGAGAGAGAGAGAGAGAGAGAGAGAGAGAGAGAGAGAGTTAACGTGCTGTTCCTGTTGAGTATCCTGAGGAAAGTCAGGGCACGCTCCCTTCCCCACTCTGGGGCAGCTGCTCCTCTCCTCTTAGCCCCCAGCGGAGCGCGCTGCGTCCGGCTCTGGGAAGCCCCTTCGCGTCTCCTCCCGCCGGGACTGCCTGGGCGCCTAGCGGGCGCGATCCGGGGCCGGCGCGGGGCGGGGCCGGCGCGTCTCTCCCTCCCCTCTCTGGACGCAGCGCTGCCTGCGCGCCTCCCCGCGGAGTCTGCGAGCGGAGCAGGGAAGCGCCCTGTGCGATCCCGGCGCTGAGCGAAGATGGCACAGCCGGCGAGGCGCCTGATCTGCTTGCTGGCCCTCCTGTGGCGCGGACTTCCCCGGACGGGGGCAGGTAAGGGGCGCCGGGCACTTAGCGGGAGGCTTCGCGGGAGGCCGTCTGGGTTGCGGTCCGGGCGCCTCTTACGTGCAGCGCCGAGCGCGCGTCGGACAACGCGATGTAAACGAGCCGGACGGAAGTGTCCCCTCCGGCTCCGTATTGTCCACACAGGCAGCCAGCAGCTCTCTCCGGGGTTTCAGGCAAGGGACGTTCCCAGCCCGATGCGGAGAAGCCGGGCATTGAACGCGGCACGTCCTGCGTGGAAAACAGGCGCTCATCCACGGAGCCCCTTCCTTCAGTTTGAAGAGTGGAGATGCCATTTAAAAGAATGACTTCTAGCAACACCTTGGGGCACCCCAGGTTTTTGAGGGCTACCTGTGCCAGTGCGTTTGTCACACTGAGTCTGATAACTCAAGCTGAGAGCAGGAGACACTTCATTCAGGGCCTTGGTTCGAGCCCCACATTGCATTCCTGCATTGCAAGGGGTGGACTAGATAACCCTCGTGGTCCCTCCCTTCCAAGTCCACGATCCTATGATTCTTTATCTCCATATTCCATGGCTCCTCCTTCCACCCCATCACCAGCCACCTGTTCCACAGGTGAGGGAGCGGAGAGCCCTGCACCGTTTGAGGGGTTCCCACAGGCGTGTGAGGCATAGCTGTCAAGTTATCCTTTTTTTACAGGGATTTCCCCTTATGCTGAATAGGCTTCCTCGCGAGAAAAGCGAAAACTTGGCAGCTATGGTGTGAGGAGACCCAGGACACCTCTCTCCGAAAATCCATGGGGGGGGGAACGGTCTCGGAGAGTAAAGCAGAAGCACCCCCTCCCAAGCCCCACCGAGATGATGGAGGGACTGCAAGGAGGGCCATTTATCCCGCGCACATCCAATATGCATTAGGGGGGGGTCCTCATTGAGGGATGTTTAACTCCGTCCTGTTTTGGCTGGTGCAAAAGAGGGAGGCACCACACCTGTCAGTATGGATCCAATTCCTACCTCAGTGTGTGTGTCCCTTTCCAAGGGTCAATGTAAATAAACCCCTTTACCCAGGGTGCTTCCCCACAGTATGATGATGGTAAATATTTATATATCAATTTTTAGTGTTCAAAGTATTCAGCGAGAACATTTAGTTGCTTAAAAAATAAAATACAATTTGACTTTAAAGGTGCCACAATTAATAGGGACAGTGGGTTTTTAATGAACACATTATCATTTTTAGTACAAGTGCTTATGAATGCCCTCCCCTTCATAGACGATAATGCCTCTTCTAAGATGCTGCCTGATGCTGGCATATGCATTTGTGTCTAAATACAAAGAAAGTGTGGTTCTTGCTTCAGAAACTATCCACATGTTAATACATACAAATATAATTGATGGATTAATCGACCTTAATTTAACATAATGCATACTATTGATGGATTAAAATGTATTTAATAGAGTTGCAGTGCTAATGTTATCCCATCAATGTGGACCTCCAGACCTTCTCGGTGGTAACACATGCTTAAAATACCTTGATCCCAAACATTCATTTAGCATTCTGAGCCTATAGAGCATGTTTAGGGTTGCCAGACTCAATAGTGGACAGGACTTCTGTGCCTTTAATTGCCCTGCTCTCTTGAGTCTGGAAACCTTAAAGAGAAACCAGCAGACCCTTTGTTTAATTTCCAAGCAAAGGGTCTGCTGGTTTCTCTTTAAGGTTTCCAGACTCAAAAGTGAGCAGGGCAATTAAAGGCACAGAAGTCCTGTCCACTATTGAGTCTGGCAACCCTAAGCATGCTCCATCCTCCGCCCCAAAGAACAGCATCCCTCAAAATATTTTCTGCTTGTGCATGGATGCCACTGGTGTGGCTACAGAAGGACCAGCACATTGTGAACACATTGTTATTAGTACATACAAATGGTGCCTGCAACAAACTGTTGCAGTTGTGGAGTGCTCGTGGTCACCATTCCAGCCATTTCCATATAAATCGGATCACTTTCCCAAGGCCACACCTTAAGCTTCATTGTGTAAGGCTACATTGTGTTAGGCTACATTTAAGCATATGCAATTCATGCTTAAAATATGACTTGTAGCACCTAGAAGTCATACTTTAAAATATATGTTGGTACACATGCATGCCATGGGGAACTTTTGCAGCCATCATGCAAATGGCTGCAGGATTGTATTGGATATAGCAAGCTCCATAAATTTAAAGTTGCTCAGAATGCAGTGGGCAGGTTATAAAACGAGACTTGTTAAATATCTTAAAATATCATGTTAAATATCTTAAAAATATCTTCACCACTCATGTAAGTTTGGTAGTTTTAGATTCTGGACTTAATGGTTTTCTGTGGGCTATGTGTGTGGGGTGGGTGAGTGGGTGGGATTCCATTTTAGATGATGCAGTAAGTCAGCCCTGCTGTGTTTGGGGGTGGGGTGAGGCCCTCCTGCTCATTTTGCTGAGTTGGGCCCTGGACTTCTGCCCCCAACCAAGTCCTGCCCTGATCTTCAATTGCCTCCAGTTTGTTGGTTGGTTCCATGTAAATTACTGGTGTTGATCTGTAAAGACCCACACATCCAAGGACTGAGGTTGTTCTCCTGTATGAACCAGCCTGTTTGCTCTGTTCACCATCTGAGACCCTGCTCCCTGCGTACCCCTGCCTTGGGGAGTGAGGCAGGTGGTTACCAACTGCAGGATATTTTCTCTTGTGGAATGCCTTCCTTGGAAGTATTAGGCTGGTTGCTTACTCCTCTTTCTTTTAGCACCAACTTAAAATATATTTTGATTGCATGAGTGTTTGGTGGGTGATTGATTGCATAGAAATTGTGTCCCTGCCCTATTATTTCTATCTGCTGCATAGTTCTGCTCCCACTTTATCAGTGTATATATATAGTTGTTATTTAAGGCCAGCCTTATGTGTATGTTCCTCACTTCCACTGTGTATTCATAAGGGATTTGATTTAGATTGTATCTTACTGGCCCAGTGGTTTTTCCTACTTTCTTCAGTTTAAGCTGGAATTTTGCTATAAGAAAAAAGTGTTCTCGAAGCGACCAACATGAGTTTGACCAAACTGCGGGAGGCAGGAGTGCCTGGCGTGCTCTGGTCTATGGGGTCACGAAGAGTCTGACACGACTAAACGACTAAACAACAAAATGTGTATGTGTAATGGTACTGTTTTGGCTACTCTTGAGTAAAGATGCCCAATTCCGCTCTGTCTTTAACAATTTTATTGTGCATAGTATTTACAGTGCAGAGATAGCAGAAAACATGACCTCTCAGTCGTAGAATCCAGGAGTGGACGTTTCCCATTGCGTGTCCAGCATAAGAGTTTGGGCACCCCGAAATGCCTCCTCCCGACCTTACGTTAATTCGGACGCCGGAAGGGGCTGCCTGTTCCCCCACACCTGTTGGTCAGGGCGTTGCAAGGGCTCTCTAACATTGCCGAGCCCTGACTCCTCCATCCCACTAACTTCCTCACTCCTCCCCTCTGACCCGCTGCTGCTGCTGCTCTCACTGGGCAAAGTGCTGGTCAGCAAGATGGGGGGAGGCTCCCTGTATGGAGGTCCCCTGACAGTATGTTTATAAAAATGTTTTATATCTGTTTTTCAAATTGCATTTCTTAATTATTATGTCAGCTGCCATGATGATTGCTGTGTTGAAAAGGCGAGGGGTGAGAAGTGTTTTTAATGAAATGAAATAAATTAATAAGCAGGAATCTATGAACCACAGAACCACCAGAGTTCCTAAGATCTTACTTATAGATGGGCTGGTGGAAGAAGGCCTGCAAGGGAGATTGGATGTGTGTGTGTGTGGGGGGGGCAAGCTGTGCAGTTTGCCTTTCTCACAGCCACCCATGAAGATGAATAATGCAGACAGGCACCCACAGCGAGGGGCTTAGATAAACACTGTGCAGCAAAGTACACACTCTTGTATCTAACCTGCGTAGAAGGCAACCCTCAGACACAAAGAGATGGGCAAATACAGATAGGAAATGAACACATTTGAATAATGTTCTCTCTGTATCTCTCTCTCACACATGCACACACAAATATTCAAGTGCACTTTTCTTGATATTTATTGACTTACTTATTTTCATTGCTTATTTAGAGCAACTACTTTTCTCCTTAAAACAACCCAACGAAACCTCAGAGTGACAAGCAATGCTACGATCACATTGTTTTTGCACCAGTTTCTCCTAGAAAAGGAGTTTTCTGGCCTCTGCTTACTCCAGTGTAAGTAGCTATCTAGCGAGGCCTACGGTACCTTACAAACTGTGCTTGTTAGTTTGTTTAGATCAGGGGTAGAGTACCTTGTTGGCCTGATCTTTATCTCCCCACCAACTCTTGTGGGCCAACTCATCTGTCAAAGTTAACTTGTGGGGGGAGGGATCTACTTCACCAGTGTGTTCCCCACAGGGAACACTCTGGCAAAGTGGCACCCAACAGGATTGAACCCTGTCCCTCACCCATCAGCTGATTGCACCCTGTGGTTTGGGGGAAATGGCCTTGTGGACCAACTTGGACCCTCTGGTGTCCCAAATTGTCCCATGGACTGGAGGTTCTCTACCTCTTGTTTAAATTTATACTCTGCCCTTTAGATACACCATTGTGATTATGCCTTAAGTATAAAGTAACCAGGGCCGTCTTAAGTGTATCTGGCGCCCTGGTGCCCTGGTGCGACGGATCCCTCCGGTGCCCCCCTGCCCCGTTTCCCAGCACGGCGGGCGGCAGGCGGGTGCAGCTGTGTGGTGCCCCCCTGGCGGCCCGGCACCCTGGTGCCACCCGGCCTGGCCGCAGGGTCAGCCCAGAAAGTAACCTAGCTATCCTATAAAGACAGTATCCATATAAAACAGATAAACAAAACTTTAAAAACCTGTTTGGGGTGAAGAATATTGTTCCCTGGCAGCCTTGCTGTGGAGAACATTCCAAAACTGGGGGGGGGGGGTATTGTCACCACTGAAAAGGCCCTTTTCCTGGTAGCCACCCACTACCTCAATATGGACAGACACTGGTGGAGTTTGGCCACTTTCACATACTGTGACCCCTTAAAGAGCTTTGAAAGTTAGGAGCAGCCCTTTAAACTGGGCTCAGAAATGCAGCAGAAGCTAGTGCAACTGAAAAAGCACCCCCACAATGTGCTTGTCATGCCCCTTTCCCTGTAAGCAGTCTAGGATCTGTATTCTGAACTTTTGTAATATTCATTCAGGTAGTAAATGTAAAACACTTTGAAAGCAGAGGCTTTGTACAAATGCTAATTCCTGACTTGAAACAAATAGCAGTAGTACCATCTATAAAGCAGGTTTGCTGCTGATTTTGCACAAGGCTTGATATGACACCTGCAGGGATCAGCATGGGGATCTGTGCAATCTTGTAAATTGCAAGATACCTCCAGGTATACAAACACTAAGCAATGCAATAGAAAAAAGAAGGAAATCTTGGGCAAGGGCAAGGTGATGGTTTTTTTTTTACATAACAGCCTTCTGTGACTGGAAGTGCATGCAAGCTTTTGAGCAAGATCTTGAATGAGTAAAGGTGGCTTGTGCAGCTCAGAAGCTTATTCTACCCTTGCGCCAAAGTGCGTGGCAAATACAAAAAAAGTTCTTTTTACCCACACATGGATGCAGGAACATGTTTCAGGCCACTTCTGTGTGGCTTGTTCTGGAAGGGATGGTGTGTTTCACACACACTGAGTCCCTGTCGGTTCAGATCAGATCGGAAGAATCTTTATTTGCATCAGCCACTAGCCATAGCAATAAAATAAAATACAGTGTACCGAAGATACAGATAAATGCTTAGCTATACAAAATACAGTGGAACCTTGGTTTACGACTACCTCCGTTTACGAAAACCTCCGTTTACAAACGCCGCGGACCCGGAAGTGTTTACATCCGGGTTCCGCAGCGTTGGATGTGCAGATGCGATCTGCGCAGTTCATGCGTGCGCAGAAGTGCTCCTTCGGTGAGCGAATGCCTCGGCGAGCGAACGCCTCCACAGAACGGATTGTGTTCGCAAACTAAGGTACCACTGAACATTCTAGAGCAGGCATCCCCAAACTTCGGCCCTCCAGATGTTTTGGACTACAATTCCCATCTTCCCTGACCACTGGTCCTGTTAGCTAGGGATCATGGGAGTTGTAGGCCAAAACATCTGGAGGGCCGCAGTTTGGGGATGCCTGTTTTAGAGGTTTTCATCAATAATAGTAATATATCATATTCTAATTGCCCCTGCTAAAAATTTTGCAGTTTTTGCTGTCACCTGGTTATCTTGATCTGCCTGAAGAAAAGACCTTGTTGGTTCTACACTTGCCTTCCTTGATAGTGAGTGGTGAAAACAAATAATCAGCAGTCGTTAACAGCCATCAACAGGTTTACCACTCTTACAGCCCATCACCCATTCCCATCACCCCCCCCCCCACCCTCTGAATATATATACGGGTCTGGGTGCTTCTGTTTCAAGTGTATCATACCAAAATAAAAACTTAGTTGGTCTTTAAGGTGCTACTGAAGGAATTTTTTTATTTTGCTTCGACTCAGACCAACATGGCTACCTACCTGTGTCTGGTGAGCGTAACTGAGCATGCTCAGAGAAGGCAGCATAGTAGGGATCCACCAAATGATGATCTTTTACTGCTTTTAGGATGGGGCTGGATTTTTACTGCACCAGCAGTAAAATTCTAAGCATAATAATCACTCCATGTGGGGTGCAGCACATGGCACAAGTTTCTGCCCTGTCCATGCAAACTGCCAAGATAATAGTTTGTGGTGCTATAGAGAAATTGATGCTTACACAGAGGTGTAACTAGAGTCCTTTTGTGGCCTTGGCAAGGAACTGTTTCAGTGCCCCCCCCCCAAATCACTTCACTGTGACCCAATAACTCTCTCTCTCTCTCTCTCTCTCTCTCTCTCTCTCTCTCTCTCTCTCTCTCTCTCTCTCTCTCTCTCTCTCCAACAAGGGAGTGCATATACATATAAAAAAAGTAAGGGTAAAGGACCTCTGGATGGTTAAGTCCAGTCAAAGGCAACTATGGAGTTGCAGCGCTCATCTCGTTTTCAGGCCGAGGGAGTTGGTGTTTGTCCACAGAACAGACAGTTTTGTGGGTCATGAGGCCAGCAGGACTAAACCGCTACTGGCACACAGAGGACAGTGCCGAGTGCCAGAGTGCACAGAAATGCCATTTACCTTTCCGCCGCAGCGGTACCTATTTGTCTACTTGCACTAGCATGCTTTCAAACTGCTAGGTTGGCAGGAGCTGGGACAGAGCAACGGGAGCTCACCCCATTGTGGGGATTTGAACTGCCAACCTTCCAATCGGCAAGCCCAAGAGGCTCAGTGGTTTAGACCACAGCGCTACCCGCGCCACTGTTCAGAGCATGCACATATTGACTTGCATCCCCCGCCACTTAGGCACTGATGTATGTGACATCAGATGTCTGTCTGTGCAGCGAGTATTAATCAAAGACAGTCTCTCATTCATGTCACAGTTGTCTGGAAATGCAGCAATGAGCCGGGAAATGCGTTTGATCCCCCTCATGGCCATCGTTGATGCTCGGTAGTGTTAACATCATCATGTCAAACATTTGCTAGGGGAATGCAAGATACTCCTGGCCCCTCGAGCAAGTTCTGACATGGGTCTAGGACAACTACAGCAGGGGGAGAGAAGACTGATAGTATGAGATCTTGATGTTTTATAATGGCTTGGCAGCTGGACCCAGAGCTGGACAAAACAGCTCTGTTCTTTAACCAGAGCTGAATGAGGGCATCAACAGCAGAAAGGCCCAAGACATTTGATCCCAAGAAACATCTACAGCTTCATTCCAAGCTTGCCAGAGACTTGTTTGGACATGATGGAGAAAAAAAATGAGAGGCCTTTCAGGCAGATGAGCTCAGCGTCTGCACCTGAAATGCCACAGGGATTGTGGGACGGCTCTAGATGACAGTTGCCAGGAGATGTGCTTTGTCTGCATGCATGTAGCAACAAGCTTGAGGGCATCAAATAGTGGTCAAGAGCAGAGATAGATAGTCACATGTGCCTGGTCTCTGTGCAATTTGGATGAATGTCTCTCTTTTTGTCAATCACCATTTGATTTCCACCAAACATATAATCATTGAGGACTGATGCTGCTTATTCCACCTCCTCCTTACTTCCACTGTCTCAAATGCTATATATAGGAACATTTTGCAGAGCACTGGCCGTGCTGCCAGGACTTTCAATCAAAGAATGATACAGCAGGAAGGGACCTTGAGATCATCTTGTTCAGGGTACACTGTGTGGTGCCTTCCAGATGTTGCTGGATTGCAACTCCCATCCACTCCAACCTGCAATGGTCAGAGGGATGTGAGTTGTAGTCCAGCAACATCTGGAAGGCCCACAGGCTCCCCTTCCCTGTCTTTTCTCACCCAACCTCTTGCTCATTGTGCACGTGTCACTCACAAACCACGTGTTCAGGCAGGGGAGGGGGGTTATCCTTGTTCTGCGGGGCAGCAGTGCAAGTATGTGAGGGTGGGAGAAAGGGAGGGCTATCACCTAAAAGTCTATCATAGTTCAAAATAGTAGCCCCAATAACAGGGAGCACTTCTATGGCAATGCATTTTGTTTCCCACTATCATTGCTCCTATCACCAAAGGCTGGGAGCAGCTGAAACCCTTCAGTCCAGTTTTCCCTCCTCGTGTCTGTGTGTTGCTGCCCCCCCCAACAACCGATGTTCCCCATGCACAACCGTCCCTTGCTCCACACAGGTGACTTGCTCTCCATATATAGTTCACATCCCCCACAACCTCTGTCACCATCCCAGTTGCTTTGGTGCAATAGCAAAATGCTGACCCCCCCCCACACCGCCACAGTGTCCGTTTGATGGGGTAATGTTACAATGTAGGGAAGTGATCAATTAGCCTTTCTCTTTTGTTTCGAAGAATAGGATGAGCAACATGTTCCCCAGCCTAGGGTCTCCTTTCCAGACTGTAACCTGGGCAAGTAGGTTATGTGCAGATTTCCTGAATGACTATTAGCTAAGAGTTTGGGAGAAGATGTGTTTTGAAGATGCATTTTGCTGCTGATTCTCCATAGTGGTAACTTCATGAAGTCCAAACAATCCACATGGGAGCTTGTTACAGTTCCACAGAATCCTTTCACAGAGTCTAGACAAGATCCACAATCTTATTACATCACATATGAACTTGTACAACTGATGAAGCCCAAGACGGCGAAACAAGGCCAATATTCTGGAAATCCTTGTCTAGACTCCGTGAAAGGATTCTGTGGAACTGTAACAAGCTCCCATGTGGATTGTTTGGACTTTATGAAAAGACACAGGTGGAATAGACACTAGTACATGTATGGACCTCGTGAATGAACTGATCTGTGACTGAACTGATCTACTGGGTCTTCTGCTTTCTCCGTTGAACTATGAGTTATTTCCATTGAACTCTGTAAGTTATTTGATATGACATAGTGAATAATATATTTTATTTATGTAAGAGCTCAGCCGGTTACGTCTTGTGTGTTTGTTGAGCACTTTTATTTAAAAAGCAAAGGTAAAAAGCAAAGATCTGCACACACAAATTGGAACTGGAAAAGCAATGTTTGTTTCACTTCAGCACTCATGCCATAGTGACTCATGGGAATAAATCATATGGAAGCCCTCTAATGAATCCTTGCTACCAAGGAGTGTGGTGGAGTCTCCTTCTTTGGAGGTCTTTAAGCAGAGGCTTGACAGGCATATGTCAAGAATGCTTTGATGGTGTTACCTGCTTGGCAGGGGGTTGGACTGGATGACCCTTGTGGTCTCTTCCAACTCTATGATTCTATGATTAGAAATGGAAATTGACGTAGGATACAGCATCCTGGGAATGTTTGGTTTTGAGTTTTAGAAAGCATAAGTTTCTAGCTCTTGTGATTACAGAGAAGAACATGAAAATAAATAGGCAGTCAAGAAGTGCAGGTGGAGGAAACCGGGAAGGGCTTTTAGTGAGAGAAAGTGGCGCATAATGGCTAAAAGACTGAGCTGTAAAACAGGAAGACCCTGTTCACATTTTTTGTCTGCCATGGACTTGTTTGGTTGGGAGTCATTTTGGGAGTCATTTTGGACTCACAGCTGTCCATGGAGGCACAGGTCAGTTCTGTATCCAGGGCCGCTGTTTACCAGCTCCAGCTGGTACGCAGGCTGAGACCCTACCTGCCTGTGGACTGTCTTGCCAGAGTGGTGCATGCTCTGGTTATCTCTCACTTGGACTACTGCAATGCGCTCTACGTGGGGCTACCTTTGAAGGTGACCTGGAAACTACAACTAATCCAGAATGCGACAGCTAGACTGGTGACTGGGAGCGGCTGCTGAGACCACATAACACCGGTCCTGAAAGACCTACATTGGCTCCCAGTACATTTCTGAGCACAATTCAAAGTGTTGGTGCTGACCTTTAAAGCCCTAAATGGCCTCAGCCCAGTATACCTGAAGGAGCGTCTCCACCCTCATCCTTCTGCCCGGACACTGAGGTCCAGCTCTGAGGGCCTTCTGGTGGTTCCCTCACTGCGAGAAGCAAAGCTACAAGGAACCAGGCAGAGGGCCTTCTCGGTATTGGCACCTGCCCTGTGGAATGCCCTCCCATCATATGACAAAGAGATGAATAACTACCTGACATTAGAAAACATCGGAAGGCAGCCCTTTTTGGGGAAGTTTTAAATGTGTGACATTTTAATGTATTTTAATCTTTGTTGGAAGCCGCCCAGAGTGGCTGGGGAAACCCAGCCGGATGGGTGGGGTACAAATAAATTATTATTATTATTATTATTATTATTATTTGTGTATTGATTCGAAGGATATTATATTACTATTGTCTGTATTAGCATTAGGGTAAAGTAACTGCCTTTCGGTTCCAGAAGGAACAGCTACTGTTGGTTCATTTAAGCTGCTGTATTTGGATCCTCAGTCTTACTTGTTGTTGTTGTTGTTTACTCGTTTAGTCATGTCCGACTCCTGTGACCCCATGGACCAGAGCACGCCAGGCACTCCTGTCTTGCACTGCCTCCCGCAGTTTGGTCATACTCATGTTGGTAGCTTCAAGAACACTGTCCAACCATCTCGTCCTCTGTCACCCCCCTTCTCCTTGTGCCCTCCATCTTTCCCAACCTCAGGGTCTTTTCCAGGGAGTCTTCTCTTCTCATGAGGTGGCCAAGGTATTGGAGCCCCAGCTTCACGATCTGTCCTTCCAGTGAGCACTCAGGGCTGATTTCCTTCAGAATGGATAGGTTTGATCTTCTAGCAGTCCATGGGACTCTCAAGAGTCTCCTCCAGCACCATAATTCAAAAGCATCAATTCTTCAGCAATCAGCCTTCTTTATGGTCCAGCTCTCACTTCCATACATCATTACTGGGAAAACCATAGCTTTAACTATACGGACCTTTGTTGGCAAGGTGATGTCTCTGCTTTTTAAGATGCTGTCTAGGTTTGTCATTGCTTTTCTCCCAAGAAGCAGACGTCTTTTAATTTCGTGACTGCTGTCACCATCTGCAGTGATCATGGAACCCAAGAAAGTAAAATCTCTCACTGCCTCCATTTCTTCCCCTTCTATTTGCCAGGAGGTGATGGGACCAGTGGCCATGATCTTGGTTTTTTTGATGTTGAGCTTCAGACCATATTTTGCATTCTCCTCTTTCACCCTCATTAAAAGGTTCTTTAATTCCTCCTCACTTTCTGCCATCAAGGTTGTCTCATCTGCATATCTGAGGTTGTTGATATTTCTTCTGGCAATCTTAATTCTGGCTTGGGATTCATCCAGTCCAGCCTTTTGCATGATGAATTCTGCATATGTTAAATAAGCAGGGAGACAATATACAGCCTTGTCATACTCCTTTTCCAATTATGAACCAATCAGTTGTTCCATATCCAGTTCTAACTGTAGCTTCTTGTTCTACATAGAGATTTCTCAGGAGACAGGTGAGATGATCAGGCACACCCATTTCTTTAAGAACTTGCCATAGTTTGCTGTGGTTGACATGCGTAGTCAATGAAGCAGAAGTAGATGTTTTTCTGGAACTCTCTAGCTTTCTCCATAATCCAGCGCATGTTTGCAATTTGGTCTCTAGTTCCTCTGCCCCTTCGAAATCCAGCTTGGACTTCTGGGAGTTCTTGGTCCACATAGTCTTACTGGTTTCCACCAAAAGGCAGCACTGTGATTGCTTGAGATTGTTCCCTCCAAAATGTATCCCTTTTAAGCAAGTTTCCCGTCCCTATAAATGTAGCTTCCCTCTCCTCAGGTTTCAGTCTTCTTTGCCTTATTAAGGAAGAGTCACTAGAGAAACTGTCTCCAGCATGCTGTCAGAGAGCTCTAAGACTTACTGAAGTCACGAACCCCACATCACAATATTATTATTATTATCAAACATCTCTTGGTTCTTCCTTGGTGGTGGTGTTTTAGTGGTCCTAGAGTTCACCTCTCCCCATTTTCATAACTCTCCACTCTACATTTGCCTCATTTCTTTCCACAAATTCTACAGTTTTTGAAATGCAAAGGAAGCCTAAATGATTTCTGTATTGCTATCCCAAAGCATATAACTCTCTTTCTCTCTCTCCCTCTCTCTCTCTCTCTCCCCCCCTCTCTCTCCCTCCCCCCCTCTCTGTGTGTACACAGAGACACACCCACATACATATACCTCTATAGGCTGTATCCAATGCTAGTCCTACTCAGAGTCCTCACTGAAATTAATGGGCCTAAATTAGTCATGTTAATTAATTTCAGTGAGTTTACTCTGAGTAGGATTAGTAATGACTACAGTCTTATCTATCTATCCGGAAGCACGCTGCATAATTTATTTCAAATCACCCAGCATAGGTCTTGTTGCAGAATTTCATTTTGTTTTTTTTGTTTTTTTAAATCTTTGTTTGTTTTGATTCATTGTATACAAAGTTATGGTTGAGAACAAGGGCTGGGGCAAATACCTTGGCGTCAAGAATGTACACAGCTGCTTACATTCTGTTCTTTGGCCTCATTCCTGGACAGCTAATACTCAGAAGTATGCAGTTTCAACCACAACTTTCTCTGAAAGGGGGTCAACAGGACATCAGGTCATATAATGTAGCCTGCACTTCCATGCCACACAGTACTGCAAGTACTGCTGCCTGCCAGATATGTCCCAGTATGGCAAGACTTAAGGTGACATTGGTGGCTGCAAATGCCAGTACTAAGGTCTGCCAAAACTAGGCCATCTCAGCTGAATGTAGGAAGCTATCTTCTACCTTAGTCAAACTGCTGGCCCATCTTGTTCAAAATTGTCTAGGCTGTCTAGTAGTTTCTCTCCTGAGTTTTCAGTCGGGAGTCTTTCCCAGCCCCATACCTGGTGATGTTTCAATCTGGGACCTTCTGCATGCAAAGCAGGTGCTCCACCCCCAGCCCCATAGCTCTATGAATCCCCCACAATCATAATCATAGAACTAAGAGAATGACATGCAGCCTGGGCTTGCAATATGAAACTGAAGTCAGCACTAAGAGGAATGTCAAGAACTAAGGCAGCGGTCTTGCTCCGTACCCCAGTATCTCTATGTATTTCTGGCACTGGCAACTAGAAAGGCAACCAAGCGCGCCAAACACCAGATAAACGTTAATTGTTGGTAGCCACTCTTGGCAGTGGATTTCAATTGCATGTTGAGACCCCGTAACCACCCCCTCAAGGAGGAATAAAAGGACACAGGATATAAGGTTAATGTTATTGGGCAAATTTAGGCCACAACTTTATTGGTGACAGAATGTGAGCGGTATTGGCTTAGGCATTCAGTAGACCAGGCTATATCTGACTCCTGCCCACTGCGCAGGAAGTCTGGTAGGGTAAACCACCGGTAGGGGGAGCCCCGTCGATGCAAACCAACTTGAGCTCCCCCCTGGGTTCCCGGAAGGGTCATGGCATGGCCCTAGCCCTGCCCCGGGCTTTGGACAAGATCCACACCCCCGGATTCCTTTAACGGAATACAACTATGCATGGAGGGGCAGGCGATGGCCAGGACTCCCCTCCCCCATCAGAAGGTCACCCAATGCCTAACCGCAAAACCTTACAAAGTTGTGACAATTGCTACAAGGTAGGCAAAAACCAAATGGCCTGAGCCAATTTGCCAAGTGGAAAAATTCCCACCAGGCCCCTTAACGGCGACCAACCGAGGTCCATAGCAAGGCCATTAAAGACTAAACCTCCCAATAGGGAGGGAGAGTGAGAGATCGAGAACGCGAGCCAAGAGGAAGTCTCTCGGCTTGCGCTGCTGTTTAGACTGGTCCTGGCCACGCCCCCCAGCCAGCTGATTGGCTGGCCGATGGATGACATGGCCAGGATCTCCCGGGTGGCGTGGAACAACACCCCCCCCCAAGAGGAGAGTGGGTGTCACGTGGTCCACCACAACTCCTCCCCACCGGGTGGTGGAGCAGATTTGCCATATAAATAAGTAAGACTGCATTAGGAGTAGCCTTCTTGGCAGTCACAGGGCCAAAGGATCACAGAGATGGATGAAAGGATAGAAATGCGATCTAGAAAATTATTAGCTAGCTGGCCTCACAGGGCTCTTCTAACCTCTATTGTGTGGGGGAGAGAAAGGCATGGCTAGACATGTGTTTATATGGAACAGTGCTTCTTAAACTGTTGTCACCTGAATATTCTGCTTTTCTTGCACTGGGCAAAGTGTTGCATTTTCTGGCTATATAACAAACACATGGGGGATAAGCTTGAGAGGCTTCCAAACAAAAACTTCACTGCTTCATTTGCCTTTTCTAAGTGCAACTCAGTGCATCAATATGCTCATGTGGCTGGGGTGAAGTGTGCCTATAGCTTTCCATTGCAGCGCTATGACTGAAAAGGCATGTTTCAAAAGGCAAGTTGTAAAATATCAAGAGGTATGTGTTTCCTTGTGGCTTTTGTCTCTTCTTCTCCCCTACTGATGCTTCCTCACTATTGAAATGTAGATTGTAAGCTCCTTGGGGATGGAGGCCTATCTGTTTTAGCTTCTGAAACCCTCAGTTGTTATGTATATTGGAAGTTCATGATGGATATAATTTGCTGCTGCTGCTGCTGTTGTTATTAACTATCATCACCACCATGCAGTTTCTTTATTTTGAAAATGTCTGTGCTGCCCTTCAGTAAAAACCCTCAGGGCAACATATAATAAAAACCAGTAGACATACAGAGCACCATGGAAATGAAATAGCAGAAGCAGCAAGAGAAACAAAATAAAATTTAGCAGAATGGTAAAATAATAACCAAGACTAGCTTATACTACTTGCTGAAATGCATTTAATTCTGGGAAATGTTCAGTGTTGTGGTATATCAAACATTCTGTTAGTGCAAGCATTTCTGCTTGTCAGATAAAATGCTACCCCTCCTGCTCTGGGGGTTCTTCTATGCCCCACTGAGCCAATTTCATGGGGCATTGGGGCTCATGGGGGAAGGAGAGTGGGGAAAGCCCCATTGCATAAGAAGAAGTCCTTGCACATGGCTTCCTGCCCAATCCATTCCATTTTTATTATTAACTAGCTGGCCCTGCCACACGTTGCTGTGGCTAATTCCTGTGACTGCCCCACCCTGTGCCGATCCATGACGTATCCCGTCCCCTCCTCCCCCCCACCCTTAGCTTATCCTTGTGATACCCCCCTCTCTGTCCCGACCCATGACGTATCTGTGACATTGACCTATGATAGTGCTGGAGGTGAAATAGTTAAACAGGTTAACCAATAAGAACCCAAGGGGGGTGGAGTCAGAGGGACTATAAAACCAGCCCTGAAGGGGAGTTGAGTTAGTTCAATTGAGTTCGTAGTTCAGTTGGGATTGGAGTGGGAGTTGAATTGCGGGGGAGTCTGTGGATAGGTTGAGTTAGTGTAGCAGAAAATAAGCTGAGTCCTTAACAGTTACAGTAGTTGCTAGGAAGTTCAGTAGATAACTCAAGGGTGAAACTGGATGCAGGAAGGAGGTTGGTTTAGGGAGTGTGAGCAGGTATAGGAAGGTATAGGCCGGTATAGGCACCAAGTGTTTATAATTGACTGAAGACCGTTTATAAAACCACATGCTTGTTAAACTGCAATAAATAAACAGAAGTTTTGTGTTCCAATTTAACCCTGACTGGACTCAGTATTTTACCAGGTAGAGCCTAGTTGGTGGCAGCGGGAAATAAAGTGGTGGCACAGGGATCAATAGACCGTGAAAGGTCCGGGGACCCCGTGTGATCGCCACAGTATCATGTCCCCTTCTCCCCCCACCCCCAGCTCATCCCTGTGACTGGTCCCACTGTGTCCTGACCCATTCCATCCCCTCCACCCCCCACCCCCACCCAGGCAAGTCAGTACCTCCATTCGGCCTAGTTTGTAAAGGCTTCGGCCTAGTATGTAAACGGGAGCCAAGGTGCTGTTGAGAGGGAAGGTTTTTATAGGTGTAGTACCAGTGTAGCCGCAGCTAGAGGGCGCTGGCTTGCAACCTGGTTCTTTTCCCAGAATGCATTTTCGTCTGAATGGTGTGTTTTGAAACACGGGGTTTTAGGGGTTTTACATGGCACCTGTCTTTTAAAACAGTATGGGCTTGCTCTCATATTCACATGCGTCATTGTGTCAAAATTTGAACGCAATCGGTCAAGCGGTTTTGGTGAAATATGGATACTAACAGACATGGCCAGTTTACATTTATATATATATAGATAATAACATGGTGGGAAAATACCTGTTCAGGTTCCTGATGATGGCACTTGCTACTGCTTAGAACAGATGGCAAGATGGACCTCCTACTGCTGACTTGGACCTTGACTTTCCACTCATACCTTTGTACTCACCATGACAATGTTCATTTTCTCTCCAGTGGTGGTTGATTCTCTAATCGAAATGTCACCAGCTTTTCCCTTCATATTCTCCCAGAACAGTTTATTAACATTGCTTAATACTGGAGTGTTTGATCTGTTTAGACAGTATGGATAAGTTCATGTTTTTTTTGTATTTGGCTTCTGAGGAAACTGGAATATTTCCTAGCTCTGGAATGAGGTGAATGATTCTGTGTTTGGTGAGACTCTGTGTTGTGTTTTGCACATCTCTCTGCATTGGGGTGCCTGTTTGTGCAGTTGTTCCAGGCAGCCACTGCAGACAAATTGGCTTCTTGCTGGTTTTGAGTCAGCTTTCCACCTGCTTCTAATATTAGGACGGTTCCCATGGGCTGTGCCACTTATTGTTCAGCACCATGGACAGGTCACCAGGGAGGCCACCTGTTCTCAGGGAAGAAGATTCAATAACATGCAGCAGCAGTAGGTGGTGCTTCCAGGTTTGACATCATTGGCTCGGGGGTTGCCCTGGAATTTATCTTCTTTTACTGCTGGGAATGGAAAATCCAGATTTTGGCAGGTTGTGTAGATGAGCCAAGGGGGACATACGCCCAGCTGTGAACATCTGGCAGGCAAAGGCTCTGGCTGGAGCCCCATGGCCCATGTATCCAGCGGAGGAAGACTTGGCTGGCCTGTTTCCTTTCCCATATTTTTTCCTCCAGCGGAGCTGTTGCTGCCTGGAAAGGCTGGTAACTTGTCAGTGTATCTAGCAGTCCCTGAAGTTGAGCCAGGGACAGTCATTACCTGGGGGCAGGGATGGTCCCTACGCCTCTTTCATTGAATCAGTGCTGAAAAGCTTCTGTGTGCTGAAAATTAGCACCATTTTATGTCTGTTGCATGCCTCCCCCAAAGATGTTTATGTATTTGCATCTTTCCTGTCGCTGGATTTTTCAACACACTAGGAATGCTTGGATAATAGAATCATCCTCATTGGCACTCCTCTACCTAAGGGGGTCTGCAGTAGCACAATTTCTGTGGTCACAGGAATCTATAGCTCCTGACTTCTACAGGGCCCATCAACAGGCAATCCTGCTCCTTTACTCAGTAATGAAAGTAGCCAGACACACAGGGGAGCTTTTCCCTCTCTCCTTTCATGTGGCTCCCTCTGAGGCTTATAAGCCACTAGGAGGGTCTGGAACCTTGTAGCATCTCTCCAGCCCTGCCCTTCCTTACCTGGCTGAACAGCTTTCTTCTGAGCAACCAGCTGATCTAACAGCTTCTTCCTCCTACTCTCTACACCTATATCCCGAGTGATTCTATCAGCACATTATAGGATATAGCTATAGGGAAGGGCTAACTACTAGTGATACCTGAATTGGACCCACGTCTCTGCATACTCTGCTCCGTAGCTTCAAATGGATCTTGGGTACAAGAGGTGATGGGGGGTGGAAATAGTGGTGCTGAAATTCCTAGGGTAATGAGGAGAAGCAAGTTAGGGCTACATGCAGCTTAGCAGAGGAAAACCCATTTCCACTGGTCAGCCAGCCATTTTGTATTGTCCATGGAGAAGCCAGATACTCTGAATGGGAGAAAGTTTAGAAGATACTGTTCCACTGCCCTGCTTTGGCCTATTGTGATGGTTGTTCAAATAGCAGGGCTAAGAGACAAACAATGTGTTATAGCTATCTTGTTCAGATAGAGTTGTGGGGAGGTGTGGCTTTTCCCACCTAAAACTGATCTTTCTTCAGCATAGTGATGGTATTTTCTCCTGTGGTCAGTACTGACTTATTTGCATGCTTAGCACACACCCCTTCTTCACAGTTAGTCTACTGGGAATATAAATTTATCACCCGTCACTTCCATTCAAGCCTAGTTTGCTCTGAGCCCCTTCAACCTGCAGGTGAGGGGGGAACCTCATTGATTATCTGGTCTTCCGTACTAGCAAAAATTCCCTGCAGAAGAGCAAGAACCCCAAACCATTGGTGAGAAAACTAAGCAATAACTTTTCTCTCCCATGTTCCCTGCTTCTGTATGGAGGAGAAATATATTAGTCTCCTCCCATATCTGCACTGTGAAGCAGCCCAACCCAGATGACACAAGTTTATTATCTCCCTGAGAGCTAGGCCTCAGACTTGGAGCCTGGTGGGGTTTTCTCTCTTTGGTACCAGCACATTATGTTCCTTGGGATCAGATCCTGACTACATGAGGCGGGGCTTGGGATCAGCTAAGTTTGGGGCAGAACAGGTCAGGGCTGGAGCCTACAAGTAGCCAGAGACCACCCACAGTGCATTTTTTCCAAGCCACTTGCGGTTCATCATTTCCTCCTCAGCTCCCAGGCTGCAGCTCTGTGAATAACCCTCCTCCTCCCCACCCAAGCTTTCCTAATATCCTTCATTCCATCCTGACCCTAGCCCCTGTCCCTTCTCCACATTTTTGATGCACACCAGGCCAAATTGCAGATGAAGAGGGAGATCCCTTATTTGGCCTCCCAACATCTTTTTTTAAAAGGTAAAAACGCAGCCACGAGGAGAGGGAATTAAATCCTGCCCCCCTTGCCATTTTCCTGATTGAAATTCCCCTTCCTGAACTGCTGTTAGCCCCAGGAGGGGAAAGCAATGGGCACAGTGTAGGTACTTGTGTTCCTACTGGGACTAGAAGTAAGTTTGGGGGACAATTTTGATCAGGGAAGTGGCACTGGAGGAAGGGTTAAGCCACCTTTCCTCAGTGTGATGGTCCAGATCTGGTTTTTGCATTCTCCTGTGCCTTCTTTTCAGCTTAAAAAGATGTCTGGAAATCCAGTTATGGATCTCCCATGTCACATGTACTTTTGCATTCAAATCCAATTCAGAGCTTTTTGCTGCCTGATGTTATCCAAAAACATTGTGGGGGGATGATAAAGACATAGAATAAGCAATGCTGGGTCCACTTAGCTCCCTACCCACTGGGAAACATTTCCTCGATTTGCCAGCCAAGGACTCTTTGCACATGCAATTGCAGGAGATTTGGGTGGAAGTAGTTGAAGACTAAGTGGCTAGTGACCCTGTGCAAGCATACTCTGTGTTTCCCTGCCACTGAATTTCAGGAGAAGGTTGGACCTCTTTTAAAGATCATCTTGCTATGGGACCCCCGATCAGCTTCCGTGGAGCACCTGTGTTTGCTGGAACTCCATTTGGAAAGTGCAGATGCCATTCAAAGTTATGCTACCCGTAAGCATATCGGCATCTGTTAGCTAGAAGCTAACAGCATGAAACTCAGCACCTGGTAGTCAGAGGAGTAGCATAGACATGGAGGCTCAGGTTTGGGCTGTTTATTTGGGCTATAGCAGTGAGATCTGCAACAAAATGTTTTATTTCAGATTTTAAAAATATATTTCATTACAGGTTTGGTTTATTTAAAAATTGGAGCCCTTTTTAGTTCAATATTTCAGATGCTCTCAGCAGAGACAGTCAATGACATTTGCTGCCAACTCAGAATGGAGCCTGGCTGGTATCTCTGGTTTTGATTTCTCACCAATCTTCGTAGAATATTACTGATCTAAATGGCAGGTTGCTCTGAACCACAATGCCATTTCTCTTGTGGCCTCAGACACATAGTCGGGTTGGGTGATATTTTTCCTGCACACTTGTGTGAGCCCTTCTCACTGTCTCTGGGTGTGTACTTGCATGAGAAACTGTGTCATGTGAGTCAGGAGCTCATACATCTTAACCATGGCAACTTCTCCAATCTGAGAACTTTTGAAAAATGTGCTTTCCAGATTGCAGATGTTCTCTTGCAGCCAAGATCCATGAACTCTTGGCTTATATTGCATGCTTGCTCACATGAGCACGCACTCCTGAGCTGCTGAACTAGCCCTCAGTTTTTTTCTCCCCTTTGGCTTCTGATGTGAGATTTTGTACAACTCTTGTTTATTAGATGGAAACAAAAAATCGTGTTCACATCTCTTTGTGTTTGGAACACTGGCACACAGTATGTATCCATCTCAGCTTACTTTAACATGAACAAAGGCAAACCACATTAAGAGATTAATTTGGAAGGCATGTGTGAAACTTTATGGGCAGAATTCCATTTTCAATCCCCCTTTGCTGGTTCTAAGAAACGGATTTCCATGGGAAATCTATCTGCTTGTTCAAATTTTAGTTAGCCGTGTAAGCACTCTGTCATTCTTTCAATATTATCAATTACTTGTTTCTGTTGAAACACCCTCATTGTTTTTGTGCACATGTGCATCACACACAGTTGCACTGAATCATGGGTTTTGTAGTCTCAAGGCCGGGGTGGGGCAGCCTCTCATTAACGGGCAGTTCCTATACCTGCCATTGTATGTGATGAGGCGCCAGCCAGAACTCTTTCTGCTCCAGGAGTGGAAAATATGGGTGGGATTCAACTCACGAGCTCTGCCAGCAGAAGCCTATGCAAAGACTTCTGTTAGTGCAACAAGACTTCCTCCTCTCCTTGCCCTGTGCCCTCCCAAATTGGCTCTGCAGAGGTTCAGGGTAACCCCTGGAATAGCACACATGAAACAACAGGGCAGATTGTTCCATCAGGCAAGCAGAAATCCTTGCACTGATGGAGCAATAGGTTTAGCGTGATGTTGAAGTCCTCTCTGAGACCCCCAAATAAAAATTGCTAGGTAGGCTGGCCCCACTCTTTAAAATAACCTGGTAGGCAAATTCCACCCCTGTTTTGTCCCTGTTCCTCTGCTGGATTACCTTCCTCCACTGCCAACTGTGGGACAAACTTAAAAGTCCTGCTGGTCACAAGAGATGGGGAAAAGAATGAGCTTCATTCATGGAAGAAGTCAGGAGATGTAACAGCTGCAGCTGCCAGTTAATGCATGGTGGTTGTTAAAGGATGGAGGAGAAGAGCAGCAAATCAATTATTCTGGAGTAGATGCCTGTACAAAGTTATTGGTTTTGTGCAGAAATCCATTCCTTACTTTTTTCCACCTCAAAGTAGACTGTTGGTGGGCACTGCAGAGTTGTTTCTTGTTCTGCATGCTAGCTATGAAGCTGTTCTTTCTATGGTAGGCAGCAGATCCCTAGGAAAGGAGTGTGTTATACTGCAGGAGCAGGGAAAGGTCTTCATCTTCCCCCAGTTTCCTTCTTGTCCTCATCCCAACATAACTACAGAACTACAGATGCATTAAGTTGCTGTTGAAGTACTTGTGCTGGCTGGCTGTGGTCTTAGTTCCACTCTGGCCAATCAGCTCCCACTGGGTTCAGGCTAAGCCTGCATCCAAAACAGGGAGTAGCCTGTGTTGTACTCAGTTGTACAACTTCAGACTGGTGGTGAGGAAATAACATTTTTGAATGTTTCCTATGCTGTTTTGTGTGGCTTTAAAAAAAAGAACATCCCCGCAAGTAGAAAATTTGCTCAGCAGCAGTCTAGGCTACCTTTCTCTGTGTAAGGAATTTAAAAAGAAACAGGGAGGGGCATTGAAAATAGTAGATGACCCTCGGGGTCCCTTCCAACTCTACAATTCTAACTCATTTGAAATCTGTTTCATATAAAATGGAACTGTACATGCAGGCCTCATTCTGTTGCATGTGTCAATAGAATTTCACTCTATAGGTGGGATTCTACTTTGATTTTGCACATCTAACTGCAATGTAGGCATGCTGTGTGAGGATTCCCAAACTCCTACATTCTGTCTTGGTGCTCCCTGAAACTAGTCTTTGTTGGCAGTGGGTTGCTGGTGACATTTAGAGAGGGACAAGAGATTGCTTACAGATGCTCGGCTCCCAAGGTCACATTTTCCATCACTGAATTTCTGTGTGCAAATGGGATGGCAGGAAAACAAGCCTCCCCCGCACCTCCCCATCATGCCCAGTTGCCATCCCAGCATGTGGCTGCTAATGTGGGAAGGTAATGTGGAAATCCCATTGAATGCTTTGCTTGGACAGGGAATGGGAACGGGGTGGGGGGTGGGAAGAGAACAGCAGAGCGGAGACAATAAGTCCATTGGGAGCATTGTCAGCCGGAAGCGGGATCTTAGAACTAGGTCAAAGGAGCATGGGAGATGGGACAGAGTTGTGGCTTCTCTAGGGTCAGAGATTCCATGTGTTCCCATCCCAATGCAGGAGGCAAAAAGAATTTGGTGGAAAAGGACGGAATGGACAAACTATGGCGTACTAGAATTCCCCACACAGTTCCCAGCAAAGGTTAGAAAATTTGTTCAGGGAGAGAAACCATTTTTCAACCTCCAAGGAAATCTTTCTGCAGCCTCCTCACCCATCCCAAACATTGTGGAAGGTATTCTCAGAAGTGGGGGTGGTGCATGCGAAACCTCCAGTTCACTTGCTACAAGGTCCCTTAAAAAAGACAAACATTAAAAAATGCTTGCATGAGATTCTTCAAGTGAAACAGACCTTCTTGTCAGTATGCAAAGCACACAATTGTACCAGACTTAATTTTGAAGGGGGGGGGGGAAAGAAATGGTAGGACCTTCCCTCCTTGACAAACTGCCCCAGACGGCTTTTTATTACCACACTGAGTGATTGAGGGGAGGTGTTTAATTTCCATAACCAATTTATTAGCTTTTAAGGAGCCACAAGGCTCTTTGTGGTATTCAGTTCCAGAGCCATGAGAGGTGCCCGAGCTGAAGTCTGCCAGCTAGGATGTGGTTCTCTGCCAGGCCCTTTACTGATGGATGGAAGCTGTGCATAGATTGCCAGTGCACTCCGCATATGCTCAAATGCATTCCTTCCTTTAATGTAGCTTGGCTTTTTCCTGGCTCAGTCCTGGCTTCTTTGCAAAGGAGGGGAAGAGAATGGACACGACCCCTCCTTTGCCTCCCCCTCTTCCTCTTTTAAAAATGGCTCTGTAACCCTGGGAGACAGCCTTGCTCTCTTTTGCCCCTGGACCAATGTACGCACATAGGCTAGCCTAGAAGTATGCATGCGTGAAACACATGCAGAATTTGCTTCTGTAATAAATGCCCAGGCCTCCTCACAGGGCACCTTCCTGCTTTCCCAGACTTAGATGGACCTGATGCACTTGTGCTCTGCTTTCCTTTGGTTGTGTGGGCAATATAACACTCATCCTTCTCTATACAGGCCCCCAGAGGAGGGTAGTGGTTAAGAGCATGAACTATGAGCTCTCAAATCCTTCACTTCCATACCCTCCAACATTTCTCCGATGAAAATAGGGACATCCCATTCAAAGATTATAATTTTATTATTTATACCCCAGCTGCTCTGGGCGGCTTCCAACACATATAAAAACATACTAAAACATCAAACATTAAAAACCTTCCCTATACAGTGGTACCTCGGTTTATGAACACAATTGGTTCTGGAAGCCTGTTCATAAACTGAAGCGTTCATAAACTGAAGCAAACTTTCCCATTGAAAGTAATGGAAAGTGGATTAATCTGTTCCAGACGGTCCGCGGAGTACTTAAACTGAAGCGAACTTTCCTATTGAAAGTAATGGAAAGTGGATTAATCCGTTCCAGATGGGTCCGTGGAGTACTCAACCTGAAGCGTACTTAACCTGAAGCATGGGTGTAATTGGTTCCCGAAGTCTGTTCATAAACTGAAGCGTTCATAAACTGAAGCAAACTTTCCCATTGAAAGTAATGGAAAGTGAATTAATGCGTTCCAGATGGGTCCGCGGCGTTCGTAAACCGAAAATTCGTAAACCGAGGTGTTCATAAACCGAGGTTCCACTGTACTGTACTGTACAGTGGTGCCTCGCTAGACAAATTTAATTCGTTCCACGGGTCTTTTCTTATAACGAAAAATTCGTCTAGCGAATCCCATAGGAATGCATTGAATTTTTTTGGATTTTTTTTTACCCATAGGAATGCATTAATTGAATTTCAATGCATTCCTATGGGAAACCACGATTCGCTAGACAAATTTTTCATAAAACGAATTCGTCTAGCGAGGCAACCTCCGCTCGAAAAATCCTTTCGTTAAGCGGAAATTTTGTTAAGCAGGGCATTCGTTAAGCGAGGCACCACTGTACTGGCTGCCAGCCTCCAAGCCATGCCCCAGAGTGATAGTAGGTCTGGGACATTGTGGTGAATGCAAAATGCTGCCCACACAGTCGGTGCTGCCATTTGCAGAAGCTCTGCTACTGCCACTGCTGTTGAGAATAACAGATAATGGACATGCAAGCCTTCAATGTGGCAGCTAATAGGCCATCAACACTACCGTTGCTGGGCTGACATGGTCTGCAAGTTATCCATATTAAAAGTATGACATTCTGTTTAGATTCCTCAGTTTATTGGAATTTGAAGGCATGTTGCCACATGGCATATTTTAGGAATAAGATGCATTTCTCCCCATTCACCCAGCCCCCGCAAGTCACATCTGCCATGAGCTGAGTGCATGCAAGCCATCAGCCCATCTGCACAGCAGACGGAGATGATGGAAGAGCTGGCATGGCAAGGCGATGGTGCTCTGAGCCATGCTGTTCTGCTAGACTTGGCATGGCTTTGTTGTTGTTGGGGAATGATGGTCTCTAATGTGGAATAAGGTCATCTTAAGAACAAAAGAAGAGCCCTCCTGGATCAGGGCAAAGGCCAATCTAGTTCACCATCCATTTCTTCTCAATGACCCATCAGAGGTTTTTCGGAAGCTGAGATGCAGGACCTCTGTGCAACAGCACTCTCCTGGTTCATGATTCCCAGTGTCTTCAGAGGCATACTGCTTTTGACAGGGGAGGTAGATGATGATGATGATGATGATGATGATATTAATTTATATCCCGCCCCTTCCCCAGTCTGAAACTTAAGGAAGCTTACACAGATAAAATAGAACAAGATAAAAAGACAGAAAAGACCATCATAAAAATGTAATTAAATGCTAATAGAATTAAAATACTATGTTGTTTGTTGTTTAGTTGTGTCCGACTCTTCATGACCCCATGGACCAGAGAACACCAGGCACTCCTGTCTTCCACTGCCTCCCACAGTTTGGTCAGACTCATGTTGGTGGCTTCGAGAACACTGTCCTCTGTCGTCCCCTTCTCCTTGTGCCCTCAATCTTTCCCAACATCGGTCTTTTCCAGGGAGTCTTCTCTTCTCATGAGGTGGCCTCAGCTTCACGATCTGTCTTTCCAGTGAGCACTCAGGGCTGATTTCCTTCAGAATGGATAGGTTTGATCTTCTTGCAGTCCATGGGACTCCCAAGAGTCTCCCCCAGCACCATAATTCAAAAGCATCAATTCTTCGATGATCAGCCTTCTTTATGGTCCAGCTCTCACTTCCATACATCACTACTGGGAAAACCATAGCTTTAACTATATGGACCTTTCTGGCAAGGTGATGTCTCTGCTTTTTTTTTTAAAGATGCTGTCTAGGTTTGTCATTGCTTTTCTCCCAAGAAGCAGGTGTCTTTTAATTTCGTGACTGCTGTCACCATCTGCGGTGATCATGGAACCCAAGAAAGTAAAATCTCTCACTGCCTCCATTTCTTCCCCTTCTATTTGCCAGGAGGTGATGGGACCAGTGGCCATGATCTTAGGTTTTTTGATGTTGAGCTTCAGACCATATTTTGCGCTCTCCTCTTTTCACCCTCATTAAAAGGTTCTTTAATTCCTCCTCACTTTCTGCCATCAAGGTTGTGTCATCAGCATATCTGAGGTTGTTGATATTTCTTCCGGCAATCTTATTTCCAATTTGGGATTCATCCATTCCAGCCTTTCGCATGATGAATTCTGCATATAAGTTAAATAAGCAGGGAGACAATATACAGCCTTGTTGTACTCCTTTCCCAATTTTGAACCAATTTGTTATTCCATATCCAGTTCTAACTGTAGCTTCTTGTCCCACATAGAGATTTCTCAGGAGACAAGTGAGATGATCAGGCACTCCCATTTCTTTAAGAACTTGCCATAGTTTGCTGTGGTTGACACAGTCAAATGCTTTTGCGTAGCCAATGAAGCAGAAATATATGTTTTTCTGGAACTCTCTTGCTTTTTCCATAATCCAGCGCATGTTTGCAATTTGGTCTCTGGTTCCTCTGCCCCTTTGAAATCCAGCTTGCACTTCTGGGAGTTCTCAGTCCACATACTGCTTAAGCCTGCCTTGTAGAATTTTAATCATAACGTTGCTAGCATGTGAAATGAGCGCAATTGGAGCAATCTTTGGCACTGCCCTTCTTTGGGATTGGACAAAATATTATAAAAAGTGCCATTAAAATCCACAGACAATAACAATAATAAAACACACACATCACCGCACCAGCCCTTTCCTCAAAAATAGTCCGTTCCCAAAGGCCTGTTGGAATAGAAAGGTTTTTACCCACTGGCGGAAGGACAGCAAAGAGGGAACCAGTGTAACTTCTCTAGGAAGGAAATTCCAAAATCTGGGAGCAGCCACCAAGAAGATCTTCTGCCACTGATCTTTCATGATTTTGTCTAATTCTTTTTTAAAGCCACTCAGCTTGGTGGCCATCATGACTTTGGATGAAACTTCAAGAGATACCTAAAATGCTGGTGCTGCTTTGGGACAAATACTGTCTGCTTGTGTGTTTGCTTCTGTATCTCTAAATGGCTATGTGTAATAGTAAATAAATGCAAATTATTAGGAAGACAATATGTGTTTTTACAAAGTTAGTATGGGTGCTCCCCATACAGAGGACTCTAAAGGTGGTGGGGAGGAATCTCCTGTTTTTCCAGCACCAAATCAAAAGCCCAAAATGTTTCCGGTGCACTCAGAAGTTTTTGGAGTTTAGCTCCCTTTAGCTCCGGACAGCATGGTCAGTGGTCAAGGATGATGGGAGAAGTATAAAATGTAAGAGAGGTATGAAAAGAGTTTCAGTTCCCATGGTGTCCAAACACTTTTTTTTTATCCCACACCTACCTCTCGCTAACCAGGTGCTATTGTTTTCAACAAACACATCATCTTTATGGTGTGTGGCAAGGCTCTCTTGTTACATAGAAGAAAGGTGACCTGTCTGGGCACAAAGCTGGTGACTGCCCTTACTTTCCCCCCAGATATGACTTTGTATTGTGGGCAAGTGGTAACTGTGTCCTGTTCTTCCCTTCCAGATGGCCTTGTGGATGTGCTCCAGGCATTTGGTGTGCGAGAGGGCAAAAATGGGGTCTCTATCGCTGCTGGTATCTGCACCCAGAGAAATGGCTCTGATGAAAGTGACCTTGCCTTCCGCCTAGAGAACCAGACATATTTCAGCGCCCCAACCAAGCAGCTCTTTCCTGGTAATGGTGGTGCACGAAAACTCATTGGATTGTGTATTGCATCAAAGCTGATGGGCAGGCTCTGAGCCTTTTTTGTAAAAAAATTAATTAAATTTTCAAAAGTTTAACATATATTTCAGTACATGAATTTGTATTTTTCCCTCTTCCCACCCCATTTTCTCCCCATCTGCTGCGCAATACCTTCTATTTCTTATACCATCACTTCAATACTGCTTTCTCTAATTCCTTCCCACCTTCTCACTTTCATGATGCATTGCTTTCCTCCCTTGCAGATGGCTCTTTCCCAGTGGACTTCTCAATACTGGCTACTCTGAGAGCTGTCAAAGGAAGCCAGTCGTTCTTGCTCTCTGTATATGATGAGCGGGGAGTACAGCAACTTGGTGTCGAGATTGGACGGTCTCCGGTCTTCCTCTATGAAGACCAGCTTGGCCACCCAGTGCCTGAGGACTATCCTCACTTTCGCCGAGTCAACTTGGCTGATGGCAAGTGAGTTGGGATCAGTGGGGTGGGAAGAAACCACTGAAAGTGGTTATCTGATTTGGGCTCACCTGCACACAACTGAAAGACCAGTTTAGGTCTACAGTGTCTTATATATTTCCCAAGAGCTGATGGTTGTACAATGAAAGTCTCATGGGGAAGGGCCACAGCTCAGTGGGTAGAGCATCTGCCTTGCACAAAGAAAGCTCTTGCTTCAACCTCCAGCATCTCCAGGGCTAGGAATATCTCCAGTTTGAAACATGGAGAGCCACTACCAGTCCATGCAGACAATACTGAGCTAGATGGACTAGTGGTCTGACTCAGTAAAGGCAGCTTTGTATGCTTCTATCATATTCCCTTGTGCACACATTCCCATTGGCCTCTCGGGTCAAACAGGTTTTGCCACTTATCAAAACATTTTAAAAATCCTTGAACAGAGATAAGAAGAATGAGTGGACACACCCCACCTCTGTGGACACACCCCAGGCACACACATACACAGATTTTCCCTAAGCCCTTAATATACCACTTTCTAAGGATGGGGAACCTGTGGTCCTCTAGCTGTTGCTGGTCTTCAGCTTCCATCAGCTGGAGTCAGTATGGCTGATGGTCACAGCTGATGGGAGTTGTCATCCAGCAACATCTGGAGGTTCACAAGTTCCCCACATCCTCTTTAACTCTTTGCTTTGATAATTCCTTGTTAAATGCCATTGGTGAGACATTTCTGCTCATCTCCATCCCATGATTCTCGTATCCCATATCTGTTCCTGTGGTCTTCTTCTCCAATTACACCATTCCTTTTGGTATGTGTGAAGTAGTGCATAAAGTATTGGGTTTGGTCATTCCAGACATTTGTTCACCTTATTCCAGGGCCATTAATTTTACTGGATAGTCTTAGCCAGTTCTTTATCACATACTCTGTCCACCCAGCCTACCTCTTGGGGATGTTGTGGAGATAAATGAGATGTGAACTTTTAAATGACATGGAAGCGATTATCAGTGGAGATCTTCAGTCCAAGATTTAGCCGACTAGTTCAAATCCATATATCAAAGGGGTGGTGTATTGGATAGATTTTGGACTGTGAAGAGCTGGGTTCAAATTCCCACTTGTACATTAAAAAATAAACTCGCCGTGTGGTCTTGGGCAAGTCACTATCTCTCACCCTAGTCTACTTTATAGGATAAAATGGATAACCGCACATGTGCTTTCCTGAGTTCCTTGGGAAGAGGGTGGGATACAAATAAAATGAATTTTAAGATGTGAGAAACAACCCTTATTAATGTGAAAATTCAATGATGCCTCTTTTCTCCTCCTGGATCATATTCCCACAGCTTCTTTTATGCCAACAGCAAATAACACTGTTTCCAGTCTCATTCTCTTGGCGCCTCTGGGTCTGTTTCACATCCACTTGAACTATACATGGTGATGTCAGCCCCGCACCTTCCAGTCAGGTGAAAGTCAGTCCACTCTACTGTCAGATGAGAGTATGATCTAGGTCCCTAGTGCCCTGTTTCCAGGCACCTTATTTATCCCACTTAATACCCACCTTTCTGACCTGTACCATTCCTTGGCAGGTGGCATCGCATTGCTCTGAGTGTGGAAGGTGGGAATGTATCTTTGAGTATTGACTGTGAAGACCCTGCAATACTTCCCCTAAAGCGAGGCATGCAGCCAATTGTCAGTGTTGATGGTGCCACTTTGCTTGCGGCTCGCCGGCCGGATGAAGATGTTTTTGAGGTAGGAAAGATCATTCAGAAGTCTCAAGTGCTTTCTTTGATCATTTCATGCACCTCTCAAGAGTATATCAGTCAGTTAGATAGGCTATTTGCCTACAGATGTCTTCGCAAACAAAACTCTAGTCAGGATGCATGACCCACCAAACATCTGGCCTTATGTATGTGCCAGCTTTGTTTCTTATGGGAGTTACTGAATCCAGAACTCTCTGGACCCAATTCTAGTCATGCCACCTTCTTCCGTGGGTCTGGCAGGAGGCTGGCTGGACTTTGGGCTTGGAAAATCACAGGGCCAGATATTTATAGTGCCACAAATCTTATAGAATCCAGATGACATTTTCTGCCCTAACAGCCACCTTGGCACCCTCTGAAATGTAAATTGATGTTGGAGCATGGAAAAGCAATGACTGTATGGTTGAGGGAGTTCAGCAGAGCCTGCCTTTGTATGCCTGTACTGGCTGCCGGATTTATGTTACAATCTTTCTTATGGAGCTTCACTTTATTGGGGTCACAATGAGAAAGTTAGATCATCGTACCATGGTCCTATTGCGACTGTGGCAGGGAAACTTCTGGTATGGATTGCCTGAGCTCATGAGATGACACAGAATATTGTCTGCAAACATTTCAGCTACTCAGGAATGTTTGCTGTCAGGATCAAATGAAGAAAGGGGACAGTTGTCAGTCTGGCTGGGATTAAAACCTCACGTAGGCCTTATGACTGGAAAGAGGTCCCAAGAGGTAGTGAAGCTAACGGACAGGGAGCCCAAAGACAATGTAAGTGATGGAAGGGTGCACAATAGGCAGCAAAAATGGCTTGTCTGTTAGGGCAGAACTGCAGCAAAAGCCTCTGGGCATGTCATGGCTGCTTACTGGGAGGAGGAGTAAGGCAGCAACAAGATCAGGGCTGTGTGGGCAAACAGGTGGGAGCGCTGGGTTGACTCTACTGATGTGACTGCATATTCCCAACCTGGCTGTTGCTTCACCCGTCCTCCTCCCAGTAAATAGCAGCAACACTTCTGCTGGGAGGCCATTAATGTGCTTCCATTCAACAAAGTGAGCCACTATGGATAGGCAGAAGCAGGAACCTAAAAAGGGTAGGGGAAGAAGGCATGAGGAGAAGGCAGAGAAGAGGAGGCGGTATCTATCGGCTGAGAGGAGATTCTGCACTTTTGTGGAATGCATGCCCATGTATTTTACCTTTTCCAAAAAAAAGAAGTGGAAATAAAGTTTTAAAAGGAAAACCACAAAGGCAGAGGGCCTTCTTGTTAGCGATGCCCTCCTTGTGGAATGCCCTCCTGTCAGATGTCAAGGACATAAAGAATTACACAACATTTAGAATACATGTGAAGGCAGCCCGGTATTGGGAAGTTTTTAATGTTTGATTTTTTAAAAATTATGTTTTTAGATATGCTGTAAGCTGCCCAGACTGACGGGGGAAACCCAGCCAGATGGGTGGGGAATAATAATAATAATTATTATTATTCAAGTGCTCCAGATGTTTTTCATCTGAAGAGAACATCCCCAACCTCGCCCTAGGGATTCCCGAATCTGGACGGGACAACGCTGGCCCTTTTCTAATGGTCTCCAGAAGCAGAGAAAAACCCCAGCCGCCTCCTACATTCTTCCCCCAGGCACAAAATGTCAGAGGGCAGAAGGTCTTTGAAGGCATCTGGGCCGGGTCCTGGGGGTGGCCAAGAACAAGCACTTCTTGTAGTGGCTCTCAGGAAACCTTGGCCTAGAGCCATTAGCCTCTGGGGAGTTGGGTGGCAGCGATGGAGTGCCTGGAAGGTTTTGATGTGGCCATTTTGGACTGTGGGGAACTGTCTGTTGGGTAGCGATGTGGTGGGAGGGCTCACTGAAACTCTCTCTCTCTCTCTCTCTCTCTCTCTCTCTCTGTGTGTGTGTGTGTGTGTGTGTGTGTGTGTGTGTGTGTAAGGAACCAGGAGGAATGTTCCAAAGCTACATTGTATGCATGTTCTGTCACACTTCTCACATAATCCTCTCTCCTACCTCCAGCAAGGAATGCAGCTAATCTTCCTGAAGCAGATCAGAGTGCTCCAGGCAAAAGCACTGAAGCGAAGGGTGGGCTTGAGACGAACAGCAGGGCAAGAAGCGCAGGGACTATAGTTTCACGAGCAGTCACTATTCTGCCTCCTGTCAAATTCCATTCTAGTTAAGTGAAAGGGCACTCTGGGGCTCTCGTTCCTTGCTCCAGCCCTGCAGTTAAAACCACTCCACACAGCAATCATGCTCATGGCTGCAACAATGGCATTTTTCCATAGTAGGGTTCCGGTTTCCGCCGGCAGGAATGGCGGACCTGTTTTCCATCCCTCTGACCTTCGTAAGGAATTTGGCGGTTGCTAGGGGAGTAAATGGCAACCCCCTACCCTCTCCGGGGGTTACGGAGAGGGGCCGCTGGCCCGCGATGCCCCCAGACCCACTCCGACTGTTTATGGAGTGGGGGGAGCTTGGGCTGAAAAGCACTTACGAGGGCCAGGACTCCCGGACGCTAATCTGCATGGCGGGGATTTCCATGGTTAAAGAAGATAATTAGGCTTAAATCTATGGACATACTTCAGAAGGAGGGGAAGAAGCGCTGTTTACTGCTGAGAAATCTATGCTGCTGAGGGAGAGGAGTTAAAGGCTGTATATCATCTGGAAGAAGGATTGATGGGGACGGAGCGATAAGGGAATGGAGTTTTATTTTTCTTCATATGAGTTACTTCGTACCTTCCCAGACGCGATGTCCTGGCTTGTTTGGAGTGAAAGAGAAGCAAAAGACTGTGTGAGTTGAACTTTATAAACTGTTGTTACTGAGCATATTTTTTAAAGATGTGGAGTTGCCGATGAGAAAAGCCCCCCCCCTAGTCGGACGGAAGGAGTCCTGGACGCGTTCGGAGGATTTATGAGCTGTGACGCACTTTGAATTGGAGCAGCGACCTGAAGCTAAGTTCAGCTATAGGGCAAGGAGATCCATTAATTTACCAAGAGTTTATGGTTTGATGTTTGGGTCTTCTGCCTGGAAAAGCTGTAAATTTTATAAAGATCGTTAATCTTCATGGCTATGAGAGAAAACGAAAGTGATTTGAGCTTTTTAAGATGGCGCTGCTTCGACGCAACAGGGAGCTCCAGACTAAGAAGATTTATGGGGAGGCTGGACTGATTAACCCACACAGGAGAAAGAACATTTGTGAAACCTTGTTTGATATTTATCTCAGCAGCTGGGAAACAATCGGTTGAAAGTGGAAAACATCTATGTGACTGTAAGGGGAAGATCTGGATTATTATGAACTTGGAGGACGATTTGAACTTTAGAAAAAAGACGGCAGTGGACGGTTGCGAGGAATCCCCAATTTCTTGAAGCATGGGAACCCAAATAAAAAATTCTTTAGACGATTTGGCATAACATTCGGTTTGATTGATATAAATAATGAATGTGATATAATTGGCTTTAATTGGAAAATTAATAAAATATTTTTTTTTAAAAAAATGGCATTTTTCCATAGTAAACAGAAAGTATGAAGGGCAGGTACACATTCCTGGATGTGTGGTGGATGAGGGCCAGAGATCCTTGGCCAATCGAGGCTCCTCAGCATGTGTTCACTGCCTGTTTCGGAATGCTTAATCAGAATTTATACTTTCTAAGGAAAAAATGGTTTTTTTAAAAGCCTCTGTTGCTAAAGACCTGCTTGTAATATCTGAATGACCCATTTGCAATATTAACCACCTTTCTGTAAGCAGCCAGCCTGAATGTGTGAGAGAGTAGGGTCTCCTTGTTCGACTTTTGGTGATGCAATTTTGGTGATTAAAATTCTTGGCTATCTCTGTAACCCTCCCTATCCCCAAGGCCACCCTAATTGGCTATTCTCCCCACAGAATAAATCTGGGAGGGGGTTATGCACAGAGGGTTCACAGCATGCTTTTCGCTAGACAGTAGCATATGAAAATGTGAAAGGATACTCTGCAGTTTGGCTGCAAGTAGACTGAATGAGCCGTGACATCAGTGAATGGGAACAGAATGCTAGGAGGTATTTTAGAAGTATGCCTTAGTAATTGTCCATTCACAGGGTCTTCAGTGTATATTTTCACAGAGCTGGGTAGGCAGATGTTCTCTCTGTGTGTGTATGTGTGCATATGTGATTCTATTTGTTTATGTGTCTGGGAATCTGGACACTTTCCCAGTCCTGGCAGCTCCTCCCTCCCTGTGACTTTTTGACCGAGGGGCTTCCTTTGCTTGATCTAGCCCTCTCTGTCCCTACCTGACCCTTGGGCCATGACTCACTCCCTTCCCCTGTGCTCTCCATCTTGCTGCTCGATTTCTCTTCCTTTCCTCCAAATGAATGTTGGGAGCACAGTAATTGTGGGTCCCAGCTGAGCAGGTGGGAGCAGGCGGTTCTGGGGGCTGTGCTGGAAACAGGCCCAATGGACATACTTTATGAGATGATTTATTGGGAGCATATGTTGCTTATGCACCAGGGCTGGCTGGGATCACACAGGCCCAGCGGAGGGAGAGGGGGGCATGTCCAGCTGCAACACAAAGCATGTTTGTGTACATGCACAGTCATAACAATTTGGCATACTCTGCTGTTGGCATTGCAGTCCCAGGCAAGAGAGAGAAAAAGAAAGAAGGAAAAAAGGACGATTTAACTTCTTTTAGTGCACTCTAAATTCCATTAATACATTAATAATAAGAGTGTTTCCATGTGCTGCTCTGGTTCGCCAGAAGCGGCTTAGTCATGCTGGCCGCATGACCTGGAAGCTGTACGCCGGCTCCCTCGGCCAATAAAGCGAGATGAGCATCGCAACCCCAGAGTCGGTCATGACTGAACCTAATGGTCAGGGGTCCCTTTACCTTAAGTTCCATTGGCATATATGCAGACTTTCAGGCTATACAGAGCTCTTTGCCAGGCTCCATCATTGGCTGGGTGCAAAGTTCTGTGTTGCCTAAATGTTTGCTGCCTGGAGCATGGTCCAAAGATAGTGAATCCAAGAGTGGACAGGAGATTAGTTGGGCTGATCAGAAGAGTCTGATATTCATGAAGCCAATTCTGTATGAACACTGGCAAGGAGGCCTGCTAAGAAAATATCCAAGACCAAGGTTGAATTGATGTGGACAGATGGAGACAGGACAGGGCTTCTAGCCAATTTGAAGGTTGGGCTGAGGACCAGACAGGGCCTGGGAGTGCCTGCATGGGCAGCAAACAATAGAGAAGGTCAACGTTTGACAATCCTTTAGGCTGGCTAACTGGCTGAGGCTGTGGCTTCTGGAATGGGAGGATCTGGGTTAGAGTTCTGTGAGGTGCGGTACCTAAAACAGCGTAGTTCTTTGGAGAAATGTTATGAGTTCTTATCCTTGCATGGCAGAGAGAGTGCAACCTCCTCCTAAGAGATGATGTGGTATTGTGGTTAAGAGCATGAATGGTTCTCACACCTCACCAAGTTCCAACTCACAGGGTGACCTTTTGTAAATAGTTCCAGTTAGGTAGCCGTGTTGGTCTGACGTAATCGAAACAAAATAATAAAAATCCTTCCAGTAGCACCTTAGAGACCAACTAAGTCCTTGGTATGAGCTTTCGTGTGCATGCACACTTCTTCAGATACTTTTGTAAATAATAAGGCTTCAGGCTCCCCTCTCCCAATTTTGTAACAGAGGGATTGTTATTCTGATCTTGAAGGTTGTTGTAAAGATTACTGAATGCCTTTGAGCATTTAGGGCAAGTTATATAATATAACACAGTTACTAGTTGTTGTAAGAGGAGACAGTCCAAGAGAATATACACATTTGCCTCATTTAATTGTCTCCACGGTCTTACCACATTCTCTTCTCACTGCGGTAGAAACATGCAGAAATGTGGCAGATGGTACATGCAAATGTATACACCTTGACAATGACTGCCTGTCCTTTCAGTGTGTGTGTGTGTGTGTGTGTGTTTGTACACATGGGCACATGTTTGCAACAAGATTCTGACATGCTGTGTTCCCTTCTCCCACTCCTGTCTTCCTTTCAGGGTGATCTCCAGCAGCTGCTGATTGTGCCGGATCCAGCAGCTGCAGCCCACTATTGTCAGCATTACATGCCTGATTGCGACAGAGAGCTCACCTACGTGTTGCATGCCCAGGATCCTGAAGAGGTAGGAGAGCAAAGTACAGGGGTTTCCTGTTTTCGTGACTATTACCCCCAGAGCTGAGCCAAATTTGGAGGCCTATATAGGAACTAGGGCTGGGGGAGATGTTTGATTAAGTCAGCATTTAAAGGCAAGCCTACAGTACTTAATTAACACTTTCTAGAACAATACATGGACTGAAAAACAGCCTCCGCCTCTGAATTTTGCAATGTACAGAAATGCATATACTAAGGTAAAGTGTGCATATAGACTATATTGATGAATGTAGCATGCAAAATGCTTTATGTTAGGGGAAATTGTATGCAAAAGTGTGTGTAGTAGGAAAAATCTGCACTTAAATGCTGCTAAATTTCCATGAACTTTTTTTGAGAATAATTCTCAAACTGATATGGAAATGTGGAGAACTGAACTTAAGATCTGAAAAGCAAGAAACAGGGAGAAATTTAAATCGGCCCTTTCACCCATCTGCCGATGCTCCCTGGCCTAGACAGTGAATAAAGGCTTCTCTGACCATGGAATTACTATGTGACTTATTAGGCTTGCTTAGTACCATGGAAGTTTCCCCTCCCCCATTCTTAAAAGCCAGGATTTTCTCCCAACCCTTAAGTTACTGTCTAACTGACTCCTCTCCTCCATCAGCACCTGCTTTCTGAGGCAGTTGCCCCACTCTGGCAAATGGTAGGGCCAGCACTGCTGGTTCCATAGGGGCAATATTGGTACTTGAGGTGGCAGAATTCCAGAGATGCTAGGCTGATTCAGAAAGCCTTCATACACATACAGAGCTGGATTCATCCAATGAGTCCTGCTAGGAGAAGCCCGTGGCCAGGACTTGGGAATGCTACAGCAAAGGCATATTCAGCCTGTGGTAGAGATGTGGAGACTGGCTTTTTTTTTGGGGGGGGGGGGTACATCATCATGCCTTGCTGAAACCTGGACCTGGCCACTGATGTGTTCCCCAGATATTGCTTGTCTTTTGCATTTATCACACACTGGCAAGGGTTGTGGGGGGTGGGGTGGAAGCAGTATGTGATGGGGGCTTGGTCAGGAAATATACAGCCACATATTTTTGTGTGATCAACTAAGGAAATCCCCAGGCTCTCAGCTTCAAAGCATGAGCATATATAAGCATCTGTAAATGGACTGAAGGATTCATGCAGCCTGACCTTTCAAGAGGGCTCATGGGGGCAGGGCGGGGGGAATTGATTGGAGGGAGTTATGGCAGCATGCTTAGAAATGTCAGTCAAAACATGGAGCAGAGCCTGCTGACTTCAGGGATGTGGGAGAGATAATAGACTCATAGACCTGTAGAGTTGGAAGGGACACCCGAGGGTCATCTAGTACAACCCCTGCAATGCATGAATCTTTTGTCCAAAGCGAGGCCCAAACCCACAAGATTAAGAGTCTCATGCTCAAACCAGCTGAGCTATTCTGAGTTATTAATCTGTCGTCTGGGGAAAGTGGATCTCCAGAACCAGGCTACACCCTTCCCATCATGATCAGAATGGCATCCGTCACTCTGGAGCTGCCTGTGGAATCAGTGCCCTGCTCTGCCTGGATCCTGTGTTGGAAAAGAACTCTGTGTGGAACACACACACCCCTTGCAGAAACTGCTTTTAGTTCCATTTGGTAAGCCCACAGCTAATAGGGCCAGCCATGAGCCTGGATCGTTCACTTGAGAGTTGATGGAGATTGCTTCTGCAGCCTGTGGGATGCAGTGGGCAAAATGGGGTTGACCCCAAAGGCATACAGCAGAGTCCTGGGCATGATGGAATGGAGGCGGAACGTGAGTATGTGGGCAGAAGGGGCACTGGTTACTGGATCGAGCCAGTCTTCCCCCCAAAGGCATCTTGGCCCCAAAGCAAGAAAGGGTTAGACTGCTGGGTGAAGGGTCTCTCTTCTGTGCGCATTTCCCATAGGGGGCTGGTGCCATGTTCCCCTCTGCCTACCTGTCTCTTGGGAATGGGTTCCTGGGGGTGGGAGGGTGGCATCTCTTGGTGTTCCGTGGGAATAGTGGAGTGCCTCTCTTCTTTCTCAAGTGTCTGCTTTCTCTCTCTTTCCCTCCCCCCATCCTTCATTGTTTCCTCCCCTTCTTCTGTCTTCTCCCTCCCCCCAATCCTGTGCAGAACATTCCCCGCAGGAAGGGCAAGAAGGGCAAGGGCAAGAGAAAGGGCAAGGGCAAGAGGAAAGGGAGAGGCAAGAAGAAGAGGAACAAGGAGTCGCCGGAGACGTCCTCGCTCACTCCGGCCCCTGGCCAGGTAGAGAGTGCAACTAACTGCCCTCTGCTGGCCTAATAACAAACAGCCTCTCCTGGCCTAACCCTCTGCCCACCTAACTGAGCTGTCCTGCCTAACCTGCCTAACTCGCAGCTTCTCTCCTGCTTTGTCCCATGCGGTTCTTGAGGCAGAACTGCCTGCTCAGTGCTTGCCTCCCCTGTCCACATGGCTGCCAGTTTGCTGTTGCTGCCCCTCCAGGGGCAACCATGAAAACCATGTTTAGCAGCCGCTGGCCTCGGGGGTCATGAATTCTAGGAGAGCTGGGAGTTCTGGGCTCACCTCCATGCTTCTGATTCCACTGGTGCCAGTTGGCCACAAAGCTCCTTTTTCTACAGACATGCAGGTGAGTTTACATGCCCGAGGACACGTTCTCCTCACCTGTGTGCCAGGTCATGTCTCCTATGGGTCTTCTCCTGATGTTCAACCATCAGTCATTTTCATTCATTTGCGTGGATGGGAAGCTGCAGTAGCCTCTTGGTAAATCAGAGAGAGTGTTCACATAGATATATGGCTGGCTTCATCATGGTCTGATGATACTGGCCTTTAAGAAGGCAGGCATGTTGAAATGTAAATAAAGAAATGTAGACTCAAGAAAATGGATTGCTTTGGACCTTGATATTTTGAATCGGTAATCAGTATCTCTTAAGACACTGTCCTGTAAGGCAGCCTAGATTTTTTTTAAAGTATATTTCCTAAAGGTTTACTTATACAACACAATATAGAAAAAAGTGCAGAAAGGAAAGGGACATACAGTAATAGGCATCCCCAAACTGCGGCCCTCCAGATGTTTTGGCCTATAACTCCCATGATCAGTGGTCAGGGATGATGGGACTTGTAGTCCAAAACATCTGGAGGGCCGAAGTTTGGGGATGCCTGGTATAGAACATCAGCTTAATTCAGAACATGGTGTTGATATTCTTTGTGTCCCTTTCTTTATAGTGCTTCCTCCATATCCTTTGTACTTCATCGCAAAAATAAAAATGTTCAGAAATGTATATATTTTTTTAAAAAAATCAAGGCTGCATAATATAACAATGTCAGAAGAGATACTGGTGATGTTTTAATGAATACCAATCAAAGAATGACACCATCAATTATTGGTCCGCCCTTGAACTTAGACCAGCTTTTCATTTGCAATATTTGGGGTGGGGATCCTGTGGCCCTGCAGATGTTGTTGCAGATGTAACTCCCACCAGCCTTAGTCATTGGTCATGTTGGCTGGGGCTGATGGGAGTTTTGGAGTCCAACAACAAGGACACTCCTCATGGAATTCACTGCAGTTCCAGTTTCCTTCCTAGGTTTTCTGAGGAAAACCTGAGTTTGCAACTCTGTCATGTGTAAAACAGCCTACAGAAGTGTTTCAGGTCAGTTAGACCCCCAAAGCTTTGATTCCCCCCCATGCTTAGGGGAGAGAAATGAGCATCATGTCTCCCCTCTATCCAATCCTTATGACATAGGTATGTCTTCCTGTGCCCATTGTATTCTCTTCCTGCATTTTGCTGCCCTCCTTCCTTCCTTCCATTACTGGCCCTTTTATGTCAGGGCAGTATCCAGAAACTTGTGAAATATGGGTCAGGGGGCTGCTGAGCTCATCCTGCCAGTGAGTCACTGTTGGCTTGGCGAGGAAGAACCATTTTCCTGCCAAATGGAGCAGTTGGCGGAGTTCCTCCCTCTGGGATCAGAACTCCAGCTGCTGGACTGCTCAGTACTGGCAAAGAAAAAGCATCTTTCCCTCTCTTCCCTTTCCCAACTTCTTCCCAGGAAAGAGCTGCCACCCACCTGCCCTTGCTTTTTGCCTTGACGTGGGCTTATCCCTCCCTTTAACCATTCCCCAAACGCTTGTCTATGAGCAAAGTCCAGGACTGCTGGGCAGTTTATCACAAATAGGCATTGGATACTTTTACACAACCTTTTGCCCCCCCCTTTAGCGTGGTCAACAAAAATGGATCCTTTGGATTTAGGCATGATCACCTAGTCTTACAAAGGCTGTGGAACACCCTGCTTCATCTTGAGACATCTTGGCAAAGTTCATTGAGCCTGCCAGAGGGCTTGCAAGTCTTGTTTGCCATTCCAAAATCAACTCATTCAAATTAAAAACTGCTCATGTTAACCTATAAAGACATACTGTGACTTGGAGTTGGAGAGGTGGCAGTACTGTTTTGGAGGTCTGAATATCAGGTGTTGTGGGGGGAGCTAATGCATGTAGGATGCTGGGAGGGGAAATTCTACCCTCTTCCCTCCCCCGGCCAAATTTGGGATCTGTCTGAGATTAAACTGCAAAACAGCAGTGCATTTTAAAAGAATTTGTTGCGATTATTTACTTATGCCTCATAATGACCCAAAATATAAACACTCCCGGGGAATAAACACATGGGAGATGAAATACATGACTCCATGCACTACTTTGTAAGTAGGGCTCTTGGGTTCTGTCTCCTTTCTTTTCCTCCTGCTTTCTCAGGCCAAACACGGTGGTGAATTAATTAATTAAACCATTTTTATCCAGCTCCCCAGCTGAAAAGATTCCAAGAGCAGCTTACATATAATCAATCGTGAACAAGACAATCTCTGCTTGCAGACTTACAACCTGAAAGGTGCAACACAAAAGGATGGGGAGGAAACAGCAAGGAAAGCAAATTTGGGCCAGAATTTTCAAAGTTACAAAGTAGTTATTACAATGGCCAGTTGGAATGGAAACAGTTTAAGGAGAAGAGGGACCAAAATGAGTGGATTTCTCAGCAGAGCTGATGGAATGGCCTTGGCTTCTTTCTCTTCCGTTGCTTCAGCCTAGCCTGATAGATTCGCCACAAATCGCATGTGCTATTCCATTCTGCTGCAGCCTCTTTTACTCCTTGATAGCAGTGGGCCTCAGCAAGAGTAAGAATGGATTGACCATGTTTCTTCATTTGATTGAGCAATGCCAGCTGGGTGTGAACCAGCATTCGCTGATGCACTTAAGTCCCGTGCAAAAATCACACTATGGGTGACCAGTGATCCATAGGTTGGGCAGCCATAGCTGGCATGTGAAACAGATGCACAGAAGCGATTCTGCCTCCCCCTCATGTCGCAGCTGTGCTTAGATTTCCAGATATGTAGGTTTTGCTGATAATGGAACATGCCTGAGCTCAAGAACAGTTAGGGCCGCTGTGTCTTGAGGTTTGGCTTTGAATTTCACCAGCCTCCAGGGGAGGTTTCAAATCTCAGTGTTGAAAGTGACAGACTATTTTGTGCTTGGCTTGAGAGCTTGTGCTGTTCATACCCCACTGGGCTCTTCCCTGCAGACATAATGCAAAGCCATGTTCTTGCTGTTACCTGGTGCTAGTAGCACCTGCAACTGCCCTACCAAACTTTATTCCCTTATCTGCTAGCAAGTAGCCTTTAGCTCTCAGGCTCCACCCTCTGGAATGCCAGTGCTTGAGCCCCCAGGAAACCTTAATGATAGGAGGCTTTAGGGAATGGTAGCTTATTATTTTACATTTTCGTCCCAACCAAACCCTATTGGCTCAGAAGCATGGCTGGCTCTAGTTGCTGTAACCTTTAACGTGCTGGGCTCCATTAGCCCTGGTGTTTTCCTTTCACCATGACTGCCCTGGTTGGCTTTTGGCTGATGGCATATTTCTAACTCCTGGACAAATTGTACACTGCCATGCGCACACTGCTAGATATAGAGTAACAAATATATAACAGAACACCCAAAAAATTCTGAATTTAACATCTTATTTACCTTCTGCCACCCTCAAGTATGAGATTCCAACTCGAGCTACACCTACAAAGGCAGCTACTGAGTCCTGGGAAGAGAGTCCTGGAGTTATTACTGCAACCACTGTCACAGTTGGCTTTAACCTCACAGACAACTATGAGGTAAGAGGGCTTGGGGAAAGGACTATGCCAATCTTGGGAGAAGTGTTCTCTCTTTCCCAGTGGCCATAGAAAGTCTGAGACCTGGAATTCCCAAAAGATAGGAAGCGAATGTGGTGCTGTGGTTTAAGCACAGAGAAAGACAGCAAGTCTAGGTCAGAGCCAATTTTCATGAGTATTTTAGAAAGGGAGTACTTTGGTCTAATATATGCATTTAGAAAAAAAAAGCATGTGGTTCGGCCTCTCTGGGACTTTACCATGTTAAATTACAAATGGATCACCACACATTTGAAGGCTTGCCTTTGTTTTGTATTGTTGTATTATTATTATTATTATTATTATTATTATTATTATTACTACTACTACTACTACTATTACTATTACTATTACTATTTTAACCCACACCTCTAGGCACATGGAGAATAACATGTTAGAGAGAAGGAATCTTTTGGTCTATTCTTTTTGACAGTCTAGTTTTTGACATGCCAATATATTTTGATGTTAGTGGAACTTTCAGATGTTTAATTGCCTACCTATGTTATGAAGTCCTCTAGTTTCACAGACACTGTCCCCCTTGATTTTGCCTAACATGTAGATCAGCTTCTGTGAATCACAGAGGTCAAAAAGGCTGTCTACAGTCCCCATGATGCTGAGCAGTAATTGAACATAGTTTCTCCACCTCAGCAGTCCCTGCAGCCTGCTGCTTTCCATTCATACTATAAATAACATCCATGGCAGATACCTAAACTTTCCTTGAGAAACCTCAGAAGGAGATTCCACAACAATCCGTATCCTATTCCTGAATGAGCCTTATGGAATGTTCTTTCACTGACAGGTGATTAGAGTTCCAATCCACTGCTGGAACTTGAGTTGGATGTGTCTCCATCACAGTAGGGTTTGCACATGGCCAGTCATAGTTGAGTGATTAAATCTACTGGGAAAATGCAGCTGTAGTTTACTGCAGTTTCCCCAGGGATAATTGAAAGAGAGGATGTGGACAGTTCTAGGGTAGAGAGTACGGTATAACTATTGCTGTCTGGGGAAGAAATAATGGGATATTGTGTCCTTTTCAAGGGCAGCATTATTCAATAGAAGGAAAGGAGAGCTGTTAATTTTCTTTCTCAGCATGTGGGTAAAACAAAGAGGGACAGCAGGAGTTTAATCCTTGCAGACTGGCAGTGTAAACCACTGCTTACTGTAGAAATTAATGTGGGAGTAAACTCCTGCTGTTTGAAAACATGACATTTCCCTCTTAACATTTAACCTCAATTTACATTCCTGTAATTAAAAGCCATGGTCTCTTCTCTTGTTCCCCAGGCTATTTCACACATGGCACTGTCATTCTACCCAAAATGCTTGAGCAAGCCTTGTGCTCAAGTGCTACCCCACACACAACAGCCATGGAACTAGGGACTGTACACATGCAAATGTATACTTGTAGTCCTTGGTCATGCTAAATATTCCAAACAAAGGAGGGGAGCCCCAAAGGCCACTGTGACTGGATGCTCTCGATTGGATCACTGTAATGTGCTCTTCTGGGGCTTCCCTTGAGGTTGGTTCAGAGCTGATGCAGAATGCTGCAGCAAGGTTATTTGGTAGAGTAATAGGTGGTATATAAATACCTTAATAACTTTTTAAAGGAAGTATTGAGACTGATACTCATGTGTAGAATCATGTAGAACTTTACAGTGTCTGTGCTGGCCCTCCCCGGAATGGATGAACAAATGCTCTTTACTTTCTTTGAAAGGGCAATAGAATGTAATCATTTGGTGGTGGGGAGGTAGTCTAGCAAAGGAAGCAAAGTGGCTGCAGGAAACAGGCAGTCTCTGCTGTGCTTAATTTATCCTATCCTGATAGGACCTTTTTGGAGAACAGTACGAGGTTGGTGAGGACTCAGACCTGGATGTCAATGGCACTTACAGAGCATACGAGGAGAGACTTGACTACAGAGACAGGGAATATGAGGACTACTATGACCGAAGGGATGCGAATGAGGAAGAGCGGTATGATCCGGCTGAGCGCAGTGAAGACACTCTCCAGCTCCCCCCGGTAATGACCACAGAGACACACTTCTGAGGTCTACTAATTCCCCATCCCTGGTTTAGCCCCAACATACCATAGCATTTGGCCACCTGCCATGTGCTTCATTATGGCAGAGTTGGGGAATCTGTTTATGTTGGACCACAATTTTCTTCATCTCTGATCACTGACTAGACCGGCTGGTGCTGATGGGAGTTGTAGTCCAATGACACAGTGGCAAATGGTGCTGCTTGGCTGCCCGGGGTGGCACATACGCAGTCTGCTCTGGCGTGTGCATCATGACATCACAACGCGGCCTGACGCATGCGTCATGACATCACGACGCACACACCAGGATGGACTGCATATGTCCGCACATGCACAGTCCATCCGCAGTGGCGGGCTTGGCGGCACTGCCCTCATGCATTGCCCCCGCGCTGCCCCCGCCAGACTGGAGCTAGGGGGCGGCCTGCCTCCCGCCCCTCCCTTGTTTTGTTTACACTGTCTAGTAATGACTCTCAAGGATTTCAGGCCCGGGTCTCTCTCCCAAGTCCCAACCCTACCTAAAGTTGTCAGGGACTGAACCTGGGACCTTCTCTGTGCAAAGAAGAGGCCCTCCCATTAGTTCTGCCCCTTCCCTTATTGGAAACAAAAATTGCAATGTGCTTTAAAGATGTGTTTGAGTCCTTTGGGAACTGCAAAGGGATGTGTGCTGGTGATGGCATGGGCTTTAGCCAAGAGCCACCTCTGTAACTATCTTCCGCCTCCTTGCTCAAGTGGAACCCTTCTGAAAACAGCTGTTTTGAACTCCACAGCTTCCCTCCAGAAAGAAAGAGTTATGTCTGTTTGCAGTGGAGCAGAGGCGCTATGAAGCGACCTCTGCTGTTTCTTAGACCATTGCATCTGTCGTCACCCTGAGAATCGCCAAGAATCCCCTCTTTTTATGAGGGAAGGGTGAAGAGTTGAGGAGCAAGTAGACAGCTATAATGTTAATGACAGGTGTCTACTTAAAATATTTTTCTGCAGAACAGCTTGTTGCTCTTCCCTCTCCCTCTCGCCCACCTCACCAATTAGTTAGTCAACTGGCCAGGGCCACAGGCCTGTGCTGGAATGTTGGCATTTAAACCAGCACATCAGGGAGCAGCAGCAAATGTTCCAAGCTACGGGAGTTGTGTCACTTGCAGAACTGTCTAGATTCTGACACAGAGGACATTAAAACTGGCATTCTCTGGACCTGCCCAAACCTAAGCTTAAGCAGCTTTTTGAAGAACTGCAACATGTACCTGATTAGGCCATGCTCAGGAGCTCAGGATGAAGGTGAGCTCCAACCAGGACCCCTCCATACCAAGTGAATGGGTTGTAAAATGGCAAATGCAGGTCAATATAAGTGAGTGTGGATACATGTCAGGGCAAAATATATATATCTTAATTTAAAATATATGATCATGGGGTCTAAACTGGTGGTGACAGTTCAGGGGTGTTTCCATTAGGAAATGAACTGAAAATAAAACTTCTGATATTGTAATGACATCATACAAATCTATGGTATGGCTGCATTTGGAATAGTGTGTACAGTTCTGATCGCCTTGCCTCAAAAAGGATATTGCAGCATTGGAAAAGGTTCAAAAAAGGGCAAATCAAAGGATCCCCCTACGAGGAAAGATTGCAGCATTTGATAGTTTTAGGTTTAGAGAGGTAAGAGGTGACATGGTAGCTAAGTTTATAAAATTAGGATGCCATGGAGAAAGTGGATAGAGAAAAGTTTTTCTCATTGTCCTAACACTAAAATTCATGTGCATTCAGTAGATCTGAATGTTGGAAGATTAAGGGCAGACAAAAGAAAGTAGTTCTTCTTGCAGTTCATACCGTAGTTAGACTATAGAACTCAACTCCTACAGGAGGCAGTGATGACACCAAATTGGATGGCTTTGAAAGAGGAATAAACAAATCCACGGGGGAAAGGACTATCAGCAATTACTAGCCATGATGGCGATGTTGCACCTCCACTCTCAGAGGCAGTAGATCAGTTGCTGGGAATTGCAGGTGGGCAGAGTGCTCTTGCACTTGAATCCTGCTTGATGTTTTCCCCATTGGAGCATCCAGTTGGCCGCTGTGAGAACAGGATGCTGGGCTAGAAGGGCCTTTGGCCTGGTCTATCAGGTTCTTTGAATGTTCTTATGTTAATAGACCTCCACCCAGTGCTACGGTATTTTTCTAGAAAAAGAGGTGCCGGAACTCACAGTGGATGCCCCCCTTGTTCTCCTATAATGGCAATGGTGCCCACCTGAGAGGTGCTGGAATGGAGTTCCTGTGGGTTCCGGCTGGAGAACCTCCCTGCCTCCACCCCCTTTTAAGCTGCTATGGTTTGTTTCTATTCCATGTAACTGAACAGCAGGCTATAAAAGGGTCCTTGCCCATACATGATTCCATGACTCCTTTACCTGACTCCTTTCTGTTCATCCGGGAGAGATCCCACCCCACCCACCTTTAGGGGAAAGGCAGCTTCTCCATGGTATGAGTGACCCATACAGGTTGGCCATTGCTGTTATTATATGTTTCCTTTGTGTCTTTACTAGGAAAAGAATCTGAAGGGAGAGAAAGGGGAGCCGGCCATCATAGAGCCAGTGAGTATGGTACATGTTCTGTAGTGGCACTGGTGCTCCTCCATCAGTGTGACTAGGGGCTGAAAGGGGTGGAAGGGGGTGGAGGGTGGCTTCTGGTCACCCCAATTTTAATATTGGAAGGAAGCACATTTCCAAACCTAGAGATTTCCAAACATTCTGTTTGGAAATAAATTATAGGAAGGTTTTTGAGTGTGTGGCAGGCTGTCAGTGCAGTATTAAATATGGGAGACAGTGTAGAAGTGATGCAATCTATGTGGCAGAAGTTGAACCCTGTTGTTAGGCCCTGAACAAGGACCCAATTTTGCTGGCAATTCCCTTTGGCAAAATGTTTGCTTGCTAATGTGGCCGTGCAAAACCTTTTCCTTTATTTTCTTGGATTTTTTTGCCATCTTCTTGCACACTAGCATAATAAAAGTAGATAGGCCTTTTTCACAGAACAGATCTGAAGCAACATTGTGCATTGTGTGCATATTATTTTTTGCACAGTGTAGATGTGAAGCACAGTTGTGTATTTTGTGTATGCTACAGTTGTGCATCATGTTTTACAAATAAAAGTGCTTGCAGCTGTACAAGTCTGCATCATATGCACAATTGTTGATGCCATTCAAAAGCACAGGCCCTAGTAGACATCACCTAGTAGATTTGTATCATTGTTGCATATCAAACATGCAGTTGGCCTCAGTGTTCAACAGCTGGGACAATTAACCCTCTTCTTCAACTGAATAGTAATATTCACAAGTTTATTGTCTGCACAAGACACCTATCCATAACTTCATAACAATAAAACATAGAGTCTTTAAAGGTAAAGGGATCTCTGACCATTAGGTCCAGTCATGGACGACTCTGGGGTTGTGGCGCTCATCTCGCTTTATTGGCCAAGGGAGACGGCGTACAGCTTCTAGGTCATGTGGCCAGCATGACAAAGCCGCTTCTGGCGAACCAGAGCAGCACACGGAAACGGTGTTTACCTTCCCGCTGTACCGGTACCTATTTATCTACTTGCACTTTTTGGCGTGCTTTCAAACTGCTAGGTTGGCAGGAGCTGGGACTGAGCAACAGGAGCTCACCCTGTCACAGGGATTCAAACCGCCGACCTTCTGATCGGGAAGCCCTAGGCTCTGTGGTTTAACCCACAATGCCACCTGGTACAGTCCTGGTATTAGTGATCTGGTATTGTGGAATACTTTGCCAATAAAGATTCAGCAGGCATTTTCTGTTTTACCTTTTAAATGTCTGCAGAAGACGTTTCTATTCTGCCAGGCCTATGCAGGCAACTAGTAATACTGTACATTTTTCCACAATGGTTAATTGATATCCATTTTTAATTTTTAAACGTTTTTACTGTATGGTTTTGTGCATTTTTGTTGTTAACCTCTTTGATGTTTTTTAAATGAAAAAGCAGTCCATAAATACTTTTATAAATAAAGTAAGTGCATATATGTTTATTTCTTTGAAACTGCAAAATCACTGGTATTTCTGGTATCCTTACGGGTACCAAAATGAGGTTTTAAGTGTGTTTAAGAGTGAACTAATCTACTATAATGTAACTTTGAGTACATTTGATTCCTTGTCCATGCCATCTGTGTTAACAGCTGTATTAAATCTTTTTTCTTTTAATTGCAGGGCAGGCGTTTTGAGGGGCCAGCTGGTTACCCAGGTCCACAGGTAAGGAAAGGAGGAGAGCGGGTGTTAGTCTGACACACCAAAGCAGGCATAGGCAACCTTGGCTCTCCAGATGTTTTGGAACTACAACTCCCATGATCCCTGACCACTGGCCCTGTTAGCTAGGGATCATGGGAGTTGAAGCTCCAAAACATCTGGAGAGCCAAGGTTGCCTATGACTGCACCAGAGGATTCCAAAGTGGTTGTGTCACCTGGTCCCATAATTCACTTGTTCCTCTGTGGAACTGACTGTATTTGTGCCCTGACTGTATTTGTGCCCTGACTGTATTTGTTTGGCATGTTCTGTACTGATGTTTTGAACAGTACCCATAAAATATTGCATGGGTTTCTTTCTTCTTCTTCTTTTAAAGCAATTTATTAAATTTTCCAATTAAGCACATTTAAACACAAACAAACCACAATACAACCACAGACACAACACATAATAAACATAATAAACACAATTTTTCTTCTTCTAACATCTTGTCAATTATTACAATTTTCTTTGCTCTGCCGAGCTTTGACTTCCCTCCTTCCCCCCATTCGGTTTTCTTGTCCACTCCTATCTCGCAGTTTCTTTATTCCTTCTACTTAAAGTCAATTCGTAGAATTTATTTCAGTCCTGCAAGTGTCTTTAAACTTCTACAGTTCTTCTCCATATAGTCCACAAATTTACTCCAGTCCTTTTGGAACCTTGACTCTCCCTGGTTTCAGATCCTGCTAGTCAGTCTTGCTAATAAAATATTGCATGGGTTTCTGAGTGATTGTTCCACCTGCATGGTTTGTGAGATTTTTATGGCCTTCTCTTTGGAGAGATGGGATTCAGCATGGAATTGGCTTAGGTGCACTGGGGCTTTCAAGGATGTTGTAAGTCATTTCTCCCCAGTTGCCTCTCCCATAGCAGGCCCCCAGCCTGTCTCCAAGTGAGAACAATGGACATCTTATAACTGAGTGCCAGTTTCAAAAGAGTTGAACTTAGGTGTGGGGAACCAGAGTTCAAATTCCATTCTCCCTCTGCCCTCCACAAATTTATGTTAGCCTCTGTCACTCAAAAAGTGACACACAAAAGTACCGGTATATCATGGACTGTGGGTATTTCCAGAATTTGCAAATGTGTTGTAGAGATACTACAAACACATCATTGGCAGCAGTGTTGTTGTTTTCTTATTCGATTTCCCCCCAAAGGGTACATCCAGATCCAACAGGGGAAATGGTATTGGTTGGCATTTTGCTGTCGACGATGTCATGTGGGTTCTGTGAAAAACTTGCTTGCACGAGGAACACTGATCCCACAATGAGCACTTGCCTGGTAGCACCTAATTTGCACTTCTAGGGGAGGGAAACAATGGGAAAACTTATTCCCATTTTTAGCCAAAAGAATTTCCCCAAAGATCCTGAAACCTGTATAAATTAAACACATCGGCAGAAGCTGAATAAGTCATGCTTAACAGCTCAGTGTCCAAGCATTTGTATTTCTTCATGAAAACCCACTTTTTAGCACTCAGTTGGACTGAACGTCAATTTGGGATTTCTGAAAATTGTCATTTTCTCTGGCTGAGCATTAAAGGGTGAGTTTTCATGAGGAAAGCTTCAGAGGAAAAAGGAAATAAAAAAGGTTCTTAGACGTGGAGCTTTAAAGTGCACACCATACCTGGAAAGAGCAGAAGAAAGGATAAGTGTGGATAAGCCAATAATGATGGATATTTGTATCTAGTAGTAGTATTTTCTGTTCTGGCTAGTTGTGGGGAGGAATGAGGAGCTCTGTAGAGCATTGATGCTTCACACCCTGAGTACAGTAGTTCCTTGGTTTACAACCATAATCTGTTCCAGAGGTCCGGTTGTAAACCAAAACAGGTTGTAACCAAAGGCGCTTTCGCCAGTTTGGCCTCCCCAAAAAAACTGGTTGTAATCCAAAGAAAAAAGAAAAAAAGGGTTGTAATTAAAAAGAAAAAGGGTTGTAATCCAAGAAAAGGGACATGCATTTCCAGGTTTTATGTGGTAGTAATCCAAAGCAGTTGCAAACCAAGATACCACTGTACTTAAAATCTTTGGTACTAGAATCTACTAGAACCAGGGTCAGGTACAATGTTGGCACTGAAGGCACAGTGGTTGCAATGCTGTCGGGGTTTTCTGGTGCCACAGGGCTTTTGTCTGAAAGGGGAACTGGGTGTTGGATTTGGGTCAGTGAAATGCTTATCTTCCTTTTCTGTTTGTCTCTTCCCAGGGTGAGACGGGTCCAATGGGACAGGGAGGGCCACCAGGATTTCCAGGAGATCCCGGTGAGCGGGTAAGGAAACCTCCGTGCAGTTCAAGAGGCAGAAGGGTAGCCTCCCCCTTCTCCAGCCTGGGGGTTCTTAATCTTCTCAGAAGCTGGTGGGGGTGGGGAAGAGAAGTTGAGGAATCGCCGGCATGCGCCCCTTTCAGTGTACCTCAGTGCTTGGAGACAGGTCCTAGCTTGATGCAGATTTCTTCTAGCTCAACACTTCCTGGGGATGATTGATGGGTGTTTTCTTGCTTTTTTTCCTGCACAGGGACCCCTAGGACTCCCAGGCCTTCCAGGAGCTGATGGCATTCGTGGGCCTCCTGGGACAATGATTATGTTACCGGTAGGTGATGATGCAGGAGGATGGGCGAAGTGGGTTTGAGGAGCTGAGATCAGGGGAGATCTTTAGGAGGAGGAAGCTTTAACAGCCAGTCCCTTTGGGAAGCAGATTCCAGAGGAACACCATCTTTTTGGCAGGCTGGGATTTAATGCAAAATCTGAGCTCTACTCTAGAGCATGGGAGCCTTAGGTGACAGGTGACTAACACTGAGTCTACAGCTCTTCCCAAACCAGCATTAGGAGGCCACTGGATGCAGAGTAACGGGAGTTGTATACCCAGACTATGTCTGAGGGCAAGGGCTGCATTATTTTTTATCAATCTGTAAACTGCTGTGGTAGCCTTGCTGAACACTGGGATTAAAAAGCCTTGCAACAACCAAATAAATGGATTAAAGAAAACCTATTAGCCTTTCTGCAATTTACATGTCTCATTCCCCCATCCTGCCAATTTGACAGGCAATAAAATAGGGCTCCAGCAACCAAAATAGAAAGTCAGCTTGAAGCCTGGTCACATGGTGCTTTCATCAAGGAGGATGCTGCCCAAAGTGGGCAGGGTGGTGGCTTGCCTGCCACAGAGGCCATTTTTGGCAGCATCTCCCTGGTGACTCTAACATGTGCTCTGGTTAATCTAGCCATGACCTCACAATCCCATCACTTCCTTCCCTGACTTTGTCTCATTGACCCATTTCTAGTTCCAGTTTGGTGGTGACTCAGCTAAAGGTCCTTCTGTGTCCTTCCAAGAGGCCCAGGCGCAGGCTATTTTGCAGCAAGCCAAGGTATGTGTGGGTATCCCCTGGTCCTCTTCTTGTCGTGGGGCTTAAACTCTTTGAATGGCTCCTTTTCTTTTTGTCATGCGGTCAATATAGCTTCCTTGCTCTTTTCTATGTGTCTAGGTACTTGGCATGTTACACATTCTCTTCCCCACCCCTTCATCTTCGTTCAGATAATAAACTGCAAGCTTCCAAGTGTGGCTCATCACAAAATATTTGCCACATAATCAAACTGCATCTGCACATTGCGAAAGAACGTCCCTCTCAAGCCATGGTATGGCTCTTATTAACCCACACCGTTCTGATTCCCACAGTAAGAGAAAAGGCGCCCCAGGCAGGAAGTTGCAGCCTTGCTCAAGGAATAGGTTTGTAAAAAAGTTCAAGTCACTCAGGCAAGTGGGACAACATGATATAGGAAACCAGGAAGAAGACCCACACCCTACAGGGTTGCTAGCCAGCTTGATCTGGGGCAAAATGTTTCTTACTGATCACAGAGAAGGTTGATGACTAGGCTAAGAGATCATCTGAAGAAGAGTCCACCATACAAAGGTTTGCTTGATGCTTACGCTGCAGGTGTTTCCTAAGTCAAGGGTAGCGCAGCTAATGGAGAGGGATTGTGGGTGGTGGGCACAAGGTTGACTACTGCTGCCTTAAGTCTAAGTGAGGAGGCAATTTCCATTTCATCAGGTAGATTAGAATCATCCCTGTTTTTAACAGATGAGGGAATTTCCTTAGTTAAGACTAATCTCTGGGGTGCTGCTAGTTCCTTAAAAGATTCGGTGCACAGGAGACAGATGCCGTTTGCACCTGCTAATTTTGATATATACTGTAGCTGCAAATTCGGGCCAACATTCCAAGTGGAAATAGGAACCATAAGCAAAGTTTTAAGAAAGGTTTAAAAGGGTGAAGGTGTAAGAGATTCAGAGTCTGGGGCACTCCTAATAGCACCCTGCCATGCCAGCCTCTTGATTTAATAGGATTGTATATACTGCCTAATCATCCAAGCCTCTGAAACTTTCGGTTGGCAACAGTATTGCTTTCCTGTTTGATGTCTTACAGTGCTTTAATTTGTTGGGATCTGCCCAGAGTGGCTGCCGGAACCTGGTCAGATGGGCAATATATATAGAGAAATTACCAATAAAACTAGAGGTTAAAACAAATTAGCCTATCCCCCCCAACCCCCCCCCCACAAGCTCCCAATCCCAGTTTGGTCACTCATACCCACAATTGTGGTAAAATGCAGCAACAATTACAGAAATATGTTTATTCCCTTCTTTCTTCCCTACTTCAGTTCTGCTCTGCTGTCCAGCTTCTTCCCACAAACCTCCTTGCCTCAGTTTGTCTTGTGTTCTGTTTTAAATTGCCTCCCTGAGATTCATTGTTGTATTTATCTCCTCCCCAGCTATCCATGAAAGGTCCCCCTGGCCCCATGGGACTAACAGGGCGGCCAGGCCCACTGGTGAGTAGCTGACATTGTATAGTTTAGGGAATGTCTTTTTTGTGGAGGGAAGGTTTGGACATTTGCCCTTTCCTTCACACCATGCAAGAGGCTTGGCTGAGAAGTGCATCTGGGCTGGAGTGAGAGGAGGTGGTGGGGCCAAATTTTGAAGTTTGCATTTCTGCATGGAAAATGCTTCACTGGAGTAAGGTGGAACAAGGCACCCAGGTGTTTCTACCTCTATTAGAATATTGGGGCATGGAGGTGAAGAACATGCTCACCCAGCGCCCGTCAGCTGATGGCTGGGCCTCGTGCGCCGGGTGCATGCGGGAGGTGCCTGGTTCATGCCTCTTCAAGATCCTGCACCTGGGGCCATTGGCCCCCCCCCACAATACTGATATCATGACATCACAATTGCTCCACTCTCCTCCACCTCCTGCTGTTGGCAACATGCAATGTATGTGGGTCAATATGCTGCCTAGTCAAACAAGCAAAGTTCTCCTAGAATTACAAAGGGACAGGTGATACCCATGTGGTTGCTGTTTTCAGAGGCAGGTGGGCATCTATTACTGCTTCATCTGCTTTGCTTTGGGGTGCTTTTAGAAAGGATATAAGGGAGAAGAGATTCCACCCCCCTGTTTATGGGGCTGCCAGCTCTACTTGCATTCATGGCCATAGCCAAGGGGTGGGGTGGGGACAGCTTTCTCCCGCAAATCAATAAAAATAAATACAAATGAATAAAAATTTGAGGTTCTGCCCCCTCCCAACAAAAATCCTGGCTACACCCAGGCTTACATTGGTATTTGGAGAGACATCAAGGGATCAAAACTGCTTATAACATTTTTTCTTACCAGGCCACCAGATGAAGGATAATATAAGAAATATAATTGATGTTATAGAATATCTGGAGGTCAGGGATGAGAAACAAGCAGCTTTAATGTTTATATATTCAGAAAAAGGCCTTCAATAATATTTCATGGGCCTTCATGAAGAGCACAATAGAATTGACGAGTTTTGGGGAGGCTTTCAGTAGAGGTATTGAGGCAATATACTTGGACCAACAGGCTATTGTGAACAATGTGATTACGGAAAAATGTAAAATAATTATGGGGACGAGGTAGGGGTAGTCACCTGTCACCATTATAATTTATTTTAGTGTTAGAGACCCTGATAAGAAAGATACAAGTGGATGAGACAATTATAGGAATAACGGTAGGAAGAAAAGCATATAAATTAAAAGCTTTTGCAGATGACCTTGTGATTACTAGTTACAGGTAGGTAGCCGTGTTGGTCTGAGTCGAAGCAAAATAAAAAAATTCCTTCAGTAGCACCTTAAAGACCAACTAAGTTTTTATTTTGGTATGAGCTTTCGTGTGCATGCACACTTCTTCAGATACACTTCTGTTTCAAGTGTATCTGAAGAAGTGTGCATGCACACGAAAGCTCATACCAAAATAAAAACTTAGTTTGTCTTTAAGGTGCTACTGAAGGATTTTTTTTTATTTTGCTTGTGATTACTGTAGAAGATCCCAAGAATACGGTAGTTTACAAAAGGTTTTAGAGAGGATCCAGGAATCTGGACAGGTAGCAGGTTTTAAATAAAATAAAAATAAGATCTTGGTGAAAAACATGACAGAGCACTATAAAAAGGACTTACAACAAGTTACAGATTTATGCATACATAAAAAAGTTAAATACCCGGGGGTATGGCTGACAGCTAAGAATATAAATGTACAGTGGAACCTCGGTTTCTGAACACCTCGGTTTATGAATTTTCAGTTTATGAACACCGCGGACCCATCTGGAACGGATTAATTCATTTTCCATTACTTTCAATGGGAAAGTTCGCTTCAGTTTATGAACGCTTCAGTTTATGAACAGACTTCCGGAACCAATTACACCCATGCTTCAGTTTATGAACGCTTCAGTTTAAGTACTCCGCGGACCCATCTGGAACGGATTAATCCACTTTCCATTACTTTCAATGGGAAAGTTCGCTTCAGTTTATGAACGCTTCAGTTTATGAACACTGCGGACCCATCTGGAATGGATTAATTCATTTTCCATTACTTTCAATGGGAAAGTTCACTTCAGTTTATGAACGCTTCAGTTTATGAACAGACTTCCGGAACCAATTGTGTTCATAAACCGAGGTACCACTGTATTTAAAGATAATTACATAAATACTTGGAAAGAAATAGAGAAATTTAGAGATTTGGGGTAGGGTGAATTTATACTTTTGGGGAAGAGTATCAGTGAGAAAAATGAATGTATTGTCATATTGCCAATAATGTAATTTTTATTTCAGTGCAGTACACTTCAAGGAATGGCAAAAAGATATGTCTAGATTTATCTGGCAGGGGAAGATACCAAGGATAAAATATAAATTGCTAACGGATGCTAAAGAAAGAGGAGGCTTTGCCTTGCCAGATTTAAAATTATATTATGAGGTGCCCTGCATATGCTGGATCCTGGAATGGATAACATTGAAAAATTCAGATATTTTAGATTTAGAAGGGCATGATAATAGTTTTGGATGGCATGCATATTTGTGGTATGAAAAAGCAAAGGTACACAAAGGTTTTTAGAATCATTTAATAAGAAAATCATTTTTATGGTATGGGGAAATATAAAAACTTATTAGAGAAAAAAAACACCTTGGTGGCTTTCAGAGGAGCAATATCTCTGAAATAACTGAATATGAGAAGTAATTGACCAACGTATAACGTAGAACACCAGGTGAAACTAAAAGACTATGAGGAGATAAGGGATTTATTAACAGATTGGTTACCGTTTCACCAACTAAATGAAGTTTTTAAGACAGATAAAAAGAAAGGTTTCAAAAGATCTATTTGAAAATAATACCAAATTATTGTCGAAAATGTACAGTTTGCTCTTAGAATGGCATACAAAAGATGAACAGGTCAAGTCAGTAATGATACACTGGGCAAAAGATTTGGGACACAATATTCAGATGGAAGATTGGGAAAGGTTATGGAAAACAGATTTGAAATTCACGGCATGTTGTACGCTGAAAGAAAATTACTTGAAAATTATGTACCGGTGGTATCTGACTCCTAGTAAGTTAGCAAAATGTATAGGGCAAGTACAAAAACCTGCTGGAAATGTAAAGAAAAAGAAGGTACCTTTTATCATATGTGGTGGACTTGTAAGGTAATAAAAGCTTTCTGGGAGATGATATATAATGAATTTTTTTCAATAAAAAAATGTTTAAAATAACTTTGTTTTTTTTAAAAAACCCAGAAGCTTTCTTATTAGGAATTATAGGTACCGACATCCCAAAGGAGCAGACTTTTTATGTAGGCCTATGGGACAACCGCCGCTCGGATGTTACTAGCCCAGAGATTGAAAAAAGCAAAGTCCTTACCAGAGAAGAATGGCAAACCAAGCTGATGGACTATGCTGAGGTGGCAAAACTGACTGGAAAACTCATGAATCAAGAGGACAAAAACTTTATAAAAGAATGGGGGAAATTATTTAGTTATTTAGGAGACCACTGTAAGCAGATGGAAACATTACCAGGGTTTTAATTCCAGTTGTAATGTGACAAAAATGATTTTCCCCAAACCCCAAAACCTGCTTATAACATTTTTTGTTTTGGTAGGGTCTTCCAGGGAATTCTGGTCTGAAAGGAGACACAGGTGATCCTGGTCCACAGGTAGGTTGCTGGAGATGAGTAGGCAGGGGTCTTTAATTGCTATTGGATGGAGTAGAGAAATGCCACCCAGGCTGAATAGACAGGAAAGCTCTTTCCCCAGCACCTTCTCCAAGGGTGTCCTCAGGGCCAGCCCTACGGCCAGGCCGGGTGGCGCAGGGCACCACGGCGCCGGCCCGCCAGGAGGGCGCCGCGAGTTGCGCCCGCCCGCTGGCCGCCCGGTCCGCCACGCAGCTACGCCCACGGCAACCGCGCTGTGCCTGTCCGCCCACCACGCAGCAGCGCCTGTGGCAGTCACGCATGTGGCAGCCGCGCTGCGTGCCACGCCCGCCCGCCCACCACGCTGGGAAACGGGGCGGGGGGCGCCAGAGGGGAGATGGGGCGGGGGCGCTGGAGGGGGAACGGGACGGGTGGGCGCCGGAGGGATCCATCGCTCCACGGCACCAGGGGCACTTAAGACGGCCCTGGGTGTCCTGCTTGCTGGCCTTGTGCTTGGATTTGGGGGATTCCCATAGCCGAGGGAGGGGGGACTGGAGGCCCTCCAGATGTTGGTTGCTTACAGCTCCCCTGCATCCTTGGCTATTGACCATGCTGTCTGGGGCTGGTGGGAGTGGAAATCCAGCAACAGCCAGAGGACCACAGGTCCCCATCCCTGACTGAGCGTTTTAAACTTGCAGGCATTTCCTGCTGTGGTGGGGCAGCCCTTACACTGCAGGGCTCTGGAATTACTTGCAAATGAGTTATGAAGCCCATTTTTTTTCCAGTCTGTTCTCCTTCTCCTTTCCCCCAAGTAGGCAGGGGTGAAAAGATCCCACCCCCTCAGGATCATGTACATCTCTCCCCTTTTGGCTTTTTCCCTTGTGCTTTGCCTAATCTCATCCCATACTGACAATTTCCTTTTCCTTTTTTCCCTTTTTAAAAAAAATAGTTACTTATATTTATATCCTGCTTCCAGGCCAAAAAATTATAAATAAATAAAAGCATTCACAGCAGCTTATGGTAAAAGCAATTATGGAATTCATTCAAACCATTGAAGCAGTAATACATAAAACAAGCAAAGCTCCAGGAAGACAATAAGATTGTTTCCTAAGTAAGAAACGTCTTATGACCCTTCTCATTGCAGGTTGGGAATTTGCCAGCCTAGCTTCTCTCAGCAAGGTATCCCAAAATCAGGGACTGCACTAGAGGAGGCCTTCAATCTGGTAGGGGATCCCAAAGCAGATCCTCTCCTATGAATCTGGAAATATATGGGAAGAGGTATTCCTCTAAATATCCAAGGCTGTTAAGGGTTTTAATGTTTAAAACCACTACTTTGAATTGGGCCTGTATAATCTCTCTGTTGGCCAATGCAATGTGTTCACTACAGCTGGCACAAGTAAGCAATCTTGCCATTGCATTCTGGACCCCCTGCAAGATCTGGGGAAATGCAACTTAGTCAAATCATAAGTTTCCATTGATAGCAAAAGCTTCCACCTGTCAATCATTACAAAGGGCTCCATTCTTCTTCAAACATGGAGGAAAATCTTGAGGTGTTAGGAGAGGTGACATGTGAAGCCACTCTTGATCTGAACTGTTTCCCTTCTTGTTACAGGGCTCACCTGGGATACAGGGATCAATAGGGCCCCCAGGGAAAATTGGCAAGCGGGTAAGCACCTTTGCCCCAGGATCCCATCCATGGCTGAGTGACATTGCGTAATAATCCTGCCACCCCTTTCTCTCACCCTTTCCTTTCCTTTCTCAAATAAAGGGTCGCTCAGGAGCAGATGGTGCCAGAGGACTTCCAGGAGAAACTGGACCTAAGGTCTCTAGATCTTTCTTGAGGGGTGAAATTGGTGGAGGGGATGGAGTGAATTCTGAGGTGCCCAGTCCCACTGTGGGTTGGCATTTTCTGCAGTTGGCACAACTAGTAGGGTGTAAGTAGAGCTAAGACATGTTTTCAATTGGTATGTTGACATGGGATCATTCTCTTTCTTTCTTTCTTTCTTTCTTTCTTTCTTTCTTTCTTTCTTTCTTTCTTTCTTTCTTTCTTTCTTTCTTCAAATCAAAACTGCTTCCTCTGTATTTTGTCCAAGTACTGGAAACAAAACAAAAGTTGTGTAGGGACATGAGAAGAGCCCTCCTGATGGAACAGATCCAGGGCCTATCCTTCTGCTTCCAATACTGGCTGGACAGAAGCTTCCACTCAGCCCACAAACAGCCCATTGCCTGTCCTTAGCATCTGACTACAAAAAACCCCAAAACAAAACCCTAGAAAGTTTAATTTTTTTAGCAGGAGTTAATGGGATGGGCACTATAGTGCAAGAGTGCTCATCCAGAGAGCAGCCACATGGTAATATTGGGGAAGCATTGCAAAACACCCGCTAAAGCAGAAAGATGTGTCAGCACGCTAGTATAAATGCACCCCAATGAACCATTATTGCAGTAATTGCATATTGCAGAATTCATCTGCCAAAAAAGATTTTAAAAAACCAACCAAACACCAGTTTAGACAGACAGACAGACAGACAGATATAGATATTATACATACACTTCACTCTACTGGGAATACAGTCATACCTCTAGTTACGTATGCTTCGGGTCACGTACGACACAGGATACATACGCACCGAACCCGGAAGTAACGGAACGGGTTACTTCTGAGTTCAGCGATTCGCACATGCACACCGAATGACATCACACGTGTGCGCAGAAATACTGAATCGTGTGGGGAGCATGCGCAAATTTGGCGCTTCAGAGTAAGTACTGCTCTGGATGTGTATGGGGCTCTGGAATGGATCCTGTTCGTATCCAGAGGTACCACTGTACATATATGGAATATCCCCCACAGACCTTCCTGGGTTGTCAGGATGGATTTGATCATTACAACAAAGCTTTTTTCACAATTAAAAGGATTGTAGGAATGAGAAACAAAGATCTTGGGGAATTTTTAAAAAGGAAGCATTTTCAATATAGGCAGACATGCTCACTGGCCCAAATATTGGGCTCTCCTTGTGGTGCTAATGCTTCTTTCTTATAGGGTGACAGGGGCTTTGATGGGCTCCCAGGACTTCCTGGAGAAAAGGGAAACCAAGTAAGTATCTCCAAATATTTGTGATACCAGGGCTGCCTATCTTTGGTATCATCTTATCATCTCTAATTCTTGCTTTACTTTTTACAGGGAGATGTAGGCAAGCCAGGTCCCCCTGGAGCTCCTGGTGAGAATGGTCCTAAGGTAAGCATTGATCCAAGGCATATGGGGATGAAAACTGATAGCTGGAAAGTGCTGTTTTCTTTTAGAAGATGCAAGGAGTGTTGTTCTTTAGAAAAATACTGCAACTGCTCTAAATTGAATTGCATTGACCCAAATTATTGTGACAATGAGCAGAGAAATGTGTGGTTACAAGATCAAGGCTGCTGTAGCACCACTAGGGTGGCCCAGTGCATTAAAGCTCAAGGGAAAAGGTGGGAAAGGATTGGATCAATATGTGGGGTCATCTCATAGATCTATGGAAAGAGGAGGTACTTGATCAGTTTCAAAGCAGACCAGAGGCGCCATTTTCTTGAGAAGATTAACGGGGCCTGTGCATGCGATGCCGTGACATCATGTGTGCAACGTTGCATGATGCCACACAATGCCCTGACATTGTATGTGCAATGCCAGGGGCAGAGCTGAACGCCCCCTGAATATTGAGGGGGCTTGGCCTCCTCCAAAAATTCTTCAGTTGGCCTGAAACTGCCTTGGCCCCTAGGAGTTGGTGCGCTTGAAGCAGACACTATCACAATTTTTATTTGTGGCAGAGCCACTGCGATGCAACCGGGGTTCGGGTCTGTGATACAAATTTGCACCCAATTGGCTAATTTATATGTATAGAACTCTATGAGAAATTAGTACGATGGATGTCACTAGCACTGTGCTTTTTGCAGTGCACCTAGCTGCTGTGTGAGTGAAATGATAGCATGAAATAAAATGCAAAGAAAGGGTAGGTGCAGGAAATCTTGGGCTTGCTGCAAAGATTTGGAGCTCTAGCTCCCAGTGCCACCCCATAACACTGCCCATTCTCTGTGGGTGTTCCATGGTATTGCTTCTCAGGGATTCTGCAATGAGACCAGCTTTTATGAAAGATGGCTTTCCCACCACTGCCAGCCTTCTCTTGCAATGTACAAATGTAGGGAGGTTATTAGACTCTTATGGGGGGTTGATTAGAGTCTGTTTAGTGCCCATCATGAACTGGGTGCGCCTTGGAACAACATGTCCCAGAATCCCCTGCACACAGTGGGATGCCACAGGAGACTGGCGATCCTCAGCAGACAGGTCAGTTTCAAAAGTATTCTCTGAAGATAGAAAGGGGTCTATTTGGCGGGGGGGGGGGAGCTGCTTAATACATAGGAGCCCTTAGGAGCAAAACACACCGTCAGAAATATGGAGAAATTGAGGGTAGGGGTGGTGAGTGTGCATTAAGTGGTTATTGTGTGTTTCCTGCTGGGGGAACCAGCAGCTGGGGTGGACACAACTCAATACCCGGGTGGAGCTCTCATTCCACCTCCTTCTTTTCACAGGGCTCTGAGGGTGTGCAAGGCCCTAGAGGACAGCCTGGGGAAGCTGTGAGTATCTGCCCCTCAGATGCAGGACTGTTCAGGATGCCTAGGTGCTCTGGGATGAAGTTGGCCTATGCCACTTCCGTGGGGTGGGTGGAGCAGCAATGGAAACCAGAAACCTTCAGGAAAACATGCAGTCTTGCTGTAGCCTGGAATGTGAAATGACAGGTACAAGTGGGGGTATCATAAACAGCCTAACAACTGCCAAGCTGCCTGATTTTTTTCCGTTTTCTTTTTAAAAATAAAATGTATTTCAAGGAGATGGCACAAACTGCATGCTTTCAACAATTTTCCTGTCTTTCTAAAGCATTTGTTTCTGAAAAACGAACGAGATATTGTTATTAATGCCTTATCACCTTAAAGTAATGACTAGCTGTTATGCTCAAGTAATAACCATTGTAAGTCTCATTTGGGAAAATGAAAGATATAGGGAAGCCAGATAATGCAAGGCTTTAATGCGTTGTTTTCTGTCTTTTTTGAAATACCATGGCTGTGGGGAAAATAATTTTATAATTTATTGAATCAGTGCAATGGTGCTTTCTAATCTCCATGTTAATGTTGCAAAAATATTATATCTAAAACTACATTTTAAAATAAAAAGAATGTCTAAGCCAGGCCAGATCAAATGTCCCTCTTAATCCTGCACTCTGTCTCTGCACTCATCCACACTTCAGTTTGTCCTGAGATTTCCAGGCACGGGTTTGAGAGGTTTTTCTGTTGTCCCACCAATTTCCCTGGGAAAACCTGGGGTTTACTGCTCAATCAGAACAAACTCAACAGTAAACTGTGGGTTTTCTCAGGGAAACTGGCAGGTCAATATAAAAGAAATCTCTGCACAAAGGGAAGTGTGGATGACTGGCAGAACTGAGTGGTAAAACTGTTTCTGGACTGAAGAACTTTAGGCTGCCGTAGTGAAGTTGGATGTTCAACTGCTCCCACATAAAAAAGAAAAAGCTGCAGTATGTTTTTTCCTGAGAAGAAGCCTTCTCCTTAACATGTTCATTTTTTTATGTGCAGGGAATATTTTGGTGGGGAAGCATTCAAATGTGCAACATTGCCACCTACTGCCTATTGTGGTACAGTCCAGGAGAAGATTTTCCTCCCCGCTCTGCCCAAAATGGAGATATTATATTGGGCTGCCCTCAGTGCTGGATTTACGTATAAGCTAAACAAGCTGTAGCTTAGGGCCCCACTCTTTTGGGGGCCCCCCAAAATAAAGGAAAAAACAACTGGATATTCCTTTCCAAAATATAAGATAAAACCCCATAAAATAAAACCTACATACAGCAAGTGTTTTGTGTTGTGTTGGCTCCTATGATGGACCCATTACCTTTAATAGCTTAGGTTAGGACCTCATCAAACCTAAATCCGGCCCTGGCTACCCTAAAGGCATTCTTCCTGAATCTGTCTGATGCATTTTTAAGGCAATTTACACTAAGGTGGGATGAAGCACCTGCTCAGGTGGTGGTAACTTCTTATTGGCAACTGCTGGCAGAGGGCAGGGAACAGAACATTGTGACAACATAATGCAAAGTGAGGCAGGACAGACATTGCAGAAGTGGAGAGAAGGGAGGACCTTTAATGTAATGTCTACCTCTTTGGCGTTGCATTCTATTATAGGAACACCACAAGTTCCCACAAATTTCATTCTGTGCATTTCTTGCAAGTATAGTCTTTGCTGTTGCAATTGACATGTTCAATGTGGCTGTTAGACTGTCATGCATACCTGGTGGTTAGTGTGTGTGTGTGTGTGTGTGTGTGTGTGTGTGTGAGAGAGAGAGAGAGAGAGAGAGAGAGAGAGATGGATTTATCCATGGCCTTTTGAAGCCCCCATGTTCTAAGTCAGGCATCCCCAAACTTCAGCCCTCCAGATGTTTTGGACTACAATTCCCATCTTCCCCGACCACTGGTCCTGTTAGCTAGGGATCATGGGAGTTGTAGGCCAAAACATCTGGAGGGCCGCAGTTTGGGGGTGCCTGTTCTAAGTGCTCATCCAGTTAAAACACAAACAAACATGAATATTTAAACTTTCTGCAAGTGTTGTAGCATGCACTTCTGGGATGGATAAAGGTTTACAAAAGGAGGATCCACTGAAAATCAAATAACGGTTGGGGCACACTTGTCAGAGAACGCAGAAAGGCCTTCAGAAGAATGTGCAGTGCACATTATTTAGGCCTCACTAACATGTCCCTCTTTTTTCCTAGGGTACCCGTGGTTTGGCTGGCTCACGAGGTGCTCCTGGTCCCCCAGGCCAGATGGTATGAATCCTTTTTCCTCTCCCCTTCCTGCGCTTGGAGAGAACAGAAATGAGTTCAAGGGGAGGCTTGGACTAGGCTTCCTCGTCCTTCCAACTCTGTAATTATTCCATGGTTCAGTGAATCGGAAGAACTGCATTAAGAGGCAACGTTTAACGCATCTGAATTCCTGCTCCGCTATTTGCAACTCTAAACTTGAATTTACCATTTGAATTTGGGGCACTGTTTAACTTTCGAATTTTGAGTTCGGTTTTGAGATTTGCTTTTGATGTTGTGGTATTTATGTATGTATTTAAGGCCCAGTGCAGATATAATGTCTCTGACCTCCCAGTCCTCATTTAGGAGATTAGGCATGTGCTGTAGATATGCTTTCTCCCTTCCCTCTTCCAAATGAGCATTGTCTACCCTTTCATGGTTTGTTTTAACCACAGTTTAGCATCACTCTCCACAAGTGCTGGTCATAGGCTGTGTCCAGATGGGTGCATTATCTTGTAAATGGGTCATTTTCCATGTTTTCCCCCACTCATATTAATTGCTGTTCCTCTGCTTGCCACCCCCCAGCCCAGCTCTGTGGAGCTTGGCAGAAAATATCCTGAGTATGTTGTTGTTTTGCCTCTCTCCTCAGTCACCCTTCCCCCAGTTAGTTTACAGAACTTCTTTTTTTTAAGGAAAGTATTTTTGTACACTTCTGATGTAATAGGATTGTGCAAGATCTGTAATAATTAAAAACAAACAGGGAGTGCTTTAGTGCTTAGAGTGGGTGTGTGCATGTGCCAAGCTTCCTGTAAATTTAGAAAATTCCTCTCCCAGGCTTCTACAACTGTCTTCCAACTTCAACTTAAAGCACCCCAGATCTGATCATGTTGCTGGGAGAGAGATGAATCAGTTGCACTGTTTTCTCAAACCTCTCCAAAAGTCTCCTGCAGCATTACAGACGTTTGGGGGCATTCATGTTTGCCGTTTCCAGCTGTTTCCTTAAAAAAACAAACTCTGGCAGTTCTATGTTCCTAATTAGCTAAGTACTAGCTAAGTACTGCAGACTCCCTGTTTTTCAAAAGCTTAGCCTTAACCCCCATACTTTTGAAAATTTTCATATCTCTACATACCCTCCAACATGTCCCAGTAAAAAACCAGGATGCATGTTTTGGGGTGCCATCAGAGTATGGCACCCCAAAATGGGATGTCCCGATTTCAGGACAATTGAGGGGTATGGAATCTCTGTGGTAGTTTTTGTTATGTGAATGGTGCCGCAGACCCCCTGAGTGGGACCACCAGTTGGGATCCATTGCCCTAGAACTTATTCCTACAGCCACAAAGGCTCTTAGAAAACAGCAAGAGGCTTCCACCCCCCTCTCAGCAACACTATTCCCAAGGTGCTTTAAGGTGAAGGTCAGTTGGAGATGGCTGGGAAAGAAGAATTACCGTAGTTTTCAAAATGACTGGCATACGCTTGCTGTCCCTCTCTATTCAGAGGACTAACTGGACCGAAGCATTTATTCTTAGAGAACTTGTGCAAGTCTGCTCATGCAAGGAGCAAACAGAAGTAAGGGTATGGCAATAGACACCACTCAATGAAGGTGAGACGTGAGACACAAACACACACACACACACACACACACACACACACACACACACACACACACTGCACCAAGGAGCATTATGGGATATTTGTTATTACTGGATTTTCTACAGTAAGGAAATTCCAGATTGAAGGAGGAAAAAGTACAGGCTGGCATTCTGAGGAGGAGAACGTCATGTGGATGATGTGAAAAGCTTCCAGGCATGAGCTGCACAAAGTCCACAATAAACTGCTGTGCAGAATTGCCTATAGTTAGCATGAGCCAGGATTGTGCTAATAGCTGGTTTGAAAAACGGGTTTAGAGAGAATTTGAGCATGAGCCTCACGGCAGACACAGCAATACTCTGTAATTAAATTAGATAATGGAAGGAAGAGGGACATTCACATGGGAGATTGGAGGAGCGAAGAATCATGTGAGTGACTAGCAAACTCATAATTTTATAACTGTGACCGGGAGATTGGGAATATTACATCTGCACTGGGTCTGAAAGGCAGAACTCACATTTCAGTGGCAAAATGCCAATGACTTCTCAGAGCAGCAGCCCGAAACGAAACAAAAAGCCCAAATGGAGACCAAATCTGAGAATCTTGAAGTTAGAATTTGGAGCTACTTGTTTTGAAACTGAAAAACAATAAGTGGTTCATAAGACTCTGATAGGGTTGCCATATTTCAAACAGTGAAAATCCGGACAGAGAAGTTGTTGAGCTTTTGGGGGTGGGGCAAAGTTTAGCAATTTCTACCCGGACACTACTTCTGACTTCAGTATTCCGGATATGTCCAGGAAATTCTGGACATATGGCAACCCTAGATTCTGATGCAGTTTCATTCTTGGCACGTCTTTTGAGTTTGTTCTCTGTTCTGTGTTCCCATCCCATAGGGTGTTAGCGGTATTGATGGAGCCCCTGGACACAAAGGCAACTTGGTAAGAGAGCACAGGCAGTTGTGAATTTCCCTGGTTTATGGTAAAGGGAAAGTCCTGCTTTTGTGTGTCACATTCCTCCAACCAAGGGTTCATCTTCTGCAATGGGTAATCTTCCTCCTCCCTAGGCGGACCCTGCCTGTGTTGCTGTTCCAGGACAGTCCACCCTGTTCTATCAAGAAATTTCTTGTCTTGTGCCCAGTAGCTCCAAATGTGGATTGACAGGCCTCAATTTGCTGCATCTTCTTTTCCATAATAAACCCCCAAAAAACGCAACCTGCTGAGAAAATTACATACAGTGTCTAATTTATCTCCACATAGGGGTAAACAATGTAGTAAATAGCAGTGGCACTCGACCGCTCTGTCATGTAAATCCAAATAACGTATTACAACAAATGTTCAAAAAGGACCCAATATATGTGGATCCCATGAAGTGCGAAGTCCATAAGTAGATGCAAGCAGAACAAGGTTTTCTGGAATAAAAACAACCTTTTGCCTTCTTCAGCCGCTTGAGGCCTAAGTGATATAAAAAGATGCAAATGAAAATCTCTTCTTATACATTCATATAACAAAATGATCTATTCAATATTATAAATACATACCAACATAAGATTGTTACCAGGAATACCACAAGTATTTCTAAGGTTGTAAACCCCTTCACAATCTGGTGAGGTACATCCTTTCTTCCATGTAATGCAACCTACAAAATGAACATAAATGCAATGCTATAGTCTTGTCATATTGGGATTTTAAGCCTCTGAATTAGTTGCTTAATTGAAGGATGCATATCCAGAAAAACATAAGATCCAGCTGAAATAGTGTATTTATGTGCTTTCATTATGTGTGAAGTCATGGGGAGGTTGCTGCATTTATAGTGCAAATTCACATATGAATGTGAGATTTCTGCAGGGTGGTATTTTTTATTTTTTTATTACAAGGCAATTTAAATCAGTAACTAAAATCACACAAAGAGGAAGTATCCAATGAAGTAATTCCATTTGTGTAAGGACTTCCACTTGTGCATCAGAACCTCCCCTCCCTCTCTTCTTCCTGCCCCCTAATCTGCTCCAGTGCATTGGGGGAATCCCCAGAACGCATAGGGAGAAGAGGAAGAAGAGGTTCTGTTGCACAAAAAGTCCTAGCATAACTGGGACAATTTTGTTGGATCCAACCCATAGTTTTCAATCAAGCTCTCAATTTCGCAATTCATATATTTCCTGAACAAAGTACATGCTAACTTGCTGCTGTAACAATTAACACATGCTGATTTGCAACTAAATGCAGCCTTTATGCTACCGAGGAGCATAATCCAAAATCTTTAGTCATGTGGCCCACATCCTTTTGCACTGCAGAATTATGTCTCCTTAGAGACAAGAGAGTCGATTGTGAAATAATGGATGTCTTGCTTTGCTTTCTGTGCACTTGGAAGGACATTGTAAACAAGATCACTCATTCTGAAGATGAAGGCTACAATCTTACCACAGAATTAGGTGTGCTCCTCCAGCATATTTAAATCCATTGCTGGATTGTGGCCTAAATGTCCAGAATAGGCTAGAAGCAACATATAGTAATTACTGTACAAAGCAGTGCTTTTGTTGATTTGTTTCCATCTGATAGAACATAAGCACTCGTGTTCTTTGGCTATCTTGAAGTTTAATTATTTGGACTGGAGCAATAAATAGGTTAGCTCAGGTTAGCTCAGAGAGGTTAGATGAGACAGTTCCTAATCGCTATGCAGATTTTTGTAACTACACTGAGGTGCTTCTACTTACCTTTATACGAATTTGGCCCCCAGCTCAATCAGATAACTGCTGAGGAAGGTTTAAAAGTGGTAAATTAAATGCAGCCCAGCATCATAATGCCAGTATCCCAGATGGTCAAAGACGCAAACCTTCCTGTTTTCAGGCTTTTCAGTTTTCAAATCCCTCCAGCAAATTTAGCCACAATTTTGCACCACTTTGTGTGTTGTCTCTTTTGCTCTATGCTACCTATGTAGCTGTATATGCACAGAATACTGATTGACTGCAGGATTTTATGTCCCCAGGGCATTCAAGGTGAACCAGGCCCCCCTGGACAGCAGGGCAACCCTGGATCTCAGGTGTGTGTATGTGATGTGGGGAGGGCAAATTAGATGTGATAGAAACAAACTGAACCTTTCTTAAAACAACAACAAGCCATTGATACTGGGGGGGGGGGTAATTTTGAAGGGACTGTGGCAGCTAACCCTTTACTCCCAACTATGGTCTGGCCAAAAATGGTCTCTGCACATAGCTGCTGTTAGCCCCAGGAGTGAAGGTCCCCTTAGTATCTACTTCAGTCCTGAGAGTGATAACCAAGGGGTGGGTATTAGGGTTGGGCTTCATTGGGTGAAGACTGGGAAACATAAAGCATATGGAAACTTAAAGAACTCTTAAGATGTGATAAGAGCCTGGTTTGTTCCCTCCTATACAGGTGAAAAGACAGGCAGGCATGCCAGAAAATTGAATGCTGGTTCATCCATCAGTCTCCCCACCCCACATTTCAGATGCACTATTTATTTTTAAAAGTACTACCTGAATATTCTCATCATGGGGGAACACCTTTCTGATATCTTAGGGGTCTTCAAATCAGTGCTGTGCATAGTTGATCTACTTGAAACCTACGCCCCTGCCCCAAGCTTAACTTTGGAGGGGAGAATGTATGTTTAGAATTGAACAGAGCAGCCTAAGTGCTCTGAAATCTGTCTTCACCTGTAGAAGCATCAGGAATGTAGGACTGTTCCCCGCCTTCTCTTTTAATTAATATTTGCCTCATCTCCTCTAATTTGACTCTTTCTCATAGGGTCTGCCTGGTCCCCAGGGTCCTGTGGGGCTTCCAGGTGAAAAGGTGAGTTGGAGCATGGATGTTTTGAGCCAAGGCATGAAAATATTGCTTATGGGGTGGGTGGGTATGTTTTAGAGGCCTGCTTTGGAATGTACTGGTTGGCCTGTTGCAGTGTGTCCAGATACATGCTTTTCGGTCTGGGAGATCTCTGAGCTGTACTAGAAAATCCCTGTTCACAAAGCATTTCTTGCTACAGTCAGGATTCACACCTCCTTTGCCATTCACATTTAAAAGAACACATTTACATCACAGTCCCTATTTTCCTGCTCTGCCTTGAGCAAGACGGGATTCAAATAGTGCCTTGCTGACCATCCTTTTTCTTCCCTGCAGGGCCCACAAGGAAAACCAGGGATACCAGGAATGCCTGGGGTGGATGGACCTCCAGTAAGTGCCAAGGATCCACAAACCGTACATGACAATGGGTGTTTCCTTCTGAGTTGCTGCAACATCTGGATCAGTGGTGGCTGGTGCCCATTGAGACTGGCAGGGTAGACATTAGGGACACAAACAGAGGTTGAGCCAGAGCCCATGACAGACAGAGCCAACTAATTATAGTGGCCCCCCTCCCATCTTCCTTGCTGCTGAGTTCTGTAAGGGCAACACTTGGGCTCATCCACACTTCAGTTCGCCATGCCGCTTTCCTCCAAGAAAACCCTCTCTTTACCACTGAATCGGATCAAATGTCAGTCGGGTTTTCTGCAGATTGACCTTTGCTCTGATTCAGTGGCAAAGAATAGGTTTTCCTCCTGGGGAAAGTGGTGGGCAAATGGAAAACCATTTGGACTTCTGCCTAGAAAACATAGGATGGCTGAAAACCTCTTGGATTTGTGCTTTCTAGGCTTGGAACAAGCAGAAGTGTGGATGAGCCTTTAGACTAAGGAGCTGGCAGGCAGTGTCAAACTCTGGACCAGTTGTAAACAGGAAGGCAAGCAGGTGGGGGCTAGGCGGGGGCAGGCTGAGTTTGGTAGGGTAGTTCACCCTAATGTACCAACCTGCATTCTCACTCACGGGATCATCACCTTGTCGTGGTGAGTGGGCTTGCACATTCCTATGACCCTTGTGAGCAAAGCCGTCAGGAATCTCGTACTCTCAGCAGGGTCACCCAAGGCAGTAAGGTCAAAGGGAGGAGCTAGGCAAAGAATGATCCAAAAAGTCCTCAACAGCAGAACAGACAGATGATGACAAGTGGTGTGTTACAACAGCTGTGAAGGTGGATGAAGGCTGCAGCAGATAAAAATCTACTGGTTGTCGTGATCCTCATGTCATCGGAATAGAGCCTTACTGCAAAACTGTGTTGGTCAGCGTGCACTGATCTACACATGTAAAACAAATTTACACACACGTGTCTTCTAAAAACCCATCCCAAACCCAAACCCAAAAAAGGCCCATGGTGATTGGCAAATGCTAACAGGGGCAGGACCGTGAAATCTAGAAGCCCCTAGTCATGAACCGGCACCTGGGCGGTGGATACAGATTCATTCGCTCTGACTCAAGGAATGAGGCAGTTGAGCAGCTTGGCAGCTGTATCCATGACTGAGCAACCCTACTTAGGATCCACTCTGCTCACCCCCAAAAGGGGGAGGGGCTAGAAAAGGTGCCCTAAGCATAGTTTGCTTCCCCTTTCCCCCTGATTGGATTACTGCACCCAGCCTCTTGGACTTGCCAATCGGAAGGACGGCGGTTCGAATCTGAGCGATGGGGTGAGTTCCCGTTGCTCTGTACCATCTTCTGCCAGCCTAGCAGTTTGAAAGCATACCAGTGTAAGTAGATAAATAGGTACCACTGCAGCAGTAAGGTAAACAAATTTTTCATATGCTCTTGCTTCCATCACGGTGTTTCGTTGCACCAGAAGTGGATTAGTCATGCTGGCCACATGACCCAGAAAACTGTCTGTGGACAAACGCCAGCTCCCTCGGCCTCAAAAGCGAGATGAGCGCTGCACTCCATAGTCGCCTTTGGCTAAACCATCCAGGGGTCCTTTACCTTTTTACCTTTTATTGAACCTGGTTCAAGCTCTTACCACACCCACACATCCTTAGAGAAGTAGTTTTTCTTAAGTATTATACATTTTCTTAAGTATTAATAGATTCCATTTCTTTCTCCACATTTCCCAGTACAGTCATACCTTCGGTTATAGACACTTCAGGTTGCGTATTTTCAGGTTGCGTCCCGCGCCGAACCCGGAAGTACCCGAACAGGTTACTCCCGGATTTTGGCACTTCCGCATGAGTAGTAGAAGTGCTAAATTGCACTTTGCACATGCGCAGAAGTGCCAAATCACAACCCACGCATGTGCAGACGCAGCACTATGGGTTGCGAACGTGCCTCCCACACGGATCACGTTCGCAACCCGAGTGTCCACTGTATTTCTTTAACAGGCCATGGAGGAAAAACTAGCCAACTAAAAGTAGATGATTGCTGACCCCCACCCCACCTGCCCCATGCTCACATGTGTTCATAAGCAAAAGCAGGAGCAGCCAGGAGGGAGAGCTATTTTTGTGGGGGTGTGTGTGTGAAGCATATTCCATGTTCGATGGCTCTTTGTTGAGGGCTGCAATATCTTTAATCAGGCATCACCTCTTCAAGCAGCCGCATCTTTCATTGGTGTCTTCTACGTTGCTTTTCAGGGTCATCCTGGAAGAGAAGGGCCAGCTGGGGAGAAAGGAGCACAGGTAAAAGCCTGAGTCTCCCAGGCATGTGTACATGCTAAGGAGGGACCTGAAGATTGTCCCTTGGCCTCTTCCACCATGCTAAAAACTCAGGCATAGTATAAACCAGGACATGTTAATATTCGTGTCTTCAAGAAATGTTTGGGGATGCATCTTTTTAAAAATATATCTCATTGCTTATGCTCCCGCTGTTAGAAGCATTTCAAACAATTAAGCACAGATTTCTAGAGACTGAATTCCAAAATATCAGTAGTACAGCCAAAAAATCTTGCTCTCTGTTGAGGCCACTCCATATTTACATCACCTGTATGATCCCCACCGACATAGAGCTTTCTCCCTTGCAACATGTAAAGTCATGCCAACTGCAATCCTGCAGAGAAGATTCTCGAAAATTCCATATTCAGAAAGTCCTTGTCCTTGTGGTACAACACAAGTCAAAACCATTGCATGTCTTATTTTATGAATAGACTTCAGTTTAATACTTTGACTTATAAATTTTTGTATCCTCTGTAAGCCAATAAAAGAGACTGATTGAAAAAAAAGAACAACTTTTTTCCTGCAGGGTCTGTCTGGTGCAGCAGGTCCAATAGGCTACCCAGGTCCCCGTGGTGTCAAGGTAGGTCCTTTTACCAAGTTTTTTAACCCAGAATGAGAATCACGGCTGGGTTTTCTCCCCCCCACCACCACACTGTCACGTGCTACTGGATCCTCAATTTACAGCTGTAGTCTTGAAAGTAAACCTAATGAAAACCAATGCCATTACAAGCAAGAACTACTAAATCATCATAGAATCATAGAATTGGAGAGTTGGAAGGGACCCTGTGGATCATCTAGTCCAACTCACTGCAATGCAGGAATATGCAACTGCCCATATGGGGATCGAACCTGCAGCCTTAGCATTATCAGCACAGTGCTCTAACCAAGTGTGCTATCCAACCATACTCAGGTTATGTAAGGTTCTTCTGTGCAAGATATTCAAGCCTTTGGTACTTCTTCATACCTGACTTCTTGGCCTTGTTTTTCCAGACTCAGTACCTGCTCATGTTATCCCAGATCTAGCATAGCGCTTTCTCTCTCTCTCTCTCTCTCTCTCTCTCTCTCTCTCTCTCTCTCTCTCTCTCTCTCTCTCTCTCTCATTTGACTTATTTTATTTTTAAAGAGGTACAAGGCCATCCATTGGTACTGCATGTTTAATGCAAGCCACAATCCCCACTATTAATTTGCATTATTTATTGAACCTTTAGTGGAAATTATTAGATCAAATGCTACAAATAATGTAGCTAAAATTGGTCAGAAGAATTTAAAATTAGCTTATATGCAGATGATGTCACACTATTTGTAAACAAATAGAGCAACCATACAAAATCTGAAAAGCTAGCCTTGAACATAAGCAAATGGTTTAAGGGGGAAATTGCATATTGGTCACAATTAATTACTTCATAGTTGGGGAAATTGTTGGGGAAACAGCAGTCTGAAAATGATGATGTTGCCAAAAATATTAATTTTTATTTTCGAATTTACCTTTGGGGATTCACTTAAATCATCCACAATTGACAAAAGGTTTTTGTAGATGTTTTTGGTGAAAGACCCAGAGTAGCTCAAAAATCTCTATTGAATGTAGAGTTGCCCCTTTGTTGCTTCCATGTACTGGGTAAATAATTGGGTATATAACGCAAAAGGATATTTTCCTCTGCAAATTTAAGATTATTCTGTTGATCATCTCTTTATTACCTCTGCCAGACATAATGGAGTCCAGTAAGTTCTGAATAATATTGTTTGTTGTTTGACTCTTAGTTTAAAGTCCAGAGACACCCTTGTTATAGAACTTAACACATTTCCCCATTGCTTGGTCGAGACCAAAATCTCAAATCTTTATTCCACTCCTCCTTTAATAGCTGTGTATCAAACTGGTTTGCTGCTAATAAACATTTGTATAAGATGATAGTGTTTTTTTTGTTAAGAATTGATTGGCTGTTTTAATATCTCTAGCATCTCTGAAGCTGTAAAAACTGCTAACCCAATATTTGCAATTTAGAAACCGTATTCACACCTTAATTACCGAGTATGGTTGTCTAGGAAGACTCGGTTCTTTAGGAAGACAAATACGTGGAGATGGGTATGGCAGAACGGATCTTGAAGGAAGATTCTATAAAATGATTTTTAGATGTTATTTAACATCAAAACATCTTTACCATATGTATAAAATGGTCAGTAGCTCGTGTTGGAGATTTAAGATGCCTAACACACATATCTTAAATATTTTCTGGCACTGTCTTAAAATAAAACAAATTTCTGGATTGATATTGTTAAAGAAATTGAAACAATTATGGGATATATTCCGCCAATAGACCCACTGGTCTTACTTGGTTGTAATAAGGATGCAGGGACACGGGTAGTGCTGTGGTCTAAACCACTGATCCTCTTTGGCTTGCCAATCAGTGAGCTCCCATTGCTCTGTCCCAGCTTTTGCCAACCTAGCAGTTCGAAAGCACACCAGCGCGAGTAGATAAATAGGTACTGCTGTGGCAGGAAGGTAAATGGAGTTTCTGTGCACTCTGGTTTCTGTCACGGTATTCCGTTGCACCAGAAGCGGTTTAGTCATGCTGGCCACATGACCCGGAAAGCTGTCTGAAGACAAATGCTGGCTCCCTCGGCCTGAAAGCAAGATGAGTGCCGCAACCCCATAGTCGCCTTTGACTGGGCTTAACCATCCTTTTTTACCTTGTAAGGATGCAATACCTACAGATGTCAGAGAGATGGTGCTCAGTTTAGTAAGTGCAGCCTGTATAACTATTGCTTACAACTGGAATAGAATCCCCCCCCCTCCCCGGCCCCGCCAATGTGCAGGACTGGTTCACTAAGGCTGGAGCACAGTATGTATGGTTAAATTAACTGTTTTGTTTCAGATCAGAGCGGGTTGACAGATTGATGACTCTTTAGCTGAAGGATTTTTTGTTGTTAAAGCATGTACTGGTGTAGTAAGATATATGGAAAATCTAATTTACATGTTTTGTCAGGAATACTTTATCTTTGGACTAAGGTTAGTGGATTTTTGGACTAAGGATAGTGAATTTCTATTCTATTTCTATTTTTTAATCAAATGAGTTGAATCATTCAAATGTTTTTTTCTTTAACAATATGCATCTATTGTCAAATAAATAAATAATAAAAGTGGGAGTTTTTTAAAGGCTTGATGCTATTTTTTAAATTCTTTTGGCTAACACTGCTGTACCTTTCCATGTTTCCGCAGGGAGCATTTGGCATGAGGGGCCTCAAAGGTAGCAAAGGTGAGAAGGTGAGTTTTCAGGTCAGGGGTCTATTTCAGACAACAGATCTCATGGATTTATTCTAATCTCCGGATACGACTTGTCTGTTCCTGCTTTCTCTACTTGTTGTACACCATGTAACAAATTATGGAAATTTAATCTGGGGAATAATCTGGGTTGTCTATGCTCTGGTAACCTCAAGGTTACATTACTGCAATGTATTCTATGCAGGGCTGCCTCTGAAGACGGTTTGGAAACTTCAGTTAGTGCAGAATTCAGCAGCCAGGTTGCTCACTGGAGTATTTTTTTTTAAAACAAGCTGAGATTTTTTATTTCTTCCTGATAAATTATAAATGGTGTTAAGTATCTACCTGCCAAATTTAACATCTTCTTTGTTTTATAAAATTATTATAATTGCCAACTATTTGTAACTGGGAAAACTGAAGATTCGAAATTTTGCAAGTAAATTTGAGTTAGTAGTTCTGCTAGCAGGTTTGCTAGCTAATTGTCCTAATACGGGCAATTTGTACCAGTCTCTGGCCACTCAGATCCCGAGAGAGACCCCTTACCCTCTCAGAAAACTGAAATATTCCAACACTTCCCAGTCATCCTCCAGGAGCAGTTGTGTGGCTCAGCCCTCCACTTCTGCTCTTGAAGGAGTTCCATTTGGGTCCTTTGGAGGGTTTGTGGTGTTGGCAAGGATTGTAAGGGGAGGTTTTGGTAAAAGGAGAAAGGGAAGGCCCTCTGAACATCACCCAAATTGGGCAGCTAGTATAGCAGAGAAGTTGGGGACATCGGCAGTGTGGATATGTATGCTTCTTGATGCCACACATCAGTGTCAAATTTAGAGACCTAGGCACTTCTACTGCTCTGGCTACCTGTTGTCTCTTTATAGGGAGAAGATGGATTTCCTGGTTTCAAGGGTGACATGGGGCCAAAAGGTGACCGGGTGAGCGATACCCCTTCCCATATGCCAATGGTTCTGTACATTTAAGAACTTTGAGTGTGCTAATCACACAATTTAATATAAAGCAAACTAATGTATGCTTACCCATGTCATTTTCCTAAATGACTCCAGTTCTTGTACTGGGGAATCTGTAAATCCCTGACCTCCCAATATTTTTACCCCCGGATTCTGCTACAACCACCCTTTTGTTTTTATTTCTGACAGGGTGATGCTGGCCCATTGGGTGTACGTGGTGAGGATGGCCCTGAGGGGCTGAAAGGGCAGGCAGGACCTGTGGGGGAAGCTGGTTCTTCTGGGCCAGCTGGTGAGAAGGTGAGTCATTGACCCATCACCCTCCCTGTGCCTATTTTTAGGAACAGGTAGCTAGCTACTTTACACTAGGTTCACACTACTTTACACACAGTTCTCATCTCTACCCACTTTCAAGGAGTTGTCTAGTCCTTTTTTGCAGTGGTGTAGCATGGGTTGCTGATGCCTGGGGCGGGGAAAGTGTTGAGCCTCCTGGTGAGGAGCTGGGATGGAGGTGCGCACCAGGGGGCCCTTCGCCCCTTGGGCCCTTTCCTGCCTCCCTCCCTCCTGGGTGGTCGGCCACGGCCCCCTCCCCCCTTGAGCCAGTTGGGTGGCATGTGGGTGGCAGTGGCAAGTCATGGGGTGGGCTGGGGGGCACATTGGTGGGCATCCATGCTGTGAGAGCTCTGGGCTGCCCTTGCATGCCCCACTGTTGCCTGCTGGCCATGACCCCTCACTGCTGGGGAGGCCAGTGCCAGGAGTGCCAAGTGGAGCTGCCACTCCTTCTTCCGCAGCTACCGTGGCTCATCCCCCACCACAGCCTCCTCCTCCCTACCCTGGGCCTGGGCCACTGCTCTCACTGGCACCCAGCATTCCCTGGGCCTCACCACCTCACAGGCCAGGAGAGTCAGCGCCTCTGGCCAGTTCAGGGACAGGGCACACACAGGCGTCCAAGAAGGAGGCACTGCCCCAGCCCCAAAGGATGAAGGCATGGCTTGCTTCCGTGTGGCTCCAGAAGGCAGCAGGAGTTCAGCAGGGAGCCTCTCATTTTGCGCCTGGAGGTCACCATCCCTGTGCCCCCCCACATGCTACACCACTGTTTTGGGGGCACTTTAAGACTTTGATCTTCTATTTTTGCAGGGCAAATTGGGGGTGCCAGGCCTACCAGGATACCCTGGGCGCCAGGGACCTAAGGTGAGTATGAGGAGATTTGTGAGGTAAAGGAAGGATGACATGTCCCCGGTCATCATCTGCTTTACCGTGACGGTGTGGTTTTTCTGCAGGGCTCAACTGGATTTCCAGGGCCTCTGGGCCTCATTGGAGAAAAAGGCAAACGGGTGAGTGGAGCCATGGGAAACAGGGGCCACATCTGGAGAGCACCATGTGAATGGAAGGCACATCCAGGGGTTGTAGGTATGGTAGGGTTGCCATATTTCAAAAAGTAAGTTGCTGAGCTTTTTTAAGGGGAACTTGATTTTTCGATTGACTTGCCTCATGAGAAGTTGTGAGATAGTTGAAAGATAGCAAAGAGGACAGAAGCCAATGAGATTGTGAGAGTGGCAGGGCAGAGCCAGCCAGCTGGAGGAAAGGCCAGTACAGTGGTACCTCAGGTTACAAACTTAATTCATTCCGGAGGTCTGTTCTTAACCTGAAACCGTTCTTAACCTGAGGTACCACTTTAGCTAATGGGGCCTCCCACTGCCGCCACGCTACCGGTGCATGATTTCTGTTCTCATCCTGAGGTAAAGTTCTTAACCCGAGGTACCACTTCCAGGTTAGTGGAGTCTGTAACCCAAAGTGTTTGTAACATGAGGTACCACTGTATAAGCTATGGAATTATAATTTTAATATTTTAGAATTGCTATGTCTCCCTTCATAACCTTAAGTAATTGGCACCAACCCATGTTCATCATCATCATCATCATCATCATAATTTTTTATTTATGCCCCACTCATCTGGCTGGGTTCCCCAGCCACTATGGGTGGCTCCCAACAGAATAATAAAAAAGCAACAACATCAAACATTAAAAACTTCCCTAAACAGGAGGTTCACACCAGGGGGCCCTTCTCCCCTTGAGCACTTTCTTGCCTCTCTCCATCCTTGGTGGCAATATGGGTGTCAGAGAACAAGGCCTTCAGACTTTGTAATAGGGTTTTCTGCCCCATGCCTTGCAATGTACTAGGGCTTAATCTGATTTGGGGTTCAACCCTGAAACCTGTTTTCAAAGTGAAGGGCTTAGTTCTGAAATTTATGAAACCAAGATAAAAGTGTATCTGAGCATGTGCAGAGTGCTTTCCCTCAGTCCTTACACATCTAGGATTGAAGATAAGGCTTGCCGGGGCAGAAGGCATGATTTTCAGGTGCAAGCCTGCATCTGAGCTAACTCACCCCTTCCAAACTTGGCCTCCCATCATCCCTCACATTGGTGAGGGATGGTGCGAGTTGTAGGCTGACAACATCTGCAAGGCAATAGGTTCCCCATCTCTAGTTTGCATAGTCAAGAGATGAATTGGATCTGAAAGGAAGACAGCATCTCTGGGCAAGACAGGACTTCTTTGCCTTATTAATTCTGGTGAGTAGAGCGTCCTAGAGCGACAGAGGCCTCTGGATGACCAAAGTGCTGAGGCACGGTGCCATCTCATAATGAGAGCATGTATGGGTGCCCTACTTTTCTGTCTCATCTTCCGTTTCTCTTTATGTTTCACAGGGCAAAGCTGGCCAGGCTGGGCAGACGGGACAACGGGGTCCCCCGGTGAGCTTTTACCCAATGTGACAGCACAGCTTATTTTTATTGTTATTAACCTCTTTTAGTCGCTTTGTACAAAAAGGTCTCAAAGCAGCATAACAAGATAAAATACAAACAAACAGAAAAATAGATTTTAAACCAGGGAATTCAAAAATCCTAATATGTTCATCCAATAACACAATGCATTGAACAAGACCTACCCCACCTCACTAAAAGATGAGCACCACAGCAGAGCCCAACTAAGCTACTGAATGCCTGAGGAAATAAAAATGTATTGGACTAATGCCTAAAAACATTTTGTGGTGCCAGGCAAGTTTCCCCCGGGATAGCATTCCACAAATGGGTGCGAGGGAGGGACACCATTCCAAAGGCCTGTCATTTTACTCCACTGGAGCGCTTCCTATCTCTATCTCTATCTCTATTTATTGATCTATCAATCCACTGATACGGATCCAAGTTGGCCAATTTCCTGTATTTAAGCACCTGTATTCCTGTATTTAAGCACCTGCCACTTGAACATACGGTACAATTACTTACTCGGAAAAAAACCAATTACAATGATGTGAAAATACTGCTAAGAAAAGTGGGACAGAAATATGTTGGGCCCCTTCAGTGCTGGCTTTTAAATTGGTCTTGAAAAGCCATTTCTTCTGAGCTGCTTTTAATTAGTGTTTATTAGTGTTTTATATTGCTGCTGGTTTTAAACTGTTGGTTTCACATTGTTCTTATTACCTTTTTCAATTAATTTTATAAAAGCTGTCTTATGAAATGTTTTAACTTTAATACTATAGCACTGATCTTTTGTTTTATTCTACTAATGTAAGCTGCCATGAGAGGACTTTTGCTAGGAGGGTGGCCTAGAAATCATTAAAATAAAATGAACTTTAAAAAATGTGATGGGTAATGGCAAGGACCAGAGCCAGATATGGTTACTGCCATCGTCTGTGATATTTATTCAGAAAAAATGGATATCGTGTGTAACCCACAGCAAATTACAGAAATTACAGAATCAAAATGCAATAAATGTACTGCTACAAATAAAGATAGAGTAAGAAAAATACAATTAAAACCCCTCATTTAAAACAGTGCAGGCAACTGAACAGGATAACAGGGTGATCTTCTCAAGTGGCCATATAGCTGTTTTAGCCTTCGGGATAAGATAGTGCCTTACAGCGCCTTGCAGTTCAGCCTCCAAGGGACTGAGGCACCATCGCTGAACGTGACTCTGGAACTGCCTGGCTTCTCTGGCAAGCAAGTGTCAAGCCAATGGGAGACAGTGCTTCCCCATCACAGCCCATGGATACAATCCAGGAGAATACCTTACCAACAGTATCAAAAGCAGCTGTGAGATTAGGAGGTTTGGCAGGGACGCCCCTGCCATCTTTCCTGGAGGTCATCCATCAGGGTGAAAAACAGACCTGAATCCAGATTGAAATGAGTTCTGATCATCAGTTTCCTTGAAAAAAGGCCTACAGCTGGACTGCCTGCACTTTTCTCAAGCACCTTGCCCCTAAAAGGAGTGTGGCCAACCAGGCAGGACATGGAATAAACCAGGCATCCCCAAACTTCGGCCCTCCAGATGATTTGGACTACAATTCCCATCTTCCCTGACCACTGGCCTGTTAACTAGGGATCATAGGAGTTGTAGGCCAAAACATCTGGAGGGCCGCAGTTTGGGGATGCCTGGAATAAACCTCTGAATCCAGAGGTTGTTTTAGGAGTAGCTGCCCCACTGCCTCTTTCAAGTTCTGAGGCCTTCAGCACCCTTTCCACCCTTCATATATCATAAAGGTAAAGGGTAAAGGGACCCCCTGACCGTTAGGTCCAGTCGCAGACGACTCTGGGGTTGTGGCGCTCATCTCGCTTTACTGGCTGAGGGAGCCGGCGTACAGCTTCCAGGGGCTAGTGCATGAAGTCATGATCATGTGACATGCCATACCCTCCCCCCCCCGAAAAGTTGCAATTCACTCAGTTACCCTCCTGCATTCTTAGTTTAGCATGCAAGTGCTGAAATGAGATATTGTCTTCTGGAATTACCCAGTCTGGTTGCTCAATTTCATCACTCTAAATCACGTGGGACCTCCAAAGTCTGGCGCAGCCCCCATGTGGCATTTACCAGGCTATGAAATTTAGTGTCCTTTCTCCCTTTCTAGGGTCTTCCAGGTGAACGTGGTTTGCCAGGACCCACAGGAAAACCAGGACCAAAGGTATGTCTGCCTGTGCATGTGGTCTTGTACGTTTCTCTGTGACCTCTGCAGGATGTTTGTTCCCCTCAGTGCTCTCCATTGGAGCACAACCCTGTTCTCATCTACATAATTTATGGGTTGGCTTCCACTGATCTCATAGCAGGACCTTTTTAGACTCTGCGTAGCATATTTTCTAAGGAACAGCCCTGAGGCCAACCTGTCTTCAAACCTTTTGTTGTCCCCTCCACCCCGACCCCCCCCCCCAGCCAATCTCTAAATTATGTAATTTCACTACTACTAAGAGGCAGTGCTGTTCACTAGAGACTACTGTTTCCCTCAAGGCTATTGTTGAAATCACTTGTGCATCCTTTGGGTGGTTTAGCCATGATTCCTGCTTCTTTTTGCTGTGTCAGTTTTTTTTGCTTACAGTGCAGTTTCCTTTTAAATGATGTTTCTTTAAATGAAGAACTTTCTGACAGTAAGAGCTGTTTGACCATGGGATGGAGGGTGGTGGACTCTCCTTCGTTGGAGGTTTTTAAAGCAGAGATTGGATGCCCATCTGTCCTGGATGCTTTAGCTGAGATTCCTGCATTGCAGGGGGCTGGACTAGATGACCCTGGGGGCCCCTTCCAACTCTACAATTCTAGGATTCTATAGGTTATTTATGAACAAAGAAAACAAGAATATTAGACCATACACTCAGTTACCACAACCCTCTCCCCAACATGCTGCTTTTCCCACAGGGAGTAAGATTTTGCTATGGAAGAGCATTCAATCATGCTATTCAAAATCGAATAGTCGCAGGAACTCTGCACCAAGTCAGCCATCTGAATGAATTATTTGACTCACATGAATTTCTAGTCCTTATTTCTAGCTTATTTCTACCTTATTTCTAGTCCTTATTTCTAGCTCCCCTACTGAATGAGTAGGGATGCGGGTGGTGCTATGGGTTAAACCACAGAGCCTAGGGCTTGCCGATCAGAAGGTCGGCGGTTCGAATCCCTGCGACGGGGTGAGCTCCCGTTGCTTGGTCTCTGCTCCTGCCAACCTAGCAGTTCAAAAGCACCTCAAAGTGCAAGTAGATAAATAGGTACCGCTCTGGTGGGAAGGTAAACAGTGTTTCCGTGTGCTGCTCTGGTTTCGCCAGAAGCGGCTTAGTCATACTGGCCACATGACCCGGAAGCTGTATGCCGGCTCCCTCGGCCAATAAAGCGAGATGAGCACCGCAACCCCAGAGTCGGTCACAACTGGACCTTACTGAATGAGTGCTTCTTATTGCTGGGTCTTCAACCTTATTCCTCTAAGACCGCTTTACATGCTAGTCCCCAACATAGCTGTCAAGTTCTCCCCCTTTTTAAGGGAAATTCCCGTATGCTGAATAGGCTTATAGGCGAGAAAAGGGAAAACTTGACAGCTATGGTCCCCAACATTTATTGCAATCAAAAGCTGGGATCTTTTTCTGCCAGCCTTCAACAATGCTTTCTTCCCACAGGGTGATTCAGGCCACGATGGAGCCCCAGGAATTGTTGGGGAAAAGGTAAGCTGAGGAATCAGGTCAGTGCAAGGGAAGGAACCCTGGAGAGGGTGATATCAGCAGTCCAGTTTCTGCTTTGACCGAAGAAGCTATGATGTCTTAAATGGCACCAGAGTTGTGGAGGGTGAGGTTTTACTCTAGGTAACAGACCCATGCTGCAGTGGGTGGGAAGAACAAAAGCTGAATTGAAGAAGACAAGTGCCACCAATGAGGTCTAAGAGGTTAAGTGACTGAGATGGGCAGGAGGAGGTCAAAGGCAAGGCAAGGAAGATGGAGAAAGCCTCTCACAATCTCATTTCCCCTTCTCTTTCCTAAGGGTCCCTCCGGTCCACAGGGCCCTAATGGATTCCCAGGTCCCAAGGGCCCACCTGTAAGTATCCCACGGGCCCCCAGGCCCAAGTTCCTACTTGTCTAGAAGCATGGTGTTGGTAGGGGACGGTCGTCCCATGAGGCATTCAAACCCAAGAGTGCCTTGTGGAAGAAAAATGTACAGTCTAGCTGTTTTAGGCCAACACTTGCAAAGAAAGCAAAACCCAGTTTAAGCATCTGCTATGGAAACAGCCTGAGATAATATTGTGTCCTTTACATGATAGGACCCAAGTATGTGAGGGCAAGGGGGCGTGCAGAATGACTCCCTTTTGCCTTTGAGGTTTTGGCTGTAGTATTGGGAGGGGGGAACTAATGCTTTCTTGGAGGCACTCCTCAAGAGTCTTAAGAAGCCAGTCCCTGCCTCACTTCTCCTATAGGAAAAATGCTTTTAAAGCCACTGGTATGATGGAGGCTAGATTAATCCCTATGCTTACTGCATTTGATTGCATTTTCTGCATCCCAAAGAAGCTTCTAACATAAATGTGGTTAAACTGACATAAATGCTGAATAGGTGGATGTGCTGCCAATGTGAGTGCATTTGTACCAGTGTGTGAGGGAAAGTATAAAAGTCTCTGGGTACAAGACTTTAAAGGCTGGATACGTCACCATTTTGACTTTTTGTTCAGCATGGAGAGGAGGTCCAATCCATCAACTCTTTTGCAGGGAATGTACAAGGGGAGCGTGGTTTGGAGGCAACAAACAGTATAAATGACTTGGCAGCCATATTGTTATTTTCAAATTATAGGGCTGCTTCATGTTCCATCCCCAAATAAAATCTGGCCTGTTCATGGTCACAGCAGTGCTACCTTTTGATATCTAAGCTTCTCATTTCTGGTCAGTATTTGTTTGAAGGGGAATTTTTGTTCAACAGTTGTGAACTAAAGAAATTTGTTCAAATTGAAATTCACCACCCCCTCATTTGTTGTCGCCACAGGCGATACATTCTGGCAAAATGAATTTTACCTGCAACTTCCAACTGTATGAAAGAGATGGGGGAAGGGGGGGAACCAGCATAAATTGTGAGGCATGTTTCTATCACAAAATTGCAATAGCTTGACATGTTCATTTTGAAAATCCCTGGAGGGTACCAGGTGGCTGATCATATTAGATCTCAGAGCTGTCTTATTCCCATCTTTGCTCTCTGGCATTTAGACTGGGGAGCTGTCCAGCAGAGTTGTCTTCATATTTCACTGCCTTCCCCTCTCCTCCCATGTTCTTGATCAGAGCACTCGAAAGAGCACAATCTTTGTCTGCTGGTTTTCATAGACTTGAAATGTTTCCCAACTGCTAATCTTTCTCACAGGTGTTTATCACTTTATTGCATTAGTTTTATTAATCTGCCTCAGTACAGGCTGCCAACGATCTCATACCAAAAAGACAAAAAATATTGTAGACAGTACCATGAAGGGCAGTTGTAGACCAGACTGAGGCCCTATGACACAAACCTTTTGCACACTTATTCAAACTCTCTGATGTGTGTTTGGAGTGTGCCTGCAGCTGTCTAAGGAGGGATTCTTGGGCAAAGGATCCCTCCTGGCCATCTGAAAGTTTTCTTTTAACTTGTAGGGCCCTGCTGGGAAGGATGGTTTACCGGGACATCCAGGTCAGCGTGGTGAGCCGGTGAGTATCATTTTGAGCACAGTGCAAAGTTGGTTCTAGTCATTTGGGGGCTCTAGGCAAAGGCCAGACTTTCCAAGTGTTCCTTCCCTGTAACCTCAAATGCTCTTCTTGGCCTGTCTATGCCAGCCCGGGAGCCTCCACCCTTTTCTCTTAATGGGCTTTGCATGCCACTGCTGGCTCTCCACAGTGCCTTCCACTTTGTTGCTAGAGCAAAGGAAAACAAGATACAGTTTCCAAGTGAACAGAACTGGCTGATCGGGCAACAGCTAAACCTCTTGTCAGAGGGTCATCGTGGCTACTCTAGAGTAACTCTGCTTGAGTCCAATTGGTCTTTAAAGACTGTTATTGTGCAAGATATTTACAGTGCAGAGACAGCTTAAAACATGACCTCTCATTCCGAATCAGAATCTAGTAATGGCGTACATCTGTTCTTACACCAGCAAAGTAGTTGGGGTACCCCAAAACGCCTCCGAGGATGTGGATAGGCTGCTTGGACTAGTGAAACCGACCACCTGTCTCCTTGATCCTTGCCCACCCTGGCTCATAAAAGTGAGCCAGGAAGGTCTGGGTGATGGGCTCTTTTAACATCTATATGAAGCTGCTGGGAGAGATCATCAGGGGGTTTGGGCTGGGTGTTCATCAGTGTGCGAATGATACCCAGCTCTACCTCTCTTTCAAATCAGAACCAGTGAAGGCAGTGAAGGTCCTATGTGAGTGTCTGGAGACAGTTGGAGGCATAGCTGCCAAGTTATCCCTTTTTTAAAGGGATTTTCCATTATGCTGAATAGGCTTCCTCGCGAGAAAAGGGAAAACTTGGCAGCTATGGTTGGAGGATGGATGGCAACTAACAGATTGAGGTTGAATCCTGACAAGACAGAAGTACTGTTTTGGGGGGACAGGAGGCGGGCAGGTATGGAGGACCAGGTACGCAGCCTGGGAGTCATTTTGGACTCGCAGCTATCCATGGAGGCATGTGTCCAGGGCAGCTGTCTACCACCTCCATCTGGTACGCAGGCTGTGGGTACCTGCCCACAGACTGTCTCGTCAGAGTGGTATACGCTTCCACTAGGGCTACTGCAATTCACTCTATGTGGGGCTACCTTTGAAGGTGACCCAGAAACTACAACTAATCTTGAATGTGACAGTTTGACTGGCGACTGGGAGTGGCCACCAAGGCCATATCACACTGGTCCTGAAAGACCTACATTGGCTCCCAGTACATTTCCGAGCACAATTCAACATGTTGGTGCTGACCTTTAAAGCCCTAAATGGCCTTGGCCCAGTATACCTGAAGGAGCGTCATTCAGCCCGCATATGGAGGTCCAGCTCTGAGGGCCTTCTTGCGGTTCCCTCACTACAAGAAGTGAGGTTACAGGGAACAAGGCAGAGGGCCTTCTTGGTAGTGGCACCCACCCTGTGGAACGCCCTACCATTGGATGTCAAGGAAATAAACAACTATCCGACTTTTAGAAGACATCTGAAGGCAGCCCTGTTTAGGGAAGTTTTGTATGTTTGATGTTTTATTGTGTTTTTAATATTCTGTTGGGAGCCGCCCAGAGTGGCTGGGAAAACACAGTCAGATGGGTGGGATATAAATTTATTTATTTATTTATTTTTAGGGATTTCATGGCAAAACTGGCCCACCAGGACCTACTGGAGTTGTGGGACCACAGGTAAGGAAGAAAAGCTTTAGTTCTTATTACCACAGTCAAAATAATAAAAGATAAATAGATGGTGGTGCTTGACTGGAGATGAGGGGTTCAGAACTTCACCGTGGGGTCTAGAACCTCCTTTGTGTGATCCTGTGCACAGGGCGGATTCTGTCAGGCCTTGGCCTTGCTCTGAGTCAGGCTGCAGCTGGGTCCAGTTTAGGCACAGACAGATAAGGATAAAAAGGGCTGAATGTTAGAAAGCTGATCCATTACAGGAAGGATCAGATATCAGCTGTCAGTTTAAGGAGGCTAGGAGTCTGCTGGCTCTTCAGGGACAAGTTGCTCAAACTCAGCAACTGGTTTAGCTGCAGGAGTCGGTGTGTCCCAATAGTCTTGTTAGATCACCTGATGATATTCAAGCTGCGAAGTCAGCTAACTTTATTCATAAGGCCTGGTCTTCTGAGGAACTGGAATCTGGCTGGTGTTGGAGACTCTGGTTTCACACACACATACACACCAGTGCCTTATAGATTCTCACAACTGTAAGAGCATATAATGCTCTTGCTTGATTGGAATAAAGTGGGCTGCAGATCTATCCAGTTCAGCAATCAATCTCCACCAGGGGATAGTTAGATACCCCACAAGAGGTTTGCAAACAGAGTGTGGTAGAAATATCTGTTCCCTGTTTTCCTTTTAAGGGGTCATGCCTTTTTAGTTCAGAAGAAAGACATGGGAATGACCCAATCAAGATTTATAGTGATTAGAGAGAAATTGCATACTCCCTTGCTCTATCAATACTCATAGTCATTGATTGGAAATAGGTTTAGAATAAAGAAACAGAAATACTTATTCAGGCAGCTCATAGTTAACTAATGTACATGACTTGGGCTGGGAGACAGGTAAGAGAATTCATGTAGGAACTGAATTATCAAAGGCTGCCAACCATTATAATTTTTAACAATAGCAGCAGCAGCAAAACCCTCCAAGCACAGCTGTCATAATCACGGGTGCAGGAAAGAGGTGGGTGGGTGGGTGGGAGGGGGCAATCTTTTATCAAGCCCTGTTTGTTGTTGCATTGCATACAGTCTCACTGTGGTGTCTGATGAGGCCTACCAGAAACTAGGAACCAGCAAAATCCGTCGCCAGTTGTCCCAGTGCCTCCAGGCAGCCTCTGCTGGTTTTTGCTCCCAAACTGCTCTCAAGTGGTGTACCTTCTCTGTACCACAGGGAAACTCTGGAGAAACTGGTCCCGTGGGGGAGAGAGGCCACCCAGGCTCCCCCGGTCCCCCTGGAGAACAAGGTTTGCCAGGTGCTGCTGGAAGGGAAGGTGCCAAGGTGAGTGCTCACCTGGGAAATGTGTGTCATAATAACAAACTGTAAGAAACTTGTGAATTAACACATCAGATCTGACACAAACCAGAAACAGCAAGCAAACAAACCCCTGTGCTGCACAATATGAGTCAGCAATATCAAAAGCAACATGATGGCCAGAAACAATTACAATGTGAAAAACTTTATGGAATGATTCAAAACAGTTCAACACTAATTCGAATGAAAAATACAGTGACTACATAATTGCGTGAGCACTGTTCCAGAGTATTTTTCATTCACATGTATATTATATCTATTCGAAAAAAGATTGGTTAATGAGGAAATTACATATATTTCTACTTATGAGTTTTGAACTAATTGGCTGATGAAGAATTCAATGAAACAGTTGTTATCTGGAAACACTGTTCAGCAGAGTTCAGAGTTGGACACCAGAATTGGACATTTGCTGATTATACGAAGCTTCACAGCTTGTTCTCCGCTTGGTAAGGTCTGGCACCGTGATTCATTTAAGGCCTTTCAGAGGCTTTGAGAGACTTCAGTTTGTTAGTTTTGATGTTTTGAATCATTCCATATAGTTTTTCACATTGTAATTGTTTCTGGCCATTGTGTTGCTTTTGATATTGCTGACAAACAAGAAATAGACTGATCTTTTAATGCCTAGTGCTAATTTAAATTAATTTATGAAGGCTGAGATTTCATTGAATCATAAAATTGTAGAGTTGGAAGGGGCCCCAAGGGTCACCCAGTCCAGCCCCCTGCAATGCAGGATTCTTGACTAAAGCATCTGTAGAAGATGGCCATCCAACCTCCGCTTAAAAACCTCCAAAGAAGGAGAGTCTACCACCTTCTGAGGGAGACTGTTTCACTGTTGAACAGCTCTAACTGTTGGAAAGTTCTTCCTATTTTTTTAAAAGTTTTCCATGCTTTATTAAGTTCCATACATAACAAAAACAAACTTATATAAACATAAAATGATCTTGTGTAAGTAATCTTATGTAAATATACAAATAAAAATTGATTCAATCTTAAACAGTCTCTTTTGTTAAATGTTCTTACTAATGTGTAATAGACTTCCCATCAACTCCTGGGGATTTAAATTTTCTAATATCCAATGTACATATGATTATTACCTTCATCTTTTCATCTTTTCTAATACATTCTTACAACGTATCGTACCAATTTTCCTTATTTCTTTGTTATTATTTTATACAGAGGTCATTCAAATGCAGCCTTAGGTGTCACACCACTGTTATATTTTTGTAAATCTCTTAAGCATGTACAGTCATACCTCGGTTTACAACCGCCTTGGTTTACAACCGCCTTGGTTTACAAACACCGTGGACCCATCTGGAATGGATTAATCCACTTTCCATTACTTTCAATGGGAAAGTTCACTTCAGGTTAAGTACGCTTCAGTTTACGTACTCCGCGGACCATCTGGAACAGATTAATCCACTTTCCATTACTTTCAATGGGAAAGTTCGCTTCAGGTTAAATACGCTTCAGTTTAAGTACAGACTTCCGGAACCAATTGTGGTTGTAAACCGAGGTACCACTGTAGTCCCAACATGGACATCCATGTTAATGTCAATGGATCTATTTTATGTATATTGCAAAAGTGCTGCATCTGCTTTTATATATATATAGTTTTAGCATTTCGGTAATAGCCTACATGGGAACTAACAATTTATTTCTGCAGCCTGAAATCCTCAAAATCCAGTGCAATGAGACTGTGTGCAAAGTACACATGCATGAAGACATCTGATATCCTTTATGGTCTATACAGGAGGGAAAATTAAACCAGCCCATATTAATATGGACAGAAGTATTCCCCATGCCGATGGACAAAGAGGGCATAATTTTTCTCCCAATATTTTGTACCTCTTTCCTTCTCCCTGCATAGTAACCAGGTTTTATTTTCTCTAGGGTGATCCTGGACATAGTGGCATCCCAGGCAAAAATGGCCCTCCTGGAATGAAAGGCTTCACTGGGGCTCGAGGTCCTGCTGGGGAGACTGTAAGTGTTTGTCACACTGGTGAGAAGGGACTGGTGTGGGGGTGTGTGGGGGTGTTACTCCATTGGATATGGAGCAGAAGCTGCAGCTTTGGCATATCCTGCAAAAAGTTTATAAACAGCCAGTATGTGTGTGTCTCCCTTATCACCTTCCTCCTTAAACCAAGAACCTCAAATTATGAAGTTTTCAATGCAGCCCTCTCCCCTTCTAAATGCTGCCTACACACCTCTCCCTAAATCAAGCTCAAGCAATCTGCACACATAGAGATCATGCCCACATTTGAGGAAGATGTGGCACTTAGCCCACCATGTACTTCCTTTATATCTTAGAGCTATTTTCACATCACCCTTCAGTCTCCCTTTTTGGCATACTGCACCCTCTGGTGAGAGACTCTCCCTGTAGTGCAGAAATAGCCACTGTAATGCCCTCCAGATGTTGCTGGACTACAGCTCCCATCCCCCTTCACCTTTGGCCATGCTGACTGGAACTGATGGAAGCTGGAGTCTCAACAACATCTGGAGAAAACCTGCCATAGTGTATGAACCTAGAAATGAAGCAGAAGCACAAATACAAATGCCTTGTTTTTGTTTTTACTCTGATAGAGGCACATTCCTGCTCTCACAATTAGGGTGAAGTTAGCTAAACCTTGGCTTGGGTCTGTTAGCTATTCTTTCCTTCTGACCCCAGAGGAGGAACTCCCTTGCCCAAGATTTCCCGCAACCAATCTGACTTTTCAGCCTAAATCACTTTTTGCAAGAAACCAAACAAAGGAAGCTACTTTAGACTGATTCAGGTCATTGACCCATCTAAGTATTGTTTATATTGATTGTTCCCAGCCCTAAATGGAGATGGCCGGGGATGGAATCTGGGACGTTCTGTGTACAAAGGATGTGCTCTGCCACTGAAGCTGCATCCATTCACTTCAGGTCTCAAAAAGATGGACAATTCTGAACCCTCCCTAATCGATTGTTTTGTTTTCTCCACAGGGACCAACTGGGTTGAAGGGGGCTGAAGGGCCTCCTGGTCCTCAAGGTCCCACAGTAAGTAGGCTGGCATTTCCTTTGGGGCTTACAAGGAAGACAGGAGTCCTCAAATATGTGGTCTGTGGGGCACAGTAGTGTCAATGGTTGGTGAGGTAGAGCAGCCTTCCTGACACAGTGCCATCTAGGCTGGGGAGGGCTGTGATAGGGAAACATTTGTTGCAGCACACCTGGAATGCTTGGAAGTGACATTGCAGCCTGCGTTGGTTTGGTAATGATGATGGTTGCCTCCAAAAAGAGACCTAGAGTAGTGAGGACTCCAAAGAAGGAGATGGGTATATATATTTGTTCTCTTCCAACAGGGTTCCCCTGGTGAGCGTGGCCCCTCGGGAGCAGCTGGGGGTATTGGGCTGCCCGGGCGAGGGGGCAACCAAGGACCTCCTGGCCCAGCAGGGGAGAAAGGGGCACCGGTATGTATCAGTCGCACTCCCATGCCATCAGTGATCAGTCACTGAAAAAGAAAATTTAAAAATTCCTTCCAGTAGCAACTTAGAGACCAACTAAGTTTGTCATTGGTATGAGCTTTCGTGTGCATGCACACTTTTTCAAAAAGAAAAGTTCATGACTCAACCCATGGGCATAGTTGGGCATAGTCAGGTTTTTTTTGGAGGGGGGGGGGCGAACCTCAGTTAGGTATATATTTTTATTGATTTAGGGGGGTAGCTCCCCCTCCCTGCTCCCCCTTGGCTATGCCCATGCCTCAACCCATTCAGGAGGCCACACCCCTGACCCTGCCAACTCGATAGGTCTGAGGTGTATTCAGCCCCCAAAGTCTGTTGGGATGGGGCTGAGCCCTCCCCAATATTGAGGGCTTGGGCCTTGTGGCAATAGCGACAAGCCTCGCCAGGCCTTGTGTGTGTCACAACACACAATGTCACAATGTCAACAGTCCCTCCCCATGTTGGGTGGAACTTGCCACCTCTACCTGACCCCATGATATAGTAGCCTAGTCACCCCTCACCCCCAATCTCAGGTTGTCTTTGGTCATGCATTGGTAGAGAAAAGCCATTCTGTATAGACACATGTCTTTCTTACTGCTTCACAGGTTCCAGGGATGAACCTTAAGCTCTGCTTTTTATTTGCACCATAAATGAATCTTTCAGCCAGATCATCCTCCTCTAATCCTTTTCCCTACCATGGTCTTCTTCCATCTGAAATATTTAACGTTCCTAGCCAGTGCCACCTGTGGTAGTTCTCAAAAAGATCCCCCCGTCTTTTTGTCATATGCAGCATTTCATGTGATCAATTAATATCCAGTTAAGTCCTACTCAGAATAGAGCCATTGAAATTAATGGACTCAAGTTGTTTCAGTCAGTCTGAGTAAGACTAAGATTGAATATAAAAGCATTCCTTCCTCTCACACTGACTAGGCTATTGTTTGAATTTTTGGATGGGGAGTTTACGGTTCCTTAAAAAGGTAAAGGTAAAGGGACCCCTGACCATTAGGTCCAGTCGTGACCAACTCTGGGGTTGCGGTGCTCATCTCTTATTGGCCGAGGGAGCCGGCGTACAGCTTCCAGATCATGTGGCCAGCATGACAAAGCTGCTTCTGGCGAACCAGAGCAGCGCACGGAAACGCCATTTACCTTCCCGCTGGAGCGGTACCTATTTATCTACTTGCACTTTGACGTGCTTTCAAACTGCTAGGTTGGCAGGAGCTGGGACCGAGCAATGGGAGCTCACCCCATCACGGGGATTCGAACTGCCGACCTTCTGATCGGCAATCCCTTTTTTTAAAAAATAGATTTTTATTGATTTTGCATATAAAAAAAACATAAACATACATAACATATTTTCCACCTTCTCCTACCCACCCTCCAAGAGCCCCCTCCTCCCACAAGAGAATCCCCCGGAAAGTGGACAATCGAAGGTGGTTCATTTTATAGTTGGGTTTCTCCTTCCCCCTCCCTCCCTCCCCCCCAGAGCCTCCCCCTGCCACCAAGAGGCCCCAGGATGACAAGAAGGTGAGTAGGCGGTTATCCACCCAACTGTCTTTCCAAACTTACAGATCCAAAAAAGAAGAAAAAAAGGACACACAACAAGAAAGAGAAAATAAAAAACAAGACATTAACATCAAAAAGCAAAGGAAAAAAAAAGCAAAAAGCGAATTTAAACCTTATCTTCCTTCTTAAACATTGTCTCTTGGGCTTCCCCCAAACCCCCCCTTTAATGATTTTCATTTGCCATATCTACTTTTACAGTTCTCATTTTTCACCAACCCTTTTAATCCTATTTAATTTATCCTTATCTATTTAGCCATTCACTCCAATTATCTATAATTTTATTTTAATTATATATCTCCTTCCATTCCCCCCTTCCTCCCGCACCCCAGAGCTCTCCCTGCCACCGAGGTCTTCCGGGGTGCAAGAGAGGAGCGAGGAATGGTTCTTTTTCAGCTGGATCTCCCCCTCCCCTTGTCCCCCTCCACTCCGGTAGTCCCCCCCTGCCACCAAGGGACCCCAGAACAAAGACGACCCGCAGGGGTAGTTTGGAACACCCAGCTATTTCTTCCAATGCATTTTTTACAGCTATACTAATAATCTCATTTCTAATCTAAAAAGAAAAAAAAAACCACTTCACTAATCTATTTTCCCTCCCTTGCCCAAATTTTCTGCAAGAGCTCTCATGAATTTATAAATTCTATATCTTATTTTCTTATTCCATTTTATATCCTTGCTTTCTAACTTAGCCTCTTCCCCCCCTGTTCACGGCACATCCCTTCTTGATTCAGCAAATTCCACAATCCATATACCAAAAACCAGTTTCAAAACCATTTTAGCCAGCCTTAAAACATAAAACCTTTTTCCATTCACCCCACTCCCTTCCTGCAATATTTTACATATCCAGATTTTCCATTCCCTCCCTGTTGCCCTTTTCTTATTTTTATGTTCCACTCAATGTAATTAATCCACTTCAACTGTCTTTGTTTCCCATGGGAGTTCTGAAGTCCAAACATAGTTTGTGTTCCCCCTTCCAGGGGGGCATCCTTTCTCCGGCTCGCATGCTCAAAAACTTTTTCTTCTTTCTTCTCGTTACAAACTTCCTCCTGATCCGAAAATTGAGATAATTCTTGAGATCCATCTATTTCTTCTTTGATCCCTTCATCCAACATTTTTTGTCCCTTGTCCCCTTGAAGAAGTTGGTTCATTTCTCTTAATTGCACATTATATTTATATGTTCCAATTGTAAGTTCCCATAGGAGTCTCAGAGTTCTTTCTTTGAATCCGGCTGAATAGTCGTGTGTTGACATTTTTGTGTTCCTCTCAAGGACACAGTATCATTCCAGTGCACGGGAAGTGGTTACTTTTCTTCATGCGATCGCCATTTTTCCCAACTGGTTACCATATATCCACAAATTAAGAATCTATTACTTTTTTCCAAATTGTAACTGTCCAGAGGGAAATTTCAAAGGTAGTTCTTACAGTTCATTGTATCGACATTATTTCAATTCTCCCTCCTCTCACAGATCTTGCTGAGTCCGTCAGGGCTGCTGATCCCAGCGGAGATAAGAGACTTTACTTTTTTTAAAATTCACACGTTCTCCCCTTAACCCTGCCGCAGAAGGGGATTCCAATTTAGCTCTTGAAGATACATAAACAAAACAAGTCCAAAATTATCTTGGCATCGGGTATTTTCTTTCTTAACTGCTTCTTTCCGCCATCATTAGAAGGAGGTCGACTTCCGTGTTTTTTTTTACCTCTCTTCTTTAAGCAAATTTTCCTAATTTAAATTCCAAAAAAGAACCAAATTACTCATGGTCCAAACTTTGCTGAATTTTCTTGGAAGAATTGGCCGCCTCCACTTTCCAGTCTCGCAGCTTCGCGCTCTCAGAGTAGCAATCTTAGCCTGTCCGCCGCGGATCACCTCCTCGCTCTCGGGGGCTTAAACAAAGCCGATCCAGGGAGGAGAGACCCCGCAAATGGCGCCGCCAGGCAAAATCTGTCCCCCAAAAGCTCGATTTGGGGCTTTTTAGGAGGGTTCGTTTCGCTGGAACGATCCCCTCCACCTCTGAAGCGCCGAGGTCCGCTCCGCTGAACGGACCCCCGACTGGTCAAGATGGCGCGGTCAACCGGAAGCCCTCTGATCGGCAATCCCTAGGCTCTGTGGTTTAACCCACAGCACCACCCACGTCCCTTTTAGGGTTTCTTAGGCAAAGCAGATGTGCACACAAACTTCTTTGATAGCCACTCCAAATCTGACTGAGCTGTGTAAAACAGAAAAAAGGAGAAAGGAAGAAATAAGTTCAAGAGAACATTAAGATGTTTCAGTGTGTATCTGAGTGTTGTGTCAGAGGGGAAGAGAACAGGAAACAAGGTTCAGTGATGGAGATTTGATGTGTCACACTGCTACCAATGGAAAATGTTAATAAGAAAGGAAAAGGAGTTATAGGCAAAGGTGGGTGCCAAAGTCAGTGAGTGGGAAGGGTGTTGTAAAACAGTTGTCCAAATGGCCAATTACAGTCATACCTCAGTTTAAGTACGCCTCGGTTTGAGTATTTTCAGTTTAAGTACTCCGCGGACCCGTCTGGAACAGATTAATCCACTTTCCATTACTTTCAATGGGAAAGTTCGCTTCAGGTTAAGTACGGACTTCCAGAACCAATTACACTCATACCTCGAGTTAAGTACGCTTCAGGTTGAGTACTCCGCGGACCCGTCTGGAATGGATTAATCCACTTTCCATTACTTTCAATGGGAAAGTTCGCTTCAGGTTAAGTACAGACTTCCGGAACCAATTGTGTTTGTAAACTGAGGTACCACTGTATATTGGTAAACAGGTGCATTTAGGTTAATATTTGCTTGTATAGGTTGCTAACATCAGCACTTTTAAAAAGAAGTCAAAGTGGAATGCTCATCAGGACAGGACACACAATTCCCTGTGAATTACATGAGCTACCTATAGAACTCACTGTGAGGAGTATCAGAGCTGCTAAAGGGTTAAACAGTTCTGCTGTGACATCTGTACGCTGGGAGGAGGGAGATCCTACATTTATGGGTCGTTAAGGCCATAAATACTTACACTCACTAGAGCAAGTAATGAAAAAGTCAGATGAAGCAGACATAGCCCAAGACATTTTAAGGTCCCTGCAAACTACTAGTCTCCATGCCCTCTGTGTGATATTCCTGGTACTGTTCATAAAGGTAAAGGCAAACCCTCATTGTGATCAACTCCTGCCCGGAAACCTATGTCCCCATGGTGGAGGGACGTGTGGATCCAGAATTGGCTTCCACAGTCACTTACAGACTCACTGTTAAGATTGTTCATGGAAGACAATCTTACTTGGCCACGAGTGATCACCAAAGAAGAAAAGAAGAAGACTGTTCATGTACTTACCCCGATGCCATTCTCTGTCCTACCCCCCCCCGGCCCTCATTCGTATCTCCACTTTCCCAGGGTGAGCGAGGCCCAATGGGCCCATCTGGCCATGATGGAATCCCAGGCCCATTGGGTCTTCCGGGCCCAGCTGGACCACCAGGACTTGCTGGAGAAGATGGCGATAAGGTAGGCAGCCTGCACTCCGCCTGAATTTGGAGGAGGAGGGGAAACTTGCTCAGGGTTCATACAGCTACAAAGACCAGTTTTTGTTTCCCGAGAACAGATTCTTGGCTATCCCTAGCAATGATTTCCACAGCCTTGGTTTCTCCAGCCAAGACTTGACTCAGTGGGACTCGGTGTTTTGCTTGACAATGGTTTCTGCAGCAATGGTTCCCATGGTGATGCTCTATGTTCTCATTCTGCTCTCCCTCTTTCTGCAGGGAGAGATGGGTGGCCCAGGACAAAAGGGAAGCAAGGGCGACAAAGGAGAAGCGGTGAGTTTGAGGCAGGTGGCTGGCAGACTTCAGGGTATTGTCTGGCATTGCTACCCCTTAAACTGTGTTGCCATGATTGCTTATAGATTCTTTATTAACTGGACGAAGGAGATCTTTTGAAAGAAACTAGAAGAAAGGAGAGAGAATAACTAGGGAGAGCATTGCTGTATCATGTTCTTTCTCTTCTTTTAGGGTCCCCCAGGACCTACTGGGATCCAGGGTCCTATTGGACATCCAGGCCCTGCAGTAAGTATTGACTCCATGCCAAAATCTGTACTGGCCTATATACTCAGAAAGCTTTTATAGAAAGAATTGTCCCCTCTCTTAGTCCTCTGGGCACAGCTCAACTACCCTCCCATATCACCATTTTCTTTCATCTGTTTTTGTTTTTTAACAAAATGAAAATACTTCTTACTCAACAGAGGACCTCTAAGCAGCACTGATTGATGTTAGTGGACATCACAATATGCTTAAATACTAGAGACTAGGCTGAGTGTGATGCCTTCCACTTCTGTAATCCCAACTTTTTGGCTCTACTAAAAAGAGATGGAGGATGTTGATTGACATGGGAATCTTGACATGGTGTCTTGCTAACAGGGAGCGGATGGAGAGTCTGGGCGCCGAGGGCAGCAGGGCATGTTTGGCCAGAAAGGAGATGAAGGAGCCCGTGGATTCCCAGGTGTTAGTGGCCCATCTGGTTTACAAGTGAGTGCCGGAGCCAGGGGTTAGACAACATGAAACTATTTCATTGGCGGTACCTTGGAATGACTAGACTTCTTCTTAAGTGAGCTCTTGCAGTGAGAATGAAAGTAATATTCAGTGATTTCCCCAGCTTTGTTCAGTAGATTTATTTCTCTCTTTTTGTAAATAATTTTTATTAATTTTTTATTACTAAAATCCAATATAAACAACATTTTATCAATCTCAAATTACAATTCAGATTCAAATATATAGCAATTATAAAGCCAATTATACATTTTGTATGACTTCCCGCGTGCTAGATTTCAAGGTGAGAGGATTTTATTTCATCCTGCTTCCGAAGTCTTAATTTATAAGCAGCTACAGAGTTTTTGACTTCCATTTGTATTGGCACATTTAATAAATCATATTTCTGCAAGAGGAGTCCTGTATCTCATACTGTTCAATAGGTTTCAGGCTATCTAGAAATGGTTTGTAGGGAACTTGGGACTGTGACTAAAGCTAAGGCAAATTTCTGTATGAAATTTTTAATTCTGTAAATTCCATGAAATTCAAAATATTTTGTTTTTTTCTAAGTGTTGAGGGTTAAATAAATGGTCTCACAACTGTGGATTGCTGAAAAAATTATATTTGCAATAGTAAAAATTCAAAATTTCTTATTTGAATTTCTAAATTTTAAAAAAGTGTTTCACTCAGTTGAATCTTACCACAGGGACCTTAACTACTCACAGGCACACACATCTCTCCACCAAATTTGAAATTTCTCCCCGGATTGAAGAACCCTGATATAAATTCTGAAATTTAAGACTAAGCATTCACATTTGAATTCTGAATATTTAGATTATGTCTTTTGAACTCTCATCAGTGCTAGCCAGACTAGAGGAATATCAGCAGAATGGTGGAAATGCTTTACACTTGCTTACTTTGTTTGGTGTGTGTGTGTGCTTTCTTCACAGGGGATGCCAGGCCCCCCAGGGGAGAAGGGCGAGAGTGGCGATGTTGGCCCAATGGTAAGATTCCTTTGCTTCACCTAAACCTGCTCTGGAGTCATCTGCCTGTGCCTTGTTGTGAATCTCATCCCCCCCTCTCTCTGGCCTCTCTTTAGGGCCCACCAGGAGCTCCAGGGCCCCGAGGCCCCCAGGGTCCCAGTGGGGGCGATGTGAGTAACATTTTTTCAACTATATAAAGCAAGATGGGGCAGAATTTATTTATTCATTATGACACCACTCTTTAGCCAATAAGACTCCTACAGCAGCTTGCATAAGAGTAGTTAAAAATATAACAGTCTTAGCTCCCCAGGCTTGCAATCTAAAAGACCCAACATAAAAGGAAAAGGAGAGGAAGAGAGCAGAGGAAAACAAGGAAACTCGGGCATGCATTCTTAAAGTTACACTGTAGTTCTTAATGACAGCTGGAATGGAAAAGGGCCTCTTCGTCAGTCAAAACACCCTGGATAGACACTTCCTGGACTCGTTCCTCCTCTGGGGAATGGTAGGAGCACCAGCATATGGACCAGAATTTGCTGGATGGATGGAACTCTGTTGTTTCTGATTTTATATAGAGTCTGAGCCCAGAGGCTGATGCGAAGGATGTGAGGATTTCTGATGCCACTGTGGTTGGAATACTATGAATTGATTGTATGATTTTATTTTAAAAACACACACCCATAGATTGCATAAAATGGCAGGACAGATAACAAACCAAAACATAGTGTGTATCCACCTCAATCTACCCCTGTTGTGTCACATGCCAGAGATGTGGATAGCTCAGTTGGGAGATCATGAGTCTCTGAATCTCAGGGTTGTGGGATTGAGCCCTACGTTGGGCAAAAGATTCCTACATTGCAAAGGGTTGGACTAGATGACTCTAATGGCCCCTTCCAACTCTACAATTCTATGATCCTATGCTCTGAGTGCATTGATTCCCTGTGGTGAGGTCACATGTTCTGCTTACATGATAGTTATGATGTACTTATCACAGCATGAGTAATCCTCTACACGGTAATGATGCGTGGTAATTGACCATTAAATGAAGTTATAATGACAACTTCAAACCATTATCAAGTGGTGGGTGGTTATCATGGTATTTATTGATTGGGTTTTTATGCCATCGTTCTAATAGCTCTAGCTGCAATATAAACAGAACCATAAAACATGGGTTCTTGGAGGTTCTCTAGATCTAAAGGTAGAAAATAAATAATTTAATCAGATTAGTGAAGTTTGCCAATAAACCCAGCATATAACTAAAATGATAGCCAAGGTAATAGTTATAATTATTAAGAATTAATATTAATAATTAATGATTTTAAAAATCAGCCTTCCCCTTGATCAATGGCACTGCTAAGCAAATTTAATCAATAAAAATAAAAATCCACCAAGAATGTCTTTTCACATGCCTGTGTTGTACTCATTTGATGGACAGATGATACCACCAGAAGAGTATACCCAGTAGATCTCATTAGCTGCAACTATTGAGGAGCAGCTGTTTAGGATAAAATAGCATGTAAAGCAGGCATCCCCAAACTTCGGCCCTCCAGATGTTTTGGACTACAATTCCCATCTTCCCCGACCACTGGTCCTGTTAGCTAGGGATCATGGGAGTTGTAGGCCAAAACATCTGTAGGGCCGCAGTTTGGGAATGCCTGATGTAAAGTAACCTCATGAGGACCTCCAAGAGCATTTAGGCAAGTGCCCAGATTCAGAAGTGTCTGCAAAGATTGAAATGATTCCAGCTTCTATACCACAACCTGTATGCATAGGGAGGAGTATCAGGGTTAGGAAATCTTTTGCATATATTGAACATCACATTGAAACAGGGCTAAAGATAATAAGTGTCGGTTATTTTCTCTGAGTCCGAGGGGGAAGCTAACAGTGAATGAGTTAAGTTGGAGGATAGAAGATTTTTGGTTAAGTATTGGTGGGTGGAAAAAGTTCTGAACTGTTCAAACAAGTGGTAAGATTTGACAAGGGATGACACTGTGGTCGTCTAGGGCATGCTTTTGTCTTAAGGTGTCTCTTTTCGTTCCAGGGCCCACAGGGGCAACCTGGTGGGCTGGGACAGCCAGGTGCTGTTGGTGAAAAGGTAAGTCGAAGCCAAGATATTAGGGGATGAGAGCTGCTCTGTGCACTTCGTGGTGAGTTCAGGGATTGGAAGCAGGATGCAGAGCATTGAAAGAGCCATGGGATTTTTCTCTAGGGTGCTTGCATAGTGGGCTACAAGAAAAACATCAACTATATATACAGCCCATCCTTCAATATGTAATGTAAGGAGATGTCTGGATTCTTTACCAGCAGCATGATCTTCTCTCCAGCAGCAGAGTATTTTGCCAGGTGCAGGGAACTGTGGGTTAAGTAGGACAGAGAAAATGCAGTATGTTTTAGGAAGCACAAAATGGGAGCTGTTTGAAAGCTGGAGGTGTTAAAGGGGCTGTAAGTGTTGTTTATGTGTGTGCATTAGATGCTGGCATGTGGAGAGAAAATCATAGAGCAAATTGGGGGTCATGAGGTGCACAATTAAACTGGGAGACAGGGAAAGCGTCCTCAGAAGAGCCATGCTCAGTTTACAAAGTGAGAGGTGCTTGGGCTGAAACTTGCCTCAGGAGACAGAAGGCTGTGTTTGCAGAGTCACACAAGAAGCACACTTTGCATGAATGCAAGTGCAATCTCCTGATTAACATTTCCAGAATGACCATGCATCTGAAACAGATCAGAGAAATCACATCTCCCTCCATGTCATTCTTGCTACAAATGGGAACTGAGCAGTTTCCCGCTTGACCCGCGCTTTCTAGGCATGGGTCTATGGTTTCCCCCCTTGCCCTGCTCCTTTCCAAGGAAAAACCTGCTCTTTAGCGAAATATCAGAACAAATGGCAATCCAGGGAAAATCCGAATTGCTGCTTGCTCCAATTGAGTGCTAAGGAGCAGCTTTAGCAGGACAAGATAAGCCATGGGTGAGCCCTGAGAGATGCGTCCTTCTCTTAGCAGAGACCAGCTCATAGAATAGCTGGCTCTGTGACCATATTTCTTTACAACCCTATCAGATAGGAAAAGAAGCATCCAGAAAAGGTGTCAGTAGGCCCTTGGGTCTTTTCATTTTAAAAAATTGTGTTGATGGAGGTATTTTAATATGTCAGTGCACATTTTCTGAAAAGACATTCCAGGTTGGAACTGGGGAGCAGCATGACTGGACTGAGATTTCCATTTCTTTCGCCTCTTCTAGGGTGAAGACGGGGAAGCAGGAGACCCTGGACCTCCAGGGGAGCCAGGCCGGCAAGTGAGTTGCTGAGTTTGGGAGAGAAACTGGGGGGAATGCAATACCCCACCCCACCCCGTACCTCTCCTGGAGTATGCCTGTTCCAACCCAACTTCTGTTAAGGCTGGATAAATCGCTGGAGCTGAGTCACTTAGCAGAGACGCGACCCTCTTTACTAAGTTTAAAAGAGCAGCATGAGAAGCTACTTTTGCAAAGTCTGTTTCCATCCCAAATCCCACCCCCATCTGATTGGCATCTCTCTGTGTGAATTTGCAGGGGGTGAAGGGTGATGCGGGTGAAAAAGGAGATTCCGGCCAATCAGGAGCTGCAGGGCCCCCTGGCAAGAAGGGCCCCCCAGGAGAGGATGGAGCCAAGGGGAACCTGGTGAGTCGTTGGCTTTGGAATTAAAAAATGGCAAGGGCTACTGTCTTCAGTGATGTGTCACTTTAGCTGCCAAAGAGCTGCAAAGAAATTCTGTGGCCCTACTGATCACCCAGTCCTATGTTCATAACAGATTCCAATGAAACTGGCACCACAGAGTCCCATTGAGCAGAGTTATACTGTAGCTTCAAAGAGACACTCAGAGAAGAGCCATGGAATAGTACTAGAAGAGACAAAAAACCCCGTTTGTTCCTACCTCTGGCTCAAGGCAGGAATCCATCACAAAGTGAACTGTGCAATCAGTAATGGACCTACATTTCGGGGGCCCTGAAACTTGAACTGTTATGGGGGCTCCTTTGAAACCAATAACAAGGTTGTTCAACAACAGATCACCACAAATTTTGGGTGTTTTTTTAAATTAACGATTACGCTTCAGATTTTGATTAAAATTGCTGAACTGGATTACCTCACATGTCAAAGTCACTGATGTGGATAAAAAATCTCTATGCGTTATAAATTTTGAGTTATGGAGGGGATGAAAATTGGGGAAATGTTATGTATTTTATTTTTATTTACCTACTAAACTTATATACCACCCTTCATCACAAGATCTCAGGGTGGTTCACAGAATAATATACATCCATGATACACTTTTTAAGCAATGTAGACTATAGTTGTTTCTGGGGGCCCTCCAAGATTAGGGGCCCTAAAGCTTAAGCTCCATTAGTTTCATAGTAGATTCACCCCTGTGTGCCACCCGGACTTCTCTAGGTTTCCTCTCTAGAGAAATTGTGCTTTTTGTAGTCTGGTGCTCACCACTCCTGTCCCTTCATTGCAGGGTCCGATAGGATTCCCAGGTGACCCAGGCCCTTCCGGAGATCCTGGTCCTCCAGTGAGTATCTGATTTTGAAAGGAGCCTCTGCATGTTTGATATCTGGCTTCGGATGATGGATACCAGTTTATTGGAGTATGAGAAAAGTCTTGAAGACATTACTTCTCAGTTTCCAGCATCGGATGAAAACTTAAATATCAAAATCATTTGGGGGGGGAGGCATTTGGGGAGAACAGCCCAGTGAGACCTGAGCATGCTTGGTGACTACAAAATGCTGACTAGTTGGAACCAAAAATGGAAAACTGAGGGAAGAGGCTGTAGAAATATAAAATGTAGAGGAGTAAATATATTTAGATGTAGTTATAAGTTTGGAAAAGGATTTGAAATATATGTTAAGATACAATAATATAATAGAAAAAAGGCTTAGTTAAAATGGAAAATAAGTTTAAGGACAAGATGTAGAAATTACTAAAGATGATTTACAATGTAACACAGTTGGAGGAGGAATAAGGAAGTCAACAGTGTTAGATTTGAATTAAGATATAGAAAGTTGGAATTTTTTTGTGTGTTTTTGTATTTTATATTCTGTATGTTTTTGTTTGCTATAAAATCAATAAATATCTTATAAAAACAAAAAAAAATAGAAAACTGAGGGATAAGGGAATGGCGCGTTCTGACAGAAGGCATGATTAGCTGAACTTCTGGCTGGAACCCTGAACTAGAGCACTCAATGCTGCAACATTTTGTTGCAGTTCTCTGTATTTAAAGCAACTTGTTCCCAGATGAGAATTGATAGGTTCTGATTTGCTTCTGTCTTCTTCTGCTCAAGGGTCTGGATGGAGTTTCTGGTGAGAAAGGTGATATAGGGGATCCTGGACTTCCAGTGAGTATGGCAGGCATAAGTTTATCATTGCATTGGTTATGTTGTTCGGCTTCTTAAAAAATATCTGGGGTCAGTAGCCAAACAGCACCTGTCTGTAGTTTGTGGCATACATTGGGTATTGCTTCAATGCATAGTTAAACTGCTTTGCCTTGTAGTTACTCTACCCAAAGAAACATGGTAAGTTGACATTCATCAAAGAGTTTAAACCAGGCATCCCCAAACTTCAGCCCTCCAGATGTTTTGGACTACAATTCCCATCTTCCCCGACCACTGGTCTTGTTAGCTAGGGATCATGGGAGTTGTAGGCCAAAACATCTGGAGGGCCGCAGTTTGGGGATGCTTGGTTTAAACATCTGTGATGTAGGAAGCTTTCACTCTTTGCAATTATTCTCACTTTATACCAGGTGTGGGGATACTTTGGCTCTCCAGGTGTGGATGAACTACAATACCCATCATCCCTGGTCATTGGCTATGCTTGCTAGAGATGATGGGAACTGTAGTTCCCCAACATCTAGAGGTCCAAAGTTTTCCCACACCTGCTTGATACTGTTACCTAGGGCTGGTGCAAATATAAAGGCAAGTAATATAATTTCATGTGGTAACTGACTGTCATCTTTTTAATTTTTTTATTATTACATTTATGTACCACCTCAATTGTCCAAGGATCTCAAGGTGGTGTATATGGTTCTCCTCCTCCTCATTTCATCTTCATGACACCCATGTGAGGTAGATTAAGCCAGGGGTTGACAACCTGGTCTCTACCGCCCACTAGTGGGCATTTCAGGATTCTAGGTGGACGGTAGGGGGTTCTACGGCACAAGCTGAATCCTCCTTTGATTGAGCACTGGTGGGTGGTAGGGAAATTTTACCATCAAGAAAGATGCATTAGTGGGCAGTAGGTATAAAAAGGATTAAGCTAAGAGATGGTGACTGACCCAAGGTCACCCTGTGAGCTTCATGGCTGAGGGGAGATTTGAACCCTGCTCTGCCAAGCCCGAGTTCAACATTCTGGTATCCTTACACACAGTGGCACTCCCGTAGACACTGGCAATGGGACTTGCTGGAGAGTAAGTCTCATTGAGGTCAATAGAGTTTACTTCTGACTCGACATGTAGAGGATTGTGCTGATTTTACAAGAGATTTTCTGTCTCTCCCACCAGTAATCCCTCACCTGAATGGTGTGGTGGTTGAAAGAATAATCTGCTCTGTTTTATTTTCAGGGACCCCCTGGAGCTTCTGGGGAGCCAGGTCCTCCTGGATCACCAGGAAAGAGGGTACGTTCGGGCTGCCTTTCCAGTGAGAGGGAAGTCTAAGAAGTTGCACGTTCTCATTTACATTGTTTACATAGATTATGCCTTCTAAATAAATGCCAAAGGATTTAAATTTTTGGTTGAAATTACACATATAAATACTTGGGAGGCTGCTCTATTTAACTCAGGAGCATGATTTTGAAGGAATCACTCGTGAGATTTGGGTTGTCAGTTTTCTGTTTGGTTTAACAGCATGCTCCTACATCTCATGGTTTTAGAGGAATCCTGCACAATGATGGACAATTTCGTCTTGTGTAGATGTGTGACTTTGTTGCACATCAGGTGCATGCCCACATAAGGAATTTGACCTGTCCATAACAAAAAAAAACTAAACATAAAATAGAATCCTGGCCTAATAAATACATGTTATTGAACAAACTTTGCAAAAAAAAAAGGTGTTCAAGTCCAAGAACTCAAAAGGTTTAGTGCAGAGCTCCAGAGCTTCTTGTTGAAACAGGTCATGGATCCAGCCTTGGAATGAGCCCTTGTTCCTTGCTAAGGTCTCTGTACATTTGGTCTTTTTCTAAAGTTTGTTACCAAAAGACTGTTCAGATGATACATTGGTTTGCATTTTCATTTAATTACTTTTGGGTGTCTGTTGTAAGGCAGCTAAAGCAGAATTTGAGAGTAGATTAACTAATACTTACATATATTCAAAACAAGAGCCCTCTTCAGTTATTCCCTGCCATGCATAGTGCCCACTAATGCAGGGAAGAGGGAGCAGGGCTATTGGCCATGCCTCTGACGTTGTGTGCTCATTCTTCCTCTCCTGCCACATCCACAAAGGGGGAGCCTGTGGCATATACTTCCACACAATCTGTGCCCTGATCCCTTGCATTTCATACATCTGAGAGGAGTTGATGCTCCAAGTAAGACTGAGACCAGTAGGTTCCAGAATAGATGTAAAACCTCAGGTCAAGGGACCCTGGACAAGGACTGTGGTGTTGATTTAGAAGTTGGTAGGTTCAGGACCATGCTTAGTTATCCAGCAAAGGCAAGGAGGAGGTGCTGGCCCAGAGCAGCTGTTAGAGCTCGATGGTCTGGGTAGTCAAGATTAAAGTCCCAAGCCCTCAATGCTACATTTGTCCAGTTAAAGATCACTTACCTTTTTATGCAGCTGTTTGCATCTTCCAGACTGCTTGGGAGCCTTCTTGTCTCTGGTGCTAACTGGCCCTTATGTGAATAACTGAGGCTGACCTTTCTCCTCAGGGTCAACCTGCATTTAAGGATTCCTAATCCAAATAGTGCCAACCTTCTTGAATTGGCAATGGGGTTGCCATTGTGTTGCACTCTGCTTGACATTACTTACTTCTTTGTCACCTAATTCAGGGCTTGCAAGACTCTCATAAATTTCTGGTTATCTATCCAGGAGTAGGGGGACTGCCAGACAAATTCAAAGGTGCCTGCTTGGCATAGGAGCCAACTCCTATGGGCTGAGATCCCTTTGGCCGGCCAATAAAATATTTGAGGGGGCCAGCCCCCGACCAGTTGATAGGCATTGCCATTCAAATGGTGTGCATGCACCATGTCATGTGATTGATTGTGTGGGGCAAGGCTTACCTGCCCCCCCCCAAAAAATATATTTTTTATTCAAGTTGGCACCCTTGCTGCTTGGCAACTTTAGCTCATCACCCATCCTGATTTCCCATGCACTAGAACCTAGTAAGGTAAAGGTAAAGGGACCCCTGACCATTAGGTCCAGTCGTGACCGACTCTGGGGTTGCGCGCTCATCTCACATTATTGGCCAAGGGAGCCGGCGTACAACTTCCAGGTCATGTGGCCAGCATGACAAAGCCGCTTCTGGCAAACCAGAGCAGCACATGGAAACACCGTTTACCTTCCCGCTGTAGCGATTCCTATTTATCTACTTGCATTTTGACATGCTTTCGAACTGCTAGGTTGGCAGGAGCTGGGACCGAGCAACGGGAGCTCACCCTGTCACAGGGATTCGAACCGCCGACCTTCTGATCAGCAAGCCCTAGGCTCAGTGGTTTAACTATAGCGCCACCTGGGTCCCTTCAAGAACCTAGTAACATAACCCAAATGATCTAAGGGCAGGGTGGGAACTAGTATCACTCGAGTGGTTCTAGAAACCCATACACCCCAGGAATTCAGTTGGGAAATGTATTCAAGAGAAATAGATGTGCGGACAGTCCACTATAATTCCATCACTAATTATATTTCTATCATTATAATTCCATCATTGTTTTTTCTTATTTGTATTCCTGTATCTATTCCCTGGGCTATGTGTTTCCACTAAGGTTTAGATGGCGCCCCATTTGACCTGCTGGTTGGTTTCTAATTGGCAATATGTTTTAATTTTTGAAAAAGCATATGTTCAGAACATAATTGGATTGAATAGGACTTTGAGAATGAATAGGGCTTGAATCTTTCTCTAGAAGGAGGGGAGGAAAGTTGCTCATCAAACCATATTATGCAGTGATTCTCTTTCTCTGTTCCAGGGACCTTTTGGGCCAGCTGGCCGTGAAGGTCGACAGGGTGAGAAAGGAGCCAAGGTAAGAGAGAACACTGTCCTGGGTTTATTTCCCACTGGGCTTTTTCCTTCCCCTGTTTCCCTTTGTGGAATTCAGTCCCTCAACTCAAGATGCATAACTATAGTATTCAAATAATAGTGCAAAGCCAGCCGCTGCTGTATGGTGCATCTTGCATCTGCTGGAAACCTGAATCAGCCTTGGATTAATTAAGCAACCCTCCTCTAAGTTTTTATTAGGGGTGTTGGAGAATTGGAAATGGGAGTAGGAATTGCTGGTGACCGCTTACTGCATGGAATGGAAATCAATCCAGTGAATACAATTGATATTCACTGTTGTTGCCTTTAGTCTGCAAGTGACATGTAATCGTTTTCATTTTTTCTCCATTTGCACTGACATGAAAGGAGTGGAACAATTATTTAATTTACATCAGTTATGTAACTTTGCCACAACAGACAGTGAGGCAAGTAACAGCTTTGGGCAGAAGAGAAACTGCAGGGGAATGAAAACAGTGCTGCCTGCATGCATCCAGCACCAGGCGGAACGAAGAACAGTGCTGATATATTTCCCTTTCTGTCCATCTACAGGGGGAGCCTGGCACAGATGGACCCTTGGGGAGGATGGGGCCTGTGGGTCCGCAGGGACCCCCAGGCCGACCTGGCTCAGAAGGTCTACGTGGAATTCCGGGTCCTGCTGTGAGTATTTTCCTTCACTTGATAACAAATGTCTGGGTAAAGGATGAAGGTAGTTAGAAAACCAGACCCCAATCATTTTTTCAACAAAGAGAATGGACAACTATTCTTCAACAGAAGCATTTATATTTAAAATCCAGGCAGCAGGTGAAGTTAAGTTACCTTCTTTTTTTTAAAAAATAAAAAGCAGCATTTCTCTAATGCCAAGAGATCTTTGGCAATGAGCAAGATGCCGGGGGAGGGTCGAAGAAAGAATCCTCACTTTGGGACAATCCCAGTCTTCAGGAGAGAACAGACTAGGTAGTTTGTTAATAATAATAATAATAAATTATTTATGCCCCGCCCTCCCCGGTCAAAACCGGGCTCAGGGCGGCTAACACCAATAAAATTACAATAAGACATAAAAGAAAAGAAAACAATTAATTAAAATACAGATTAAAATAAAATATTAAATTTTAAAAATTTAAATGCAGCCTCATTTTAAGTAGTCCATAAATCCAAACCATGAGGAAGAAAAACACAGGGGTCAGACTGAATCCAACCCAAAGGCCAGGTGGAACAGCTCTGTCTTGCAGGCCCTGCGGAAAGATGACAAATCCCGCAGGGCCCTGGTCTCCTGTGAGAGAGCGTTCCACCAAGTTGGGGCCAATACTGAAAAGGCCCTGGCCCTAGTTGAGGCCAATCTAGCCACCTTATGGCTCGGGATCTCCAGAATATTGTTGTTTGTGGACCTTAAGGTCCGCTGCAGGGCATACCAGGAGAGGCGGTTCTGTAGGTACCTGTTAGATCCCTTTCAGCTGCCTGGCATTGTTTCAACAGAGATGTTGATGCATGAATAAGGAAGCCGTGTTATCTTTTTAAAGCAGTTCGTTTTGTCAGCTTGATGGAACTGAAGCAGTGAAAAAATGGCAAAGGAAGCTCCAGCTGTGCATGTAGTTGCTTTACACACACACACACACACACACACACCTTCTTTAGATTTCAACCTATTTAGAGATATATTTCGTGTGTGTGTTTCAATTCTTCAAGCTTCCTTAATTGACAATCTTTGCAAATCCCGATACAAATTGACCTGATCTGCATCTGCCAGACTAATATGTGGATCAGAATGCAGTCATCTGCTTTCACACTTCCTGAATGTTCCAGCTTGGTTCTTGGCTCTAAAACATATAAAAATGCAGTTCAAAATGTATATTTTGAGGGGGGGGAGTTTAACACTATGTGTTTAAATACATATTTTAATGTATATAGAGGTGGGGTTTTTTTAAGAATTGCAGACTAATGTGCAGAAATAGCACAGACTAGAAATAGTCTCCTCCATCCATTCATCCATCCCCATGTCAACCCCACTATATCTGCTTTGACTTCATACGCGTTCTTTTTGTAGTCTCTCCCTCCCCACCTTCAGCTTCCTCTCACTTTGCACTTCTTTCTCTCCTAGGGTGAACAAGGTCTCCTGGGAGCGCCTGGCCAGGCAGGGCCACCGGGGCCTGTGGTGAGTGGCAGGAAATGGAGGGTCCAAGGCAGGACAATCAGACAACAGCTTCCCTTCTTCTGGAACTCTTAAAATTGAAGCTATTGATTGTGGCACTGTGGTCTAAACCACAGAGCCTAGGGCTTGCCGATCAGAAGGTCAGCAGTTCGAATCCCTGAGATGGGGTGAGCTCCCGTTGCTTGGTCCCTGCTCCTGCCAACCTAGCAGTTCAAAGGCATGTCAAATGCAAGTAGATAAATAGGTACCACTCCGGCAGAAAGGTAAACAGCATTTCTGTGTGCTGCTCTGGTTCTCCAAAAGTGGCTTAGTCATGCTGGCCACATGACCCGGAAGCTGAACTCCGGCTCCCTCGGCTAGTAAAGCGAGATAAGCACCGCAACCCCAGAGTTGTCCATGGCTGGACCTGACAGTCAGGGGTCCCTTTACCTTTACTCCTTTACTAGGCCCCATCCACCATAGAAAGGGTCTTACACGGGTATTTATTGGGGGGGGGGGAGAGAGAGAGCAGTGCTAGAAGCATATTCCTGGAACTACAAAAAAAGAGCAGTTTGGCAGTGGAATAAGTTTCCCAAGTTTGCTTTGCATATTATGAGCATTGGGCATCTGTGGTGAAAAAAAAGCAAGGGAGGAAAGCAGCCGCTCATTCAGATTGAGCAGTTACTAAAGCTACACCACAGGACCGAGTTGGGCTGAATTCCCCTAGCCATGGGCAGCTGTGAGCTGATGACTTGTGCATGTGAAGCAGCCATCATGGATGAAAATTCGTGTCAAGCAAGTGAGTCAAATTTCAGTCACATCAATTTGATAAAAAGGCAAAATTATCTGAAACCCTACTCCTGATTCCTGACTGGATTGTGGCCTGCACTGAGTCCGGAAGCTCAGATGAGTTCTTGATGGAGCTCTTCTTCTGTTCACAGGGTCCCATGGGGCTCCCAGGCCTTAAAGGTGATCCCGGCTACAAAGGAGAGAAGGTGAGTGTGAGCAGCACCTGCTTCCTGGTGGGAACAAGCAACTGGCTCCTCCCCTTAACTTCCTAAATCTCTCCTCTTTCCTTCTAGGGCCATGCAGGACTCATTGGGTTGATTGGCCCCCCAGGTGAGATGGGTGAGAAAGGTGACCAGGGGCTGCCAGGGAACCAGGGAACACCAGGCCCCAAGGGCGACCCCGTGAGTAGATGGGAGCTGTGTTCAGATGGAGGGGGTTGGGAGCAAGGCTGGGAAAAGGGACTCTGGCTGGGAAGAGCCCTCCCAACACTCGGTGCTGATGCTGTCTCCTCCTCAATAGGGAATCATTGGACCCTTTGGGCCCCCAGGCCCACCTGGATCTCCTGGCCTCTCAGTAAGTACCACCACCAACCACTTCATCCTGGATTCTTGTCAGTTTCCAATGCGTGACAATTCAGATCTCTGTGCACGTTTCTCAAGAGAACCTCACCAGAGTGATGCCTAAAATGAGGCTCTGTTTGGTACCCAGATCCTCTTCCCCAGTCTGCCAGCCTTTACATTCTTATGGGTTCCCAGGAGCCTCTCTTTTGTTCCAATGTCCCTCTCCATTCATACAGAGGCATTTCCCTTGCAACATTTCTGCTCCGCCGCCACATTCCAACATGCTTCCTTCCTCTGACCCCTCTTCTGGGGCCATCTCACCAGACACAGGTGGCCTGCAAGCTCCCTTTCACTCATCCACCCCTTTTCTATCTCCCCAGGGACCTCTGGGACAAAAAGGCAACAAAGGCTCACCGGTGAGTAGCTCCAGGCCCAACAGGTGTTGTGGGGCCAGAGGAAGGTGGGAACTTGGCCCAGGGCTGCATGTAGTAGTAGAAAGAGCTGGCTTCTTCAGCCTACATAATGGTAATAAATGTACCCTCATTGCATGTGTTGGCTGGTATATAATTTATTATGCTTCAACTAGCCATAGGAAGGGACTAAAAATCTGAACAGTGGGTGGGGACACTGAAATCCTTACTAATGGGAATGCTGCTTAGTCCCCCCCCCCTTCTAAAGGCAAGTTTTCACTAATCACTGCTGGTTGAAGCTGCCATGATTGCAAATAAATTGAGACCTTTCACCAGGAAAACTAGATATTGGGTGGAAGGATTCCAGTTTCTCTGTGGAAATAATACTATTGTATGCAAGAGCATTCAGTCCTGGGAATAGCTAGAATTGCCATATGAGTACAACCCAGATGCAGGTCTGTCACCTTATGAGCATAAAGGCACAGAATCCAAAGTTTGGGAGCCAAGTGGGGTTTTTAGTGTTCAGGAACAGGGCCTTAGTGGTCCTCCCCCTATGATTTCCATTAGGCATTACCTATGTGTACTGAGATGAAGGGGTTCTGAATTTGTGCTCAGGCTCTGTTCTGTTGTCCTGCAGGGGCCTATTGGACCAAAAGGTGATCCAGGATCTGCAGGACCCCCAGGGCCACCAGTGAGTGACGGTAGAGAATCAGGAGGAAGGGATTATCCTGGGACCACCACCCGCTTCCTCCCCTCCTGCAGTCCCTTATGTCACACTTTCCTTGCTTCTTGCTCCCCCACTCCTAGGGCCGACCTGCTGAGCTGCGGGAGCCCCTGCCTTTGGAGAGTGGCCGCAAGAGCCGCCGCGACTGGGAGCTCGGGGATCAGGGAGATGCACCCGGGGAGATGGATGGCGACCCCGATGCTGATGGGATGGCAGAGGTCCTAGCAGCCCTGAGCTCCTTGCGTGACGAAGTGGAGCAAATGCGGTGTCCACTAGGCACTCAGGAGAGCCCAGCCCGGGTTTGCAAGGAGCTTCAGTTTTGCCACCCCCACCTCACAGATGGTGAGATGAAGAATCGTCAGGGGCATAACAGGGCTAAACAGGGAGCAGGGAGTGGGTCTGTACCTGTTGCAGTTCCAGCCTGGCAGGAAGCAGTAGGAAATTGTTCTTGCCTTCTTATCTTGCCTCCCCCGTGGTGAATGTTAGATTACAAGTGCCGTGGGGGCAGGGAGCATCTTCTCATTAGTCTGCAAAGTGTGCACTTTGATTGTGCTATATAAGTAATCCCATTTCAGACTCAGGGGGGAATTGCCTGATTGAAAAATATCCCCATGGGAGAGCGGGGCAGGAGAAAAATCCCTACACCTACATAACTAACATATCAGAGAGAAGGCTGATTCTGAAAACTCTGTGGGTGGTTTCTCCTGCCAAAGGCTCACATATTAAACAACTGACGTCTATTGGATATTTTCAAGAAATTGCTAGACGGCCAGCAAAATGAGGTGCCTCAGAGCTATGGAAGGTATCTGGGCAAGGAAACATTGGCCCAGCTTCAAGGTTTATTTCTCCAAGTGGGTGCAATCCCCACCCCACTCCAAGCAGGTTTGGGAGCATGGTGCTTGCCTTAGCAGTAGTCGCATGTCCTTAAACTTTTTTTTAAAAAAACTGTTTAAATCCAGCTACCTACAAGGGAAGAGGTTTAGCAATCTTCCGCCCTTGCATTCCCTCCAGTATTTTAAATTCAAGCTTATGGTGGCTTGAAGCAAAAGCTGTGCTGGCCTCCCTGTTTACCCACTCCCAGCAAGGCTCAGAGAGCAGAAATATGGCAGCTATAGCTCTCACTAGAGTTTGAGCCATGGCAACTTACCAAACAGAGTGCTGGGGGGTTAGAGGTGGAGGAAAGAGGTAGCCCACCACTGCCTCCCGTGAGTCAGCACTGGAAAATTTATTTAAAAGGGGTCTCTGGGTAACGGAAATGGAATGGAGTGTTCTGGAAAAGGGTATGACTGAGTGGCTGGGAGAGAAGCACTCTGCACCGCAGCATTTTGTGGTAGTCCACACTTGTAGCCTTAAAATTAGAAGACTGTCATCTAGGAGATAAAGCAGATATTAACTTTTTACCTACCTGTCATGGATTCTTTTAACAAACACCGGGATTAAAATACTCCCCTAGCATTCATTTAGGCCTCTGACTTCTAGTTGCAGTGGGACCATCATCATCCCCTAAGGGTTCCCTGGCCTCTCCTGCACTGACACCTGTCCATTTGTTGTTCTTCAGGTGAATATTGGATTGACCCAAACCAAGGCTGCAGCCGAGATGCCTTCAGAGTTTTCTGCAACTTCACAGCTGGGGGGGAAACTTGCTTGTTTCCTGACAAGAAAGTTGAGGCAGTAAGTAGTTGTGCTCAGTATCAATAGGGATGGCCGAGGGAAAAGACAGAGGCTTTCGTAGTGTGTTGTGAACAAGTAGAATGAGGAGTAGATGAATATAATAATAAGGATTGTAAAGTACTTTGTTCATTGAAAGGTCTATGCAAAGGATTGGTTTTATATACCTGCACGGCTCAGGAACCTGAATTCAAAGTCCTAAATTGAGAAACCAGTATGCCATCTGTGCCCCTAGGTGCGACTCGCTGCCTGGAGCAAGGAGCAACCAGGAAGCTGGTTCAGCACATTCAAGAGGGGCAAGAAGGTAGGGCTTTTTCTTCCATTTTGCCACCCCGATGACTCCCGGAAGCAGTCTGAGAAGGGCATGCAGTGCTTCTCCCCATGATTTCCCATGATCGATCCCCAAGTGGATCCTCACCAGGTGTGCTTGGGGGGGCGGGGGCGGGGCATAATCATGGCAGGAAGAGTGTACAGTGGCTTTCCACCATTCGGCCTACTCAGGCCACCCCTATATCTCCTTCTTTCTGTTACCAGTTCTCCTATGTGGATGCAGACGGCAACCCCATGCAGGTTACCCAGCTCACATTTCTGCGCCTGCTTAGTGCCATTGCACACCAAAACTTCACCCTCCTCTGCCAAAATGTGGCTGCCTGGTATGAGGCCAACACCAACAGCCACACTCGGGCTTTGCATTTTCTTGCCTACAATGGTGTGGAGCTGATGCACAACAGCACAGAAGCCCTTGTACGGGCCTCATATGATGGCTGCCAGGTAAGTTGTTGGGTTCTGCTCCATTGTGACCATGCCTTTACTTCAGGCTTGCCTTTCCCTATATATCTCTGGAGATTGTCTCGGGCAGGCATCCCCAGACTTCGGCCCTCCAGATGTTTTGGACTACAATTCCCTTCATCCCTGACCACTGGTCCTGTTAGCTAGGGATCATGGGAGTTGTAGGCCAAAACATCTGGAGGGCCGCAGTTTGGGGATGCCTGGTCTCGGGGCATCCTGATGTTCACCCCAGGATTTGGGAGGAGCTCCATGACTTGCAAAGTGTGGGTCACTGTTAGGGATGGGCAGCTCACTGTCTGGCCTATCTCACTTTTCATGTGTTTACGTTAGATCTCTTCCATCTCACTTCCCCAGTAATAATAAATATCTGCATGAAAATTAATGTATTTCAGTATGATAGATTGGCTCTGCTGGTTGGTGCTGATGAGAGCTGCAGAGCCACAGGTTACCAATCCTGGCTTAGAAGAACATCTCATTAAGCATCATTAGGTGATGGGGGTGAAGTGCACAGTTCTCTAGAGCAGGCATCCCCAAACTTCGGCCCTCCAGATGTTTTGGACTACAATTCCCATCTTCCCTGACTACTGGTCCTGTTAGCTAGGGATCGTGGGAGTTGTAGGCCAAAACATCTGGAGGGCCGCAGTTTGGGGATGCCTGCTCTAGAGCAACAAAGTGATCTGTGAATGGCCCATGGTAATTAGCAGAGTGTGGTGGCTGGAAATACCCTGGGATTCATATAAATAGGCCTCTAGTCAGTCTCTTTCTTAATTGCACACCCACCTTGAACAACGAAGGATTGTTTCAAGGCCCTGGCAAAGTGAGACTACAGTCTGGCCAAACAACCTTTGCTGCTTGAGGTAAGCAGGAAGTGGCCCACCCACCCACCTAACTGCCTGCGACTTCTATTGTGCTCTGCTTGGTGGCAGACTCAAAGCATTTGTCAGAGAGCTCCCCTCTGGAGAAACCCTGCAAGATAAATAGATGGAAAGAGAGAGGAAGACATGACCCTCTCTTGCAGTCTGAAGCAGTACAGTCAAGACACAGGGTTCAGTTACCACCTTTGTAACTAGCCTCAATTTCTCTGCAGGTTGATTTATCTCACCTGGGATAAAATCGAGGCAAAGGCCCCACCTTTCTTTTCTCTTGGCTGCTGCTTTGTCTAGAGGCTTGTCAACTCCTCATCTAGCAGGCGTCCTGTGTTTTTTTTAAATCTTCCTGACAGCCTGAGATTTAACAGAGCTGTTTTGTATTCTGAAGCCTCTGCCAGCTGGCAGTTGTTGCCTGGAATTCCTGGGCCTGCAAATATAGCAGAAGGAGGTGATTGGTGGACTCCCTGGTGATGTCACATAACTGTCCTTCGCTTTGTATGGAAAGGTTGCTTGTTAGTGTTGTTCCTCATGGGATGTGCCTGCTCTGTCTCCCAGGAAAAGGCTCACATATCCCCCCTCGACAATTCTACAATTGATCCTTCTCAGTGAGAGATACATACCCTGGCACAGGAAGTGTGTTAGCACAGGTTATTTCCATAGTTAGATAGCTTTCTTCCTTGTCTTTGTGGGTTCAAGGCCAAGACTAAGAGAATTATTTTGCCTTTCTCCAGTGAAACCACGTCGTCTGTCCCACAATCAACTTCCCTACAGCAAGCGCCCACAATGTGGCTACTTTTCCCACTGATGTGCTCTTCCAGCATTGTCATGTGATTTCCTTACTCCTGTCTCAGGGCTTCTACACAGGCTTCTCACCCCCTGGCTCCCCCAAGATTTGGCTCCTGACGTTCTCTTCTCTACTCCTCCAGGTACGCAAAGGCCAGGAGCGGACAGTTCTGCAGGTTGTGACACAACGTGTGGAGCAGCTTCCATTGGCCGATGTGGCTGTTCAGGATTTTGGGGACACCAACCAGAAGTTTGGCTTTGAGCTTGGCCCTGTCTGCTTCAGCGGCTGAGCCTGAAGATGGACAGCTCCCTCTAGACTGTGGAACCACCCTTGGGGAAAGAGAGAGCTAAAATGCTCCATTCTCCCTGAAGCTGGGCGTGGGAGATGAGCCAGCCCTGGAAAGACCTGCCGTTGTATTTAACCAGATGACAGCCTCCTATTTATGCGGCCAAGGTCCCCTTGGGGCTGTGACTCTTGGGGAGCAAAGCAGGGCCCAGACTGAGCCAGGGCCCTCCCTTTCTGCAGCCCCAACAAATGGTGCTATTATGCCGCCTTAGTGAAGCACTGGACTGACTGCTCAGCACTGGCCAACTTCAGGGATGGGGGCAATGGAGACCACATCCCACACTGCTGACCTCCTGCCCCCCCCCCCACAAATAAAGTTCCCAGGGACATTAAGACCTTGCCCAAAGTATCTTGTAACCTGGGACTTCAGGACCATTTTATCTGTACAGCTTCCCGTGAATGGACATGGGCACAGTGCGGACTGAATAGGGGGAAAGGAAGACTTCCTTGAACAGGATTCAGGTTCAAATCTTACCCAAGACTTAAGGACTGGTCATGGGTGATCCAGAGCTTCTATGCTCGCCCTTTTGAGCTCAGTTTAACTGAAAGATGTGTGTCCGGGCATGGCAATGGTATCCAACTTAGATCGGATAATTTGGGCCCAACAGAACCTCTTAAGATCTTCTAGGGACTAGTGGGACAGGGAGCCCCCCCCCAAAACCAAGAAATGCCTAGATGCTTGGAGTCTGTGCCCCATTTTGACCATTATTCACTCTTGTCTATTTCTGCTCTGGCGCCAGGTAGTACCCATGTAGCACACAACACAAAGTCCTGAGAGCTGAGAGGGGGCTGAGTATGCTTCCCTCCCCCCTTTTAGTCCTTCTAATAATCCCAGCTGTGAACTTTCATGCTGGGAATAGGAAATAAAAGGAAGCTCTCCATCCCCTTATCACCCTTGTCTATCATTCCGTCCATGCTGGGCAGAGAGTGGAGAATTCTGGGCTCTGTTCTCTAGGCCCTCTCCCCATTTTTGACAGATGCCTTAAGATATGGCTAGCGATTCTGACATTCCTGTCCCTCTGTGGAAGGGTGATGATATGGTGCTAGTTAGTTCCCAACTATCAAAGGACCTGAGTGTCTGCCAGCTTCCTGTTGACCAAAGCCCCTGAGAGTGGACGCAGGACAAAAGTCTGAAATGTTTGTTTTCTGTGCTGTCCCACACTCATCCCTTGGCACTGACCTCCCTTCAAACTCTGGTGCTAAAAGCCTTTATTTGTATGCTTTTTCTTTGTATCTCAGGCTGTGGCGCCAAGTGGGTATGTTTGTTTATCTGTGAGCGTGTGTGTGCGTGTGTTACTGTATCATCTAACAATCTGTATTAAAAATCCTCAGAGCGTGTGACTGTCCCACTGTTTTTGTGCCAGCTGGCTGTTCGAGAGAGACCAGCCAAGCCCAGACTGCCTAGGTGCGAAAACAGAACTCAAAGCTAGATAGAAAGGCTTCTGGGATGGTTTCCTTGCCTGTTGGCTTTCTGGATTGACAAAAACATCGCAGATGACCTTTTGGCTTCCCTGTTCTTTTGCTTGGTAATAAGGATTCTGTTTGATTTAAAGCAGGTGTGTTTTCCTTCCTTAAGAGGAGGGGCTATTTTCCAAGTCAGGCATAGCTGCCAAGTACCCCGTTTTCCCCGGGAAACCCCCGTTTTTACTTACCTTTTCCTGATGGTCCCCTGTATCACTTCGTCTCCCGTTTTTCTCCGTTATTTTCTCCTGCCGGCGCCCATTTTTTTTCTTTCTGATTTGCCCTTCTATGGGCACAAAAAATGGCCACCGCTGGCTTCAAAAGTAGCTTCTATGCATGACCGGAAGTGTGTAGACGCGACTTCCGGTGGCGGCGGTGGCCAGAATTTTTGGTGCCCATAGATGGGCGGGGCGACACCGGAAGTTGCGTCGACGCACTTCCGGTCATGCATAGAAGCTACTTTTGAAGCCAGCGCTGGCCATTTTTGGTGCCCATAGAAGGGCAAAGCGACACCAGAGGTTACGTCGATGCAACTTCCGGTGTCACACAGCTGCTGGTCCCGGATTCTGCAGTCCGGGACTTGGAAGGTAAGAGTCAGGGATGGGGAACCTTTTTTCCTCCAGATGTTGCTAGACTCCAACTCTGATCCTCCTTGCTCATTGGCCACAGTGACTAGGGCTGATGGGAGTGAAGTCCAACCCTACCTGGAGGACCGAAGATCCCGTAGCCCTGTGCCTTTCCCTCCCAGAGTTCAGCGGGTGGCTCTACTTGCTGCACCAGCACCACTTGGCAGGACTTGACAGATAAGTTTAAGTCCCATGGCAAAAATAGCTTCCTTGGGTGATGAGCACAAGTGTGGAACTAAAATAGAACAGGGCAGTGCAAGATTTAGGGTGGTGTGGGTCATTCCCACTCCCCAGGGCACTAAGCTCAGGTGGGTGCAAAATTGAGAAGATCCACAATTGAAAAGATCCATTTGGGGGTACAAATTTTGGCCTCCCTCAGGGTGCCATATTACCAAAGATTACCAAAGTCTGCCCCAGAGTTATTTACACAAACAATGCACCTGCTCCTCTTCTCAGTCCCCCCCCCCCATCATGGGTAACTATGCACAACCAGAGAGGGATTTGGCCAGAAGTGAAATGCCAGTAGACAAATGTCACAGCAGGGAGCACTGCTGGGAATAGAGTTACATTCTGTCTTTCCTTCTCCTATTCAGCGGGAGGTAAATTGGAGGTCTTTATATGCCCTCCGTGGTTTCAGTCCATGGCCAGATCTGATTGGCTAAATAGCGCTGTGAGGTCAATGTCATATTCGTGGCATGATCCCTATTATTGGCAGCGAAAGCAGTGGGAGGAAGCAGCATATGGGGAACAGTGGCTATGAGCAGGCATGAACAAACATGCTAAATCTTAGGATTCTCTCCCATTCCCACCCACCCCATGGCAAAATTCACTGCAAAATGCCTGTCTTACCAAGATGAGGCGTAGGACAAACCCATCTCTCAAAGCTTGGCTGTCTATGTTAGTTTTAGCAGTTAACTATGCCATGAATATTTCAGTAGATAGAGGCCTAAATTCTAATATTTCTTTTCTGTCACTTCCTACACTTTCCTGGACTTGCTCATTTTATTCATTTTTGGCAGTTCTTGGGGCTTAATTGCAATCAGGATTTAGAAGAGCTCATTTTTCTTTTTAACACCAGGACATGACCTTACAAAGTGTAATTTTTTAAAAAGAGAGAGAAGATGGCAGTGCTTCCAATCAGAGGTAGAGGCAGTTGGGTTCAGTCATCTGCCTGAGCACATGAACATTGTATTTGCGGATGAGGTGTGCACCCACCTCCAGTGCCCTTGTGCATCCCCAAACATCCCTGTATTTGCATTTCCTTGAACACAGGTAGAAATCTCCATGTGATCTGGGACACTTACAAAATCAGGATTCTTCACTGAACATAATGTTCTTCTGGCATATAAGCAACATGGGTTGAAGGGACTTGCAGATCTTCCCTTTTCAACACAGGGATTGACCAGAACAATGTGTGTATGTGGATAATGTGTGTGGGGGAATTGTGAGTGAGGCTTATGGGCATAGAATCATAGAATGGTAGAGTTGGAAGGTACCCCAAGGGTCATCTAGTCCGACCACCTGCAATGCAGGAAAATTTACTAAAGCATTCATGACAGATGGCCATCCAACCTCTGCTTAAAATCTCCAAAGAAGGAGAGTCCACAACCTCCTGGGATGCCATTCCACTGTCAAACAGCTCTTACTGTCAGAAAGTTCTTCCTGACGTTTAGTCAGAATTTCCTATCTTGTAACTTGAAGCCATTGGTTCGAGTCCTACCCTCCAGAGCAGGAGAAAACAAGCTTGCTCCCTCTTCCATGTGACAGCCCTCTTATCCAGGCTAAACATACCCAGCTCCTTCAAGTGCTCCTATTCTGCACATATTCCAGCTTGTCAACATCCATCTTAAATTGTGGTGCCCAGAATTGGACACAGTATTCCAAATGTGGTCTGACTAAGGCAGAAGAGAGTGGGACTATGACTTCCCTTGATCTGGACACTAGACTGCTGTTGATGCAGCCTAGAATAGCATTAGCTTTTTTTGCTGCTGCATCACACTCTTGACTCACGTTTGTGTTTGTTAATGGCAGATGCATCCGTGGGTGACCCAATTTGGATCAGGTCTGCAGGAGGGGGGTTCAATCTTTTCCTCCAAGCTACATCTCAACGTTCCTCTTTCCAGTTTCTACCTTCCCAGGTTCCTCTTGCCAGTTGAACAACCTCAAATTGCTATTTGTTACATAAGGTGGATGAAATGGCCATTTGCTCATTTTGTAAACTGTAAGCTCTTCCTAACTTGTTTTAGTGGCCAAGGATTGCATAGAATTCAATACACACACACACACACACACACACACACACACACACACACACATTGTTACAGCCAGCGACCATTTCACACAGGGTTTCTGTTCCTGGTCCCCATGGATGTCAGCAAAGTGTGCATAAGAGTGTCCCATTATGCCTCATTACGCCCTCTTTTGGGTCCAAAAGGACCCCTGCAGAGGTGATCAGATGTCAATTGGGTAAGTCTAAAATGGTCACTGCCTACTTACCTGCTTGGAGATGGTGTGGGTTATAAGTCCAGTCAATCAATACATAACCCATAACAGCATCTAGTTAAGAAAAAGCCTCATTTTACTCTAAGCTTTAACTTTACATGCAGGTGGGAGGAGGGGAAAATCAGTGGTAAAAAAACTGGTAAAACATCCAGTGTTTTCATTCAGAATACCTGATTACTCCAGTCATTCACAATCTAAAGTGACCCTGGCCATGTATGACAAAGGATATCTGAGAGAGATTCCCTTTCAAGCAAAGCCTTTAAAAACCAGACTCTTTCTATGCTCTCAAATTCGGACCTATAATGACATGCTTCCCTTGAAAAAATGACACCTGACCCAAAGCACACCAGGGGCATTTTAAATTGTGTGTCTGATCACTCCAGTCATGCATAGAACAAGGATGTTTTAAATCAGTCTTTCCAAAGCGGAGGACTGTCATTGTGAAACTAATATGACACTTTCCCCCTTCAAATTTTAAATAAATATTGACTGCAACATGACCTGACTTCCAGATCCACTCACACAAGGACTCCTCTTAGTTAAAACAAAATAAAAAAATCCTTCCAGTAGCACCTTAGAGACCAACTCAGTTTGTCATTGGTATGAGCTTTCGTGTGCATGCACACTTCTTCAGATACCTGGACTTCCATTTCACGCGGCTCAATGTGGTGCCTTCCATAGTACTAGTTACAGGTAGGTAGCCGTGTTGGTCTGACGTAGTCAAAACAAAATAAAAAAATTCTTCCAGTAGCACCTAAGTTTGTCATTGGTATGAGCTTTCATCTTAGTTACAAAGGCTTAGTGCAGGGATAAAGAACCTGTGGCTTTTCAGGCATTGTTGGACTGCAGTTCCCATCATCCCTGGCTGCTGGCTATGCTGGCTGGCATTGATGGGTGTTGTAGTCCATCAACCTCTGGAGGGCACTACTTTGGGGGAAGGTTGCTCTAGCCCAGGCATCCCCAAACTGCGGCCCTCCAGATGTTTTGGCCTACAACACCCATGATCCCTAGCTAACAGGACCAGTGGTCGGGGAAGATGGGAATTGTAGTCCAAAACATCTGGAGGGCCGAAGTCTGGGGATGCCTGCTCTATCCCTACACTCATTAATATGAATTATTTTCCATAATTACCCCCATTATTATCTTCTGTCACAGGAGAAGTGTACGTGGAGGTCACCCTATTCATCTCTGCAACAATCATATAAAGTAGGCTAATCTGAGAGATGACTCACTCAGGCTCACACAGGTTGAGCATCAGGATTGGGAGTGGATTTGAACACTCCCAAATGCAACACTCTATCCACTGTACTACATTGATTCCACATGGGCATTCACAGAAACGGAAGGGGAAGGAGTCACAATTTTATCAGCTATCAATAACCAGGAATGTTTGAAGGAGCTACTGAAGCAGCTAATTCACCTATGGGATTCTTCCTAGATCTGAATTGGAAGTGCTTGCTCCATTTCATTAACACTTCCAGCAGCAGCAGATACTGCTCCCCCACACCCAGGAGAAAATATTTGCCTTCATTTAGATTGTCCTTAGGGACCCAGGTGGCGCTGTGGTTAAACCACTGAGCCTAGGGCTTGCTGATCAGAAGGTCGGCGATTCGAATCCCTGTGACGGGGTGAGCTCCCGTTGCTCGGTCCCAGCTCCTGCCAACCTAGCAGTTCGAAAGCACCTCAAAATGCAAGTAGATAAATAGGAACCGCTACAGCGGGAAGGTAAACGGCATTTCCATGTGCTGCTCTGGTTTGCCAGAAGCGGCTTTGTCATGCTGGCCACATGACCTGGAAGCTATACGCCGCCTCCCTCGGCCAATAATGCGAGATGAGCGCGCAACCCCAGAGTCGGTCACGACTGGACCTAATGGTCAGGGGTCCCTTTACCTTTACCTAGATTGTCCTTACTAGCTCTTCAACTGACTTCATTTGACCTCAGTGAAGTCGTCTCCTAACTAGATCTGATGAGATGTGTCTGTTGCTACATGTTCCCATTCACATGATGGGATCAGGACTCATGCAAGAAGAATAAAGAAGCAGTAAAGAGAAAGCAGGGGTGGGGTGGGAGGAGAATGGTGCCAAGGCAGACCAGATAACAGATGTGAGAGCAGCAATCAGAATCAGAAAAATGTGAATATGCTTTAAAAATTAAGAAGGTTGGGGTGGGGAATATTTCTACCCTGCAGTGCTACTTTTGACCCAAATACCAAAATTCAGTGAATTCCTACATGAGCCATCCCTTGGCTATGGGTACAACAGAGTAATTAAAGCAGCATTTCCCAAATTCCTGCTAGTTCAGAGACACAATGGTTGGGGTTTTTTTCTGTATTGAAATGAGACGTGCTTCACTGGATTTGATTTTAGAGCGTACAATGACAGCCTGTCCCCAGAGGACCACACCTCCTATGCTTCTGCAACAAGTGCTACTGTTTTGCAGCATTCCTTCTCTAGGGGGACACCTTGCATGCCCAGGCACCGCCCCCCCCCCGTCCTACAGACCACCTGTAAACCATCGAATAATGAAACATGACATCATAGTAAAAGGTAAAGGGACCCCTGACCATTAGGTCCAGTAGAGGACGACTCTTGGGTTGCAGCACTCATCTTGCTTTACTGGCCAAGGGAGCCGCCGTACAGCTTCCGGGTCACTAGTATTTGGGTCAAATAAGACCACAACTTTATTGGCTACAGGCACTGGGTAGAACCAACCATTTCTGACCGACCTGCTGGAAGGACATTTATTTGGGATCAACCGGAAGCATAGCTGCCAAGTTTTCCCTTTTCTCGCGAGGAAGCCTATTCAGCATAAGGGAATTTCCCTTAAAAAAAGGGAGAACTTGGCAGCTATGACCGGAAGTGAGGGAGTTCTTGACCTACATCGAGAAGTGGCTCCCTTGCCGGATTGCAACTGGGGTGTGCTGTCGCTCTTGCCCCCGGCTGGACATCTGGACAGCAGCATAACCCTTGATCCCTTTAATGGGAAACCCCATTTTTCAGAGAAGCAGGCAGAGACTGCAACCTCCCCTCCATCCAAGACTACCGTATGCCTATCCAGTACCTAAATAGCCAAAGTTGTGATGATTGCTATGATGGCAAAAGCCACAGGGCTGAAGCCAATTTGTCAAGTGGGGAAATTCCAAGTCAGTCCTGATCCTTAATATGGTGACTGACAGAGTCCATAGCAAGGTCTTATCATGGCAACACACACCAGCCAAATAGGGAGGGAGGGAGGGAGAACTGACAAAGAAGTGGCTTCCTCAGGCCTCTTTACTTATATATTCGGAGGCTGGATACAGATGAAGCCAGCCAGCCTCGTTGGATTGAGTGAAAGCCTTACATAGGAGTCAACTCCTAGGGGCCAAGGTACTTTCATCCCCCAATAAAAATTTTTGAGGGCCCCCCCACCAGTTGACAGGCATTGGCATTCAAATGGTGTGTGTGCAATGTGTCTTGTGATTACCTGGGCTGCCCCACCCCTATTTTATTCAAGTTTGAACCCCTGATGCTTTACAAAGGTGCAACCTTAGATGATTCTTAACCATATGTATAGATGTGCCCCGAGGCTATGGTTAGCTCACACAGCCACAAACAATGCATGTACTTTTTGAGTTAGCTAGCTGCATTTAAAGCACTCTTATACCACTTAACAGTTTCCCACAAAAAATCCTGGGAACTTGAGTTAAGGGTGCTGAGAGTTGTTAGGAGACCCTCTCCAGGGCTGGCTCTAGGTAGACCCCCAGTGGTGCAGGGCATCACGGCGCCGGCCCGCCAGGAGGGCGCCACGAGCTGCGCCCGCCCGCTGGCCGGCCAGTCCGCCGGTTCGACGCGCAGCTGCGCCTGTGGCAGCCGCGCTGCGCCCGCCCGCCCACCGCACTGGGAAACGGGGTGGGGGGGCGCCGGAGGGATCCGTCGCTCCACGGCGCCAGGGGCGCTTAAGACTGCCCTCACCCTCTCACAGAGCTACAATTCCCAGCAACCACAATAAACTGCAGTTCTTATGTTGGTGTGCTTTTTGGAAGCCATGATTGCAAAAGTGGTGCAATAGTGCTTTAAATGTTAGGTTATAGATATGCTGTTACATGCCACCCAATGAACCCATATTTGGCAATGGGAATTCTGTGCATTTACACAGAGACACTTCTAACACTTCCACAAATGATGCTGTGAGCAACAGAAGTTGCCTTATACCAGGTCAAGTTCTTTATCCCAGGCCTCATTCACACGTTCATTTAGAGCTCTATGATACTACTTTACACAGCCATGGTTTCCCCAAAGAATTCTGGATTTACCATGAGATTTTATTTAAGTTTTTCTTAATACAATAAAATAGTGGCTACAACAAATACAAATATAATAAGTAGAATACTGAGTCCTCTTTTAAAAGTAATTCTGGGAGCTGTAATTTGTTATGGGTGCTGAGGGATGTTTGGAGGCCCCTATTCTGCTCACAGAGCTACAATTTCCAGAGCTCCTTGGAAGAGGGATTGTTGATTGTTCAGCCACACTGGGAACTGGGGCTGAGTGAGGGGAATAGGCATCTCCTAACAACTCTCAGCATCCTTAATAAACTACAGTTCCTAGAATTCTTTGGAGGAAGCCATGACTGTTTAAAATAATATCATAATGCTTTAAGTGTATGGTGTGAATGTGTCCCCAGTATTGCCTTCTGGAACTTGCAGGCACTCTTAAGGTGCAGAAAGGTCTTCTATTACATCACTTGCTAGGTAAAGGTAAAGGGAACCCTGACCATTAGGTCCAGTCGCAGACGACTCTGGGGTTATAGAGCTCATCTCGCGTTATTGGCTGAGGGAGCTGGCATACAGCTTCCAGGTCATGTGGCCATCATGACAAAGCCGCTTCTTGCGAACCAGAGCAGTGCATGGAAACGCCGTTTACCTTCCCTCTGTTTATCTACTTGCACTTTGATGTGCTTTCGAACTTGCTACCAGAGCTTTATTCAGCTGGGATGTGTGTGTTTTTTCTAAGCAGACAGGCACTGAAACCAGGACCTATTGAATGCAAAAGAGGTGCTCTGCCACTATGCTACAGTCCTCCCCACCCCCTCAGATTGGTTGATGCTGAATTCTGACATCACTTTGAAACTCTCCCTGGGCTAGCAAGCAGAGAAGCCACCCGGACACCTGTGTCCCATTCTCAGTCCTGGCAGAGAATGGTTCCTGTATTACAGGGGAAGAAAAGATCAAGACTGACCTTCATAAATCTTTCAGCTGCACTCTTCATGGTGGTTTTCCCCCCACATCCAAAATAGAAGTTGCTTGCTCAACACATTTTCCCAAACCTGTGCAAGTTCACAGGCCGATCACCTTCCCCAAACATTTGCAGTGGAAAGCCTGGCAGGCACTGAATATTCAAAAACTTCTGCTAGCTGCAAGCGTGTGTGTGGGGGGGGATGGCTATTAATGTGCAAACCAAAGCCAAGGGCCGAGTGAAATTTGTATTCCTGAGCAGGATGGAGGCAGCAGGTAACATTCTTGCATGCTGATGATTTCTGAGCCTTCTGTCCATGTGGGAACTTAGTACTGCATCGCCAGCAGCACACAACTTCCCAGCACCCAAACACCAATAATAATAGCTTCTTGGGAACTCTGTTAAGATTTGAAAATGAAAAGCAGTTCACAAACGACAGGGAGCACAAACCACAGGGCTCCCATGACTTCCAATGGGGCTTAAGCAGCAGAAGACCAGAAGGCTCCTGTGGTTTGTGCTCCCTGTCATTTGTGAACTGCTATTTGTTTCATCAGGTCTTCTTTGAGTAGAGCTTTGTTGGCTATATGGGACCCAGGTGGCGCTGTGGTTAAACCACTGAGCCTAGGGCTTGCTGACCACAAGGTCGGCGGTTCGAATCCCCGTGACGGGGTGAGCTCCCGTTGCTTGGTCCCAGCTCCTGCCAACCTAGCAGTTCGAAAGCACGTCAAAATGCAAGTAGATAAATAGGAACCGCTACAGCGGGAAGGTAAGACCCCTCCTCTTCAGAGAGGGGGGAATTTGCGGGCGGGACCCGCTCTACGCAGCAAGCAGGGGGCGGGTCCGCCCCCTGCTCCACCTTTACCTGCCGCGCTCAGGGCTGGCCAATAGGGCCAGCTGGGGGGCGGGGCTAAGAGGTCTTTAAAATAGCGCGGCAGGCTCCAGATCGCCCCTTCTCGCCCCTGCACCTCATCGGATCTGGATCTTCGCTGGATCGTCGTGGGATCGTCGTTGGATCGTCGTTGGATCTTCGTCAGAGCGACCACGTGCTGCCCTCAGCCCTCTACCGCAAGCGGACCAGCTGGCCGGGTGGCTGCTTCGAGCGCTGCTGATCGCGCTCCTCCGTGTACTGCCTGCCCCCACGCTCCCACCTCTCAGCTGATCAGCGGGAAAGCAGACAGCTTCTGATACACAGCAGCCTTTGCTGTCTCGGCTGAGGATCTGCGGCTTGCCTCCCCTGTAGTGCTTCTGCCCTGCTCATTGCAGCGCTTACTGGACGCTGTGGGCCATCTAGTTATTTGTCACTGGATCGGATCTTTGGAGTGACCGCGTGGCTCACCCCGCCTCTCCCCGCTGTGCCGTGGTTGCGCCCTGTGTGCTTGGGACCTCGCAGTGAGTACCCGCGATCAGCGCATCCCGTTTGGCTTCCCCTGCTTACTGCTCCCTGCAGCTGCCAAGGAATTTTTGGCGCTTTAATACGCCTCCACTGCTGCCACTAGCTCCTGCCCCCCCCGGCTTCTGAACTCCCCACTAGGCCTCCACTACAGCTGTTCCTCAGGCCAAGGGCCATAGGCTAGTGGCAGGGCTACTGCCAGGTGTGCAGAGGGTCCCTGGTTCAATCCCTGGAGGCATCCCCAAGTGCCGTGCCATCGTGAGCGTTTATTATTTACTGTACTGGGATTTGCATGCTTCCTACTCCTTAGCTTGAACCACGTGTCGTCCCCTTCTGGTTACCTAGGCTACGTGGGGACGCCATTTTAACCTGAACACGTGCGAGGCGCCATCTTGAGTGTGGCGGTTGTGAACTCCCGGGGATCCCTGTAACGCAGTTTTGCCCTTCCGAACTTGTTTTGGTCGCCATCTTGTGTGTGGTTGCTTTGTCCAGCCTGTGCGGCCTTGCTCTAAATCAGTGGCCCCTTTAAGTACGGCGCCATCTTGAGTAGGTCCACGTGCGCAGCACCTGGCAGCCATTTTGAGTGTGTTGTGGACGCCAGCTTGTGTGTGGTTATTGTGAATCAGTGGCTCCTTTACTCCGGCGCCATCTTGAGAGTCGCCACGTGTGCAGCCCCTGGCAGCCATTTTGAATGTGTCTCTTGGTGTTTTGTTTTGCAAACCCGCCCGGCGCCATTTTGAGTGTCCCCACGTGTGCAGCCCCGGGCAGCCATTTTGAGTGTGTCTCTTGGTCTTTTGTTTTGTTTTTCCTTTCTCTGAAATACATAAACAAATAAATAAATAAATAATACAGCAGTGCGTTGCCTAGGCAACTTTATATAAGAACTAATTCAGGAATCCTTGCTTTTCCTTATCTTTTACTAAGTTGGGCATTTCTTTGCCTTTCCTTGGGGGCTGCATTGACAGCAATAGACACTTAATTGCATTGCACTCCGGTATAAGTCATTGTTCCCTCTTGGCTCTAGCAGCTGTGCCCCAGGCAACCTGATTGCTCTCTGGCACAAGTAATTGTTTCCTTTGTGTGGTTTACCTGGCCCTTCTCTACATTACCTGTTGATTCAGGGTGACGTGTTAGCTTGCCTTTGATGGTGTCTGCTTTTAAAAAGCTCTAAAACAGATTTATCTGGCCTGTTAGTGCAGTTGCACGCGCGCTCACATATATTATTGAAGTTTAGCGCGAAATAATCATAGTAATTATATAGTAGTAATAATAATACAAAGATTTATAAATAAATAAATAAATAATATAAATGAATACATAAATAAATAATATTAATAAAATAAAATAAAATTAATCAACACATAAATAAATAATAAATAAATAAATAAAAAATTTTTAATAAAAAAAAACTACTTTGAGCACATACTATTGTTATTGACCCTTGTTGGTTGGTTTCCACATGGAAGCAGGGAACAAAGTCGCCGTGGACGCGCAGCCTGCAAAGGAGGTGGAGCCGGGGAAAATGCCCGCCCAAGGTGAAACTGCCTCTAACGCAAAAGGACAGGCACCCCACAAACCGCGGGGTCCACGTAAGAAGGGTCCTACTCCTAAGTCAATGGCAAAATTCTTTAGCGAACTTAAATCTCTGGTGTTGAGTTATGATGACACTTCCTCTAGGGCCTCTAGGTCTCCTTCGCCTGAGGTCATTCCTGATACGCAGCGAGAGGATCGGCCGGGCACGTCCGCATCCTTGTTTCATGGTCCATGGTCAGGTGTGCCTGACAGGTCCCCGGTCACTGCCTTAATATCTGCAGCATCTGTGGCTAGGGGCCAAACGGTACAGGCTCCCCTCCATGACTCATCTTTGCCCCAGTCTTCCCTCAGCATTCCACAGGGTCAGCGGCATAGCGTCCAGCATCCTGAGGCCGATTTCTCTTCCGGAGGCGAGGAAGCACAGCCTCATGCCCCGAGGAGCCAGCAGCCGGGTGGGAAGCGGCGTGCCAAGACGAAACACATCCAGGAGTCCCACACCTCTTCTGATGGGGAGGATGAGCAGCATCAGGTCCGGAAAAAACACCAGTCGAGGCGAACAGGCAGTTCCGGGGGTAAGCACGTACAGGACTCCTACGCCTCTTCTGGAGATGATGAGGACCACAAGGACAAGCCAACATGGAAGAGACATCATAAGAAGAAACATGCCTGCAGGAAGTCGCGTTCTCGCAGTTCGGAATCAGGTACGTCATCCGATTATGATAGCGATGCATCTCTGGAGTCTTACTGGGGGAAGGCTGAGGGGATTTCCGGCCTTCCGGACTGGGCCTGGCGTAGGAGGGCTAATTCCCACCGTAAAAAATTTGGGGGTGCGTTGGAATGGAAGGATGGGGCCCTAGTAGCGGATGTTACTTCTTCCACGCACACTGAATCGGACACAGTTCCCGGTGACCACCTTTCCCCTAAACTGAGGGGGAAAGTATTGAATGGGGAGTACGTAGATATGTTCGATTTGGTCCCACCTGCTGAGGAGCTGGGTAAGGGAGAGAAAAAGCCTTCTTACTCAAGGCGTAGAGGAAAGCCGAGGGTACCTAGGACCTTCGAGAATTGGCTGGACGGCTACCAGGCATTCATGGGGGCCGTAGTGGCCGCATACCCCAGGCGGGCCCTGCATCTGGTGGCCTATCTGACCAATATTAGGACAGCCTTTTCCCTAGCCGGTGAAACGGCTGCTATTAGATATGATGAGAAGTTCCGCAGGAAGGCTTCTCGCATTCCTAATGCACGCTGGGACAAAATTGAGAGTGGCATCTGGAACGTTGTGGTTGGCCCGTATGTGGAAAAGAAACCGCAGGAGGCCTACCGCTCGGGCCGTTCGGATGCCAGGAAGGAGGTAAGGCGAAAACTGCTGTGTTGGGAGTACAATAAAGGAGTTTGTAACAGATCTGTCTGCAGGTACTCGCATGAATGCGAAAAGTGCGCAGGATCTCACCCAGCAACGTCATGCCACAAGGGTAGGCAGCCCTTTCGTGGGGGCCGGGGACACTACCAACAAGGGCCTAGAGGTGCCCCCGGCCCCACCAATACAGCAGCAGGGAACCGCAATTGACATGCGACCGCAGGAAACCAACAGGGAACCGGGGCTGGCGTGTTCCCCCATTAAGCTTGCCCCATTGCGTCTCCTCCTAGATATTTATCCTAACAGGAAAGCCGCTAATTATCTCTGGCTAGGTTTTTCGCAGGGTTTCAGGATTCCTGTAGCGGGTTCACTTACAGCCAAGGATTCCCCAAATCAGAAATCCGTCAGGGAAATACCCGAGGTCGCCATCAGAAAAAATGGAAAAGAGATTGCAGCGGGTAGGGTGGCAGGCCCCTTCCCTGACCCCCCCACTTCAAAACCTACACATCTCCCCATTAGGCATTGTCCCCAAGAAGTCCCCAGGAGAATATCGGTTAATTCACAACCTTTCCTATCCAAAAGGGGGCTCTGTTAACGATGCGATACCACCAGAGTTATGTTCAGTCAAATATGCCTCATTTGATCAGGCAGTAAAGCTAGTTAGGGGACATGGGCCGGGTGCCCTCCTGGCAAAGTGTGACATTGAGTCCGCCTTCCGGCTCTTGCGAGTTCATCCTAGGGATTTTCATTTATTAGGTTTCAAGTTCCAAGGAAATTTTTACTATGGCAAGGCCATGCCGATGGGTTGTTTGGTTTCCTGTGCTGCAGTTGAGACCTTCAGCACCTTCCTGGAATGGGCCCTGCGTTTTAAGACCGGCCTGTCAGGGGTGTGTCATTATCTGGATGATTTTTTACTCGTGGGAAAACCAGACACAGCTGAATGTGCTTTTCTTTTAAATGCATTTGCGTCCCTAGCTCGTGAATTTGGCGTTCCCCTGGCTGCCGATAAAACGGAGGGTCCAGTGCACTCCCTCACCTCTCTTGGCATTGAGCTAGATACCATTTCTCAGTCTTCCCGCCTACCCCGAGATAAAATTTGCGCCCTTAGCGATACCATACGTGAGGTCCTTCCACTTAAAAAGCTTACCCTTAGGCAGATCCAATCCCTCCTTGGCCATCTTAATTTCGCGTGTAGGGTAGTCACCCCTGGCCGCCCTTTTTGCTCGCGGCTGTCTAGATTGTCCGCCGGCCTCAAGTCGCCTCATCACAGGGTCTGCCTCCCAAAGTCCGTCAAAGCAGATTTGGAAATGTGGTTAAAATTCTTGGAGCATTATAATGGTATCTCATTGTGGCAGGACACCTTGACGTTATATGCAGACTTTCAGGTCCAATCTGATGTGGCGGGGTCCCTTGGGTTCGGTGTCTACTTCCGAGGGCGCTGGTGCGCTCAGCGTTGGCCCAAGAGCTGGCAAGGCAAAGCCATCACTAGGGATCTCACTTTTCTTGAGTTTTTTCCAATAGTGGTTGCAGTGCACCTGTGGACGGCCGAATTCCGGAACCGCCGGGTTTGCTTCAGGACCGACAATCAAGCTGTGGTAAACGTATTGGCCAAGCAGTCCTCACGTTCCGATAGGGTTTCCAGTTTACTCCGCTCATTTGTGATGCTCTGCCTAGAGTGTAACATACTGTTTTCAGCCAAGTTTGTGCCAAGGATAAAGAATGACATAGCGGATGCTTTATCTCGATTTCAGATGGACCGCTTCCGGTCACTGGCACCTCTGGCTCAGCAGTGGCCAGAACCCTTCCCGGACCACCTCTGGAGCCTTGGAAACGCAACATGATTAAGGGAGTATTGGCCTCCATGGCCCCTTCTACCCTCCGTTCTTACAATCAAATCTGGGGTAACTTTATGGATCACCGGTGCAAAGTTCTAGCCCTTGCACACAATATCCCACCGACTACAGATCACGTTTTACAATATTTGGAGCATCAGTACACTTTGGGGCGGGCAGCTAAAACTTTAAAAATACATACAGCTGCAATTACTTTCTTCAGTAAATCTCTGTTCTCCTTGGACCCTTGTGCACTTCATCGTCCACAGGGCAATTGATGGTTGGGGCAGGCTTCAGCCCCAAAAACCCGAAGGGCGTAGGCCAATAACTTACGAATTGCTCTGCTTGGTTCGCCAAAAACTAAGGTCGATTTGTTGGTCTAGATACGAGGCACGTTTATTCTCTGCAGCTTATGCCATCTCCTTCTTTGGGGCCCTCAGGGTCGGAGAGATAGTAGTGGAAAAGCACTCAGACAATGTCTATCGTGGCTTTCTTTTGAATGACATTCAGTTATCCAGCACAGAACTGTTAGTACATATCCGGAGTTCGAAAACTGATCAGCGTGGCAAGGGTGCCTGGTTAAAGTTAGCAGCTTCTGAACATCAAGGTCCATGTCCTGTGAAGGACACTAGGCGTTATTTGTGCCTGAGACCTGCTGGCACTGGCCCACTATTTATTCATGAGGACGGTTCCCGGCTGATGAGGCACCAATTCACGCGGGTCTTGCGTATGGCAATCGACGCATGCGGCTTTCCAGCAAAAGAATATGCCGCACATTCTTTTAGGATAGGGGCTGCTACCTCTGCAGCACATTTAGGCCTCCCTACAGACAGGATCAAGGAATTGGGCCGTTGGAAGTCGAACGCCTATAAGGGGTACATTCGTAAGGATCTTTAGCTGGCAGCCACTTACCTCTCCCTCTCCTCCCTTCATTCCACAGCTTCACCTTCAGTACGAGTCTGGATTTGTGGGCACAGCATCGTGCACTGGGCACGAGTGCGGGTGTGCGATCGGGGCCTTGGCAACAACCTGGGTTTGCCAGCTGACGTGTGCGTTTCCTGGATCTCAAGGCGTGGGATGCGTTGGGAAGAGCTGATGCCTGCTGTGACGGCTCAAGCTGCTGCTTACGGTCCCCCTGATGTCCTCATTATCCAGCTGGGGGAAAATGACCTTGCATACAGAAAGAGCGTGGACTTATTGCTTCATATAAAGAAGGACTTTGATGGACTTGCTGCCTTGTTCCCGGCTACTACCTTGTTTTGGTCCACACTGCTCAAGAGGAGAGTGTGGCGCGACAGTCATAACCCACGGGCCTTGGAAAAATCCAGGAAACTGCTAAATCGTGTTTTGGCACGCAAACTGCGTAGCATGGAGGGCAATGTTGTGGAGCACCCTGAAATCAAGTTCAGTGAGGCGGCTCTCTACCGTGATGATGGTGTGCATCTTTCAAATCAAGGAAACGACATCTGGCTTGCTGATATCACACAAAGCATTAGGGCTTGGTTACAGCGGTGAGGGTATTGGCGGCAAGCCCCTTTTGGGCTCGGGTGGCGGTAGGCATTGGAATATGGAGTTGTCTGGTGTGTTCGAGGACTGGTTGTGGCCATCATCCAACCCTCCTCGTATAGGGGTATCCCCTTAAGGGATCCGGCGGTCGTGGATCCCGTCCTACGCCCTGCGGGTGGCTAGGGCCATGGCACAACCCCGGTGGCACCAGGGGGAGCTTTCAGTTGTATTTGCATCAACAGGCTCCGCCCTTGGGTTGTTAACCTGATATGACCCCCCGCTGAGCGGGGTGGAGTCACGCTTGCTAGGGAGTCCAATGCCTAAGCCAATACCTCTCACTTGCTTTAACCAATAAAGTTGTGGCCTTATTCTACCCATTAACCTTAATACCACGTGTCACTGTGTCTTTATTTCTTGCGGGGGGCGGGTCCTCGAACCGCAAACGGCGTTTCCATGTGCTGCTCTGGTTTGCCAGAAGCAGCTTTGTCATGCTGGCCACATGACCTGGAAGCTATACACCGGCTCCCTCGGCCAATAATGTGAGATGAGCGCGCAACCCCAGAGTCGGTCACGACTGGACCTAATGGTCAGGGGTCCCTTTACCTTTACCTTTTGTTGGCTATACCCTTCTCTCTCTCTCTCTCTCTCTGAATTAGACTACCGGTATTCTTTACACGGGGAACACATGGGCTTCTCAGGCTGCCCAAGACTTGGGAAGCCTTGATCATATGCAGTCAGTGCCCTCTGGAACTCTTTGCACAAAGGTTCTCATGGAACAATACATTTGTTGGCCTGCTTTGGTAATTCTACATAAACCAAGCTGTGATTAAATGAATCTGCTGAAACTACCCTCCCTTTTTTATTAAGTGTTACACTACATTTTCTTTCTCCTCCCCTGTAGTAATAAAATATTTCACTTAATATTCACCTTGCACTCTTGTTTTATGGATGCAACTTTCTGGATTGTTTAGCAGCATGCTTAGAGGAAAACATTTTACCCGGATCAGTCCAGAGCAAGCCCAAATTCATTCTCCTTCTCTACCAACCCTGCAGCATCTGATTGTTTCAGACTTTCAGAGTGGCTTGTTTTATGGTTCTCGAGCCCGGATTGCCTCTTTTCTTGACATAATTAAAGACAGGCCAATTGTGGCCATAAAGAGCAGTATTAGAGAGAGTCTTTTTTTTCAACAAGTGAAGATGCTGCATAGGCCCCTGTAGGGGCTAAGGAGGGTGTGTGTGGTGGGGGCAGGCCGCCCCGAGTGTCACCACTGAGGGGTGACAAAATGTTGGGCGGCACTCATTGCGGGGCCTGCAGAGCATCTGAACCACACATGGTGGCTTGGGTGCCCACAGGCTCTGTGCTGCCCAAATGGTCTGCCCGCTGCCTCTCCCCCAGCTGTAGGAGGAGGCAGGCAGACTCCTCAGAGGCCCCGTGGAATGTCTTGCCCCGGTTTGCCCCACCCCACTCGCTTGCTCTGCCGTTGGGCCTCTGGACTGAATGCTTTTGCTCTGTTGCAGATAGACCCAGGAGAATACAAGCAACAAAAAGTAGACCAAACCAGATCTTATTGTGGCGATAAAGATATGCTTGAAAGTGTACAAGGAATTGGGTGGGATGTGGAGTACAAGAATGGGCTAAGGATGGGCTTGTGTGGTCTAGTCCCCAATTGTTATTCTTTTTGAAATAACTGAAATGCTGGGTGGTTGATCAATTCAAGGAGAAACTAAATTTGTGGGTGATCTGGGTTACTGGGAAGAGTATTAATTTGGGGAAAATAAATTAATTTAAGATTACTTTTATCTAGAGTTGTATAGTGGGTAGTTGAATGGTCATCACTGAAAGAGACTTCAATTACGTAATCTGAAAAAGGATCTATTGGAAAATGAAGAGAAAGTGTTGGCACAGGGCGACTTACGGTGCGATTCAAACTAATGGAAGCATTTATCTGGGCTGATCTGGGTGGGAAATTTGTTAGCTTGCTTTCTGGGACATTTCAGTTCTAAACTTGCATTGGTACTTATAAATTAGCTTGTGCAGATTTTGAAAAGTGCCCTATAAAACTTCTATTGAAGTAGTAAAAAAAGGAGGAGGTTTCTCCAGAGCGATCTTCTCCTTCCCCTGCTGTGGCCATCAGGGGTCCAGGTGTTCTGCACCTATTCCTTTATGTACATAGTGGATCCCAAAAGCATTTTGTGAAAACTAAACGCATTATTGTTCCCTCCTCTCCGTCCCTCCCTCTCTCACACATGCACAATGCCTAGAATTTGCTCAGCTAAGACTACAAGACACTATCAAGGTAGACAGGTGTGCCTCGTGACTAACCTGCACTAAGGCTTGCAGGTGGTCATTTTCCGTATGTGTGTTTTCTTATAAATCAAGTGCCTAAAATTTGTTCCACCCACCTTAGCCCAAATCTGAAAGACGAGATTTGTTCCCAGAAATTGAATTTTGAAGCCTGGTGCAGAGGAGGAAATCTGATGACGATGACCAACAAGCCCTGACCCATACCCACTGTTGGGGACCTGATGAACATGCAGAAGGGCCCCTTCCTCTTCTAAGCTTCCTGTGGTCCATGGAAGGAACAGGCACTAGCTTTTTGTCTGGGGATATTAAAGCCTTGAACAAGGAAAGCAAAAATACCAGACCTTCTTGAATACATCCATCATGGGACCCAGAGACTCCTTTCACATTAGAGACCCAAAACACAAAGAGAAGATGAGCAAGTTCCTAGCAGGAAGAAACATTAAACAATGTCTGTCCTTCACAAGGTAGATGAGGATTCCCTGTTGCTCAGAGTCTAATTTTAGATCAAGTACCCAAGTGACGTGTTCTACTCCAACTGGGATGAAATCCACCTGGGATGAAATCTGAACTGTGCAAGGTTATACTGTATTTTATTCAGTCAGAATGATCATAATAGTCCTTTGGGGTGTCTTTATCCCTGCTGGAGTCCTGGAGATTCAGCCCCACTGGTTATGGGCCCAGAAAACAAATCTCTCTGTTCTTGGTCCTAGCCTACGGTAGGAAGAACATAGAGAAATCATTGGGCAATTAAAATCTAAAAGGAAAAGGCCATGGTGTGATTCTTTGCAGAATTAAACAAAAAGGGAAGGAAACTCTGTGTGTGTGTGCGCACACACACACACGAAAGACATTCACGCACATACCCAAACCACTGCCTCTCTGTGTGTGCCTCTGCCTTTTGCATAGCTAGAATGTAGCTTCCTGTATGAAGGCAAGAGACACATCTGTGCTCTCCCCACTTTTGGCTCTGGCCCCACATGCCACTTGCCTGTTCCCAATCTCCCCAGAGTTTGCCCACAATAGAATGTGGACTTTCCCCAGCCCTATATCAAATAAAATAAATCTGGGTGCAAACCCTCCTCGCTCAGGAACTGGGTGGATACATTTGGTAATAAATTTAAAATACACCCTCTGGAGGAGTAGCTGCCTTAGGCTGAAGTCCTACGGTAACCATGTCTACTCTGAAATTAGTTTTATTGAATTCAGTGGGGCTTACTCTCAGCTGTGTGGGGTTAGGAGTGCAGCCTTAGTCTGTCACAGCAGAATGGACAGATTTATTATAGCATATGCTTTTTGTGGACTGGAGCCCACTCAATCTGATGGATTCTAGTCCATGAAAGTTTATGCTATCATAAATCTGTTAGCCTTTAAGGTGCTGTTTTTCATCTCATCGAGGGGCATTTGGTTTCAGTGAATGCAAATCTGGAAGATTTTCAGGGAGTTTTCTGGGGTGATTTTTTTTTGGGGGGGGTCCTGTTTCCCCTTAAAAATCCAACTATATATATGTAACCATGAATGTCCAAAAATGGGTTAAGGTTGACATTCATCCAATTTGAGAAATTTGCTGTAATATGGAGCTCTTCCCTCTATCCTGTGTAAACTTCTTTTGGAAGCGTCTGGAACAAGGGGGTGTTAATCATGAGCTGTTCTTCCAGACCAGGGATGGGGCACCTGTGGTCCTCGAGATGTTGTTGAACTCCATCTTTGGCAGCATGGACAGTGGTCAGGATGATGAGAGCTGAAGCCCTTCTGCATCTGGAGACCACAAGGTTTGCCACCCCTCCCCTAGACTGCCAGGGAACAGGCTTGCTAGCAAATGGTTAATGTGAGCCAGACTCCGCAGCCACCTCTAGATTTGTGTAAAACAAAATATTAATGCTTCCACACTGATATCTCCTGCTAAAGGGGGATGATCTTACAGCTTCTGCTAAAATCCTTATGAGACTGCACTAATCCTATTCTGTAAAGACAAAGTGAGATACAGGATTTAGTTATCCTCCATGTTTTTTCTCACCCAAGTGGCCTCTGGCACTCTTCCTTTGTGCAAAATGGATATGGATGACCCTCTCTAGGTTTGGGACAGCCAATCTTCTTGTTGATGGGGCAAAAAAGGTCATTAATTGGCAGCTGGTTATTCCAAAGATATGGGGCGCAAGTTGCATTCCATCATAGGGATGCAGGAGCCTGTTGGCTGAAGAAGGGACTTTGAGTGCAGTTTTGTGGCTTGAGATGGCATAGAAGATCCTGCTCTTCTAAGGCTAGTGCAGTCTGTGTTCTTGCTCCTGTGCCCTCATGGCATGAGTGTTGGTGGGTACCAAAATGACTCAGGGTCTATTGGCACAAACTTGCATATGAAGATGTATCTGTAACATAGCTGCCAAGTCTCCCGTATTCCCCGGGAAACCCACGTTTTCCCAACCGTTTCCCGCTGGCAGCCCGGATTTTTAAAAACCCCGTAAATCCCCCGGCCCAGCCCGGGGAGGCTCCTTCTGCGCATGTCTGGAGTTTCTGGGCGTGTGCAGAAGCGATTTCTGGCACTGCAGCCATTTTGGAAATGGGCAGAGCATGCGTAGAAGCAACTTCCGGTGTCGCTCTGCCCAGTTCCAAAATGGCCGCAGCGGTTCTGCCCAGCTGCCGATCCCAGATTTTTCAATCTGGAAGTTGGCACCTATGATCTGTATAGGCAGAAATGCAGATCTCTGAATAAATTAAAATGTTGGGTGTCTGGGATCTTACTGGCACTGCCTTTGGCAATATGCTCTGCAAGCATTTTTATGTGGTTTTTTTAAAAGGTGGGGGTGGAGAAGGGAAGGAGATCTGGAGTTCAGGCTCTTCAGGCCACCACCTAACAACTCCCATGTGCCATGGTGTTCCCTACCCCCCCTTGCCCCAAACCATCTATACATTGTAAAATTTATAAAGCATTAAACAGAACAAAGAAAAACAATCGACAAAAACAATCCAAATTTGATACATATTACCAAGGCGGAAAAAAAGCACACAGATTCCATTATGACTTCCGATCACCCCAATGTTGTTTCTAAGTTACATTTTTGACTGCACACTTTCCATTGTCTCTCCTAAATTGTCTCAATTGTACTGATTTTGTAAAATTTCCTACTGTCATGCAGGGGTCAATCCAAGCCTGCCAAATTTAAATTTTTACAATGTACTTTTAGGTATACTCTGTAAGTATCCCATTCTCTATGAAATGTTTGTTCTGTAACATCTCTACGTCCTCCTGTCATTCTTGCTAGCTCTGCGTATTCTAGCATTTTCGTCTGCCAGTCCAACTTAGTGGGAATGGATTCTCCTTTCCATTATTTTGCTATTAAGATTCTTGCTGCAGCTATTGCATGCATAAAAATTCTCCTTAGACTTTTTGGAATATCGTTACTCATTATACCCAGCAGAAAGGCTTCAGGCTTTTTTTTCTTTCTTTTTTGGAAAGAAAATTTAAACATTTTCTTAAGATCATTATATATTATATCCCAAAATTACAGTATCTTTTTTTTTACAAGTCCACCCACATGTAGATCATCAAGCCTTCCGCCTCTCTGGATCTCCAACAAATGCTTGACCTAGTTTTATACATTTTGGCCAGTTTTGAAGGTGTTACGTACCAACGGTAAAGCATTTTCATGTAATTGTCTTTCAGATTGTAGCACACAGTGAATTTCAAGTCCTCCCTCCGTAATCTTTCCCATGCTTCCAAATCTTTGGCCCATTGAACCATTACCAATTACACTTCCTCCTCCTTGACTTCCCAGGCTAGGAGGAGTCTGTACATTTTAGAAAGTGGTTTTTCTTTAGTTTGAATTAATTATTTCTCGAATCTTGATAATTCTGTGGAAAAGCCCTTCTGTTTGTCTTTTTTAAATGTCTCATTTAGCTGGAAATATTGTAGTCGGTCTGTTAAGTAGGTTTGAATTTCTTCAATTTTTTAAAAAAAGTTTTAGACTATTTTCCTTCTCTTCCAATAAAACTTTGTAAGTTGCCCAATTTCCTCTCATGTTTTTTCTTTTTCTTTCTTGACTGAGAATGCTTCTATCGGGGATAGCCACCATGGCGTTTTAGGTTCTAACAAGTCCTTATATTTAGCCCACACCATGTATAGCGATTTTCTTACCACCATGATTCAAAATACCTTTGTGGACTTTAACCTTTTCATAGGTTATACAAATAACCATAGGTTATACAAATAACAGTACAAATACCTGTACTGTTATAGGAAAATCCTTGGGCTCACTTGGATTGCCAAACAAAGACACCAGCCAGGAATAGAGGAGCAAAACAGCAGACAGTAGGCCTGGTCTGTATTCAAGGACTGTTGCAACAGGACTTCCACCCACCACCTGGAAGAAGCAGGAAGAAATCCTGAACAAAGGTATGCTCCCTCTTTTATAAGTATTCCCTTTCCCTCATAAACACCTCTGGTGAAGCATCATGCATACATCACAGATACATCATAAATATGTCACAAACAGGGAGGGGTTTTCTGGTAGAAACTGGTCCATCAGGTTTGCCCCCAACCTCCCTTGCCCACCACTCATCAAGTGATACAATAGGAATATTTACAAGGTTCTGTTTTCTTGGTCAAGGTAATCACATTCCTTTGTCCTGACTATTGTCTGTGGGACGACTGCCTGCCTGGCACCCATTTGCCAGGATGCCAGTGATTATCTCTTGTGCAAGAGGTTGCTGAGTACGTGGTCTCAGGCTTGAGGGATTATGGCTGCTCACATCCCAGACTCCCCCCTTGGTAGCCATTTGGTTCCTGAACAGAACAAACTTGGAATGGTGCAAATCCATATTGGAGTGCTTTTATATGACTTTCTAAAGTTTTCCCAGTGAGCCAGTACACAGATACCTTTATCAGTGAATTGTTGCATTTGGTAATGTGCAGCGGAGGCCCTTTGAATAGAGTTAGGAAAAAACTGTGATGACATTTGCAGGGGACATTTGCAGGAGTGATTGTGTTGATTTTGGTAGCCGGGTGTGTGTATGATGTCTGCTGGAGGGGCAACCCCCCAACCTTTACATAAAGGTTGTAACGGTTTACAGATTATTTATAGCTCTTGTGTTCTCTCTTCCAAAAGAAATTAAGAAGCTGCTCAGTATATTCCGCTGTTTGGGAGAAGGCATAGAACAGGCATGTCCAACAAGTAGATTGTGATCTACCGGTAGATCACTGGACGTCTGTGGTAGAGTGGCTCCCCCCAAAGAAGCTAAAAAACTTTGGCTCCCCTAAAAAAAACTCAACATCTTTGCCCTGCACCCCTAAAATGACCTGAACCACCAGAAACAGGGCTTTCCTTCCTAAAAAAGGTTCAATGTTGCTTTCCTCTTCCCTAAAGAAGCTCAACAACTTTGACCTGAACCACCCAAAAAGGGGGTAGACCACTCCCAGTTTTTAACTCTGAGTAGATTGCAGTCTCTTGGAAGTTGGCCACCCCTGGCATAGAACAATGTCCTTTAGTTAAGTCACTTTTGCCTTCAGAACAGAACAAGAATCAGCTTCAGAGTTTCATCTTCAGGCCCCAGAACTTCAGTTTCCCATAAAATATATTCTGGCTGGGCCTCTTACTTCTTCTTCCTGCTCCCCTGAAAGCTAGCTACAGAAGAATATACTGTATATTCCTGCGTATAAGACTAGTTTTTAACCCAAGAAAATCTTCTCAAAAGTTGGGGGTCGTCTTATACACCGGGTCGTATTTCTTATACGGCGAATATCTCCCAAACTCTATATTTTAACTGGAAAAGTTGAGGGTCGTCTTATATGCCCAGTTGTCTTATACGCCGGAATATACGGTACTGTATTTGGTGAGCATGTACAGATTCCTTTCCTTTCACCACTAGGAACAACAGAAAAGTAAATTGATGTTTTTGAGCTATTTTTATGGACCCGACATGGGTTGCCATACGTCCAGATTTTCCCGGACATTTTTGCCGATTTCTGCCAAACACTGCTGCCATCTGCAATCTTCCAAATACGAGAAATTATGGATGCATGCCAACTCTACATTAAATATCCTCAATGCAGAGGTTTCAGTTGGTTCAAAGCACTGTGGTTGGACTGCTGGTGGCAGCAGACTATCACCAGCACATAACTCGGGTGCTCAAATGTTTGTGCCAGCTACCCTTATGCAACTGGGTCATGTCAATATTCTAGTATTGATCAAGGACTGCCTAAGCCCCTATATTCCTGCCTGATCATTGAGGTCTTGGCAGGATTCACTATTAGTGGTCCCCCATGGCTCAGATGCATGGCTCCTCCACCAGGGGCTATGCATTTAGTATTATGGGCCCAATTTTATGGAACTCCCTTCCAGCTGAGGTCAGGCAGGCCTGCTCTCTACTGAGCTTCCATTGTCCCCTGAAGACTTTTTATTTATTTATTCCAACAGACATTTTAATTGAAGCTTTATTTTATAGTTTTAACTGATATTTATTTTGTGTATTGTATCCTTGTGAATTGCTTAAATAAAATAAAAATTAGGCTGTGGGAATGGTAGCAATTAAGCATTTGCCATGATTTTTGCAAGCAGAGGGGGATGGAGGGGGCACTGCAGCTTGCCAATGAACAGGTCCATTATTGGAATATAATATATATAATAAGAATAATATTGGAGAAAACTGGGTATTGAAACTTGCTGAATCTAAATCATATATCCCAGTTTACAGCGGCCCTTTAAAGTACGCTTCACGCAGAGTATATGCAGTCAGAAGTTGACCTGGATAAGAAAACACCACCAAGAGTGTACGGAATTATCTCCCTTAAATCAAATGAAAATACAAACAGTTGGGTTTCTTTAACTGAAAAACAAACTGAATCTAAAGAGACTTTAAACTAAAGATAAATGCTTTCTCCCACATTCCAAACCTCCCACAAACTCCCATTAAACTACCCAAGAATTAACAGCATTCTAGCATTAAAACTAAGCAATCATACTAAGATTCAACTAAGGAATCTCTTAAACTGAGAACAACTGAGAGAGTGATCTACTAAGAGGTGAATCAAACTGAAAAATATAACTAAGAGATACAGAAGGCTTTCTGGCAGAACCTTATATACAAGGAGCAGAGCCCACGCCTGTGAGCAATTAACAGAAACACCGACACCTGTTTCTCTTAAACAGACAGTATTTACATTAGACCGGCTCTAAAGTAACTTGACTATTCAAAAAATTCAACATCCATGCCTATCAGAACATCTGCATCTGACGGATACTAAGTCAGCCCCTTAGTCCATCTGTCTGGCAGTGACTCCTCTAGGTTCGCCCTGGGGCTATACTGGGAGATGCCATGAATTGAACCAGGGACCTTTAGTATCAAGTCTTGTGCTCCCTACTGAAAAGGCTACAGTGCATTCCCTTAAAAAAGCACAGAAAAAGTCACAAAGCTTGAAGACCGTTCCAAGCTGCCAGTCACAAGTTGCACGAGAATTGTAAGCCCTGAGGACACACATGGTGATTTCTCTTCAGGATGATCGCAATGGAGAGTGAAGACCCCCAAACCCGATGCAGAGCTGCATGAAAATATGTCATTCTGGGATAATCAAAATCCCATTTCTTTGCTTGCTTTTGCACACTTATTACAGTTTTTCTTCTTCGGACACCACGGTTTATTCCTTTGACACCCCGGCTAAACCTGCATTTCCGTCACTCCCAGACAACATTGATTCAGACCTCTGCCCCAGACAGGAGATCTCCTGTGATTGCCATGACACTTGAGTAATGGGCAGACAGATTGGATGTGGCAGCAGATATTTCAGCAGCAGGCCAGAGTCCATCAGGCTTCAGTCAGAGTCATGACAACCCATTAAAAGGAAACCTTCCCAGCCTAGCAGCACAGAAGGAGGAGAAAACAAGACCTTTCTCAAGGTGGTGCTCCTTTGACCTAGGGCCACTTCTTATATTGCTTTACCTACTTACAAGGTGCCCCTTTTTAAATCCCTGAAATAAAAAGTGGCACCTACTGAAGTTCTCTCACTCTATAAAATGCTTGAAGGCACCAACTACTAAAGGCACCAGGAGCTCTACTGTGAAGAGGAATTAAAGATCCTTTTAATGAGGGTGAAAGAGGAGAGCGCAAAATATGGTCTGAAGCCAGGGGCATAGCCAGGATGAAAATCAAGGGGGACAAGGGGCGGGCCAAGGGGTGGGGCCAAGGGGCGGGGGAGGGGCCACAGCGGGGCAAGGAAACCTTCCTTTTCCCTTGCCAGCTTTCCCTCCTCCCGCCCTGGCGATGGCGGAGGGGGAGGAGGGGATCAGAGCAGCCCGAATTCGGGCTGCTCCGACTCCCTCCTCCCCCTCCGCGATCGGCAGGGGTGAGGGGGAGCCAGGATCAGCCCGATTTCGGGCTGCTCCGACTCCCTCCTCCCCCTCCGCGATCGGCAGGGGTGAGGGGGAGCCAGGATCAGCCCGAAATCGGGCTGCTCTGATCCCCTCCTCCCCCTCTGCAATCGCCGGGGCAGGTGGAGGGAAAGCCCCAGAGCCGCGCAAAGCGGTTGCCTGGCTTTCCCTCCGCCTGCTCCACAGCCAGCCAGGGAGAAGGGAGACAGCACCGGGCGGGCAGCGGGGCAGGCTGGCCAGCAGCCCTGCTTCTAGGGGGGGCAATTGCCCCCTCCTGCCCCCCTGCCTACACCCATGTCTGAAGCTCAACATCAAAAAAGCCAAGATCATGGCCACTGATCCTATCACCTCCTGGCAAATAGAAGGGGAAGAAATGGAGGCAGTGAGAGATTTTACTTTCTTGGGCTCCTTGATCACTGCAGATGGTGACAGCAGTCACAAAATTAAAAGACGCCTGCTTCTTGGGAGAAAAGCAATGATAAACCTAGACAGCATCTTAAAAAGCAGAGACATCACCTTGCCTACAAAGGTCCATATAGTTAAAGCTATGGTTTTCCCAGTAGTGATGTATGGAAGTGAGAGCTGGACCATGAAGAAGGCTGATCACTGAAGAATTGATGCTTTTGAATTATGGTGCTGGAGGAGACTCTTGAGAATCCCATGGACTGCAAGAAGATCAAACCTATCCATTCTGAAGGAATTCAGCCCTGAGTGGAAGGCATTGAGCAGCATGAAATGGAAGTCCATCAACCCGAAAGCTCATACCAAAATAAAAACTTAGTTGCTCTTTAAGGTGCTACAGAAGGAATTTTTTTATTTTGCTTCGACTCAGACCAACCTGTAAATGGAATGTTCAGTTTGACAATGGAACCACTTACCAAGAGGGCTGATAGACTCTCTCTTGCTGCAGGATCTTCAAGCATAGTCTGGACAGACATCTGTTGGGGATGGTCTACTCTAGCCTACACCGAGCAGGGGCCAGATAGCTAGACAACTATCAGCACCCTTAATAAACTACAGTTCCCAGGATACTTTGGGGAAATGCATGATTGATAAAATGTAATTTTAAATGTATGGTGGAAATGTGGCTTTCTTTTAGTGTTTCAAGCTCTCTGATAAATCCTTGACTCTTGCAGGGTCAGGCAAAGTGGGTTGCAGCTACAGGAGCTGACTGTCAGCTATCTTCCTTCTTAGTATTGTGTCAGGGAGAGGTGTTTGTGGTGATTTTCTGTCTCAGATCAGATGGGCTGGCCTTGCTTACTTTGCCCCTTGAGTTGGAAGTGGGGATGTCATTTGCCTCTCAGCTCAGGCAGCAAAGCGCCCTGGGTCAGCCCTGGAGTCTCATTTTGTCAAGATCTTGAAACAATACTTGATTGCTCGGGGAGTGCATGTGTGTGAGAGAAACTGACTAGCATCCTATTTATCTGACTCCCAGGTTATTTCAGCCAAGACGCTGTGCTAATTACCTTGGGCCATTCACGGTCACAGCATTTCTCTAGAGAGCTGTGAACTTCACCCACACCAGCCTAATATTTATGACAGTGATGGTTAGCAGATACTCCATGGGCCAAATCCCAGTACACACGGCAATTATTTGGCCAGCTGGCATTTTAAAGAGAGGTGCAAGGAAAGCTTGTGTGTGCAGTTTTAGTATAGGGGGGGGGGAACTCTCACAGCTTTGGAAAAAGGAGACACTCCATGCTTAATCCTATAACTTTCTGTGTTTTGTCCACAAGCCAAACATTTAGAGCTCTTGGATATCTCTAGAAACAGTCATGACTTTCCCCTAATCATGGGTCGTATAGTTTGTTAAGGGTTCTGAGAGTTGTTAGAAAACCCCTATTCCACTCAAACAGAGAAATATTTGCACCACAATATTTCACTTGCGATTCCCTCCTCCAGGAGTAAATAAACCAGAATTTGAAGAATGCTCTTGGGTTGTGATCCCGGAGCAGGGGTAGCCAATGTGGTGCCCTCAAGAGGCTCTTGCACTCCAACTCTGGTCTGCCCTGGCCAGCATGGAGGGCACCACTTTGGCCACTCTTGTGAACAGTACCTATAAGAGACATTATGGGGGCAGGTGTCAGCTCTAGGTTGAACTAGGAATTGTCCAGTGAAACAATAGATGATCCTTCTGAATCAGATCTTACAAATCAGCCCCTGTGCAATAAAGAGAAACCCTGGTCAGTGGGGATGGGAAGGGGATATGGAGAGAGAGAGAGAGAGAGAGAGAGAGAGAGAGAGAGAGAGAGAGAGAGAGAGAGAGAGAGAGAAAGAAAGAAAGAAAGAAAGAAAGACAAACATCCCATTTGATCTAGGAGGGAGTGGGATAGCAAGCATCTGCAGCCGTGAGGAAAATGGGTCAAGGAGAGCAGTTAGATTTGTAAAAGCTGAAAGGGCTTTTTAAATAATTGGCTTCTTTAGGTGAAGCCATGACTCTGTCACCATGACTCTTAAATAGATGGTTGGGGTACAAAGTGGGAGAAAGTAGAAAAGCAACAGTGAAAGGAACCACCTTCACTTCCTACTCAAAAAAAATAATGGAAGGAGGGCCTGACAACTGATAAACTGATATTTATTAATGTTCTTGTTTATAGTCCTATGGATCTTTTGTTGATTTTATCCTTATATGCTGTACCTCACCTTGCTATCTTTGTTATGCAGGTGCTGATTATAGATTTGTAAATAAATAATACTTGGGCATTGAGTTACAGGAGGATCTGTCCTGGAGTGTCAACACAAGGGGGCCTAAACGGCCTCGGTCCAGTATACCTGAAGGAGCGTCTCCACCTCCATCATTCTGCCCGGACACTGAGGTCCAGTGTTGAGGGCCTTCTGCCGGTTCCCTCACTGCGAAAAGCCAAGTTACAGGGAACCAGGCAGAGGGCCTTCTCGGTAGTGGCACCCGCCCTGTGGAAAGCCCTCCCACCAGATGTCAAAGAGGAAAACAACTACCAGACTTTTAGAGGACATCTGAAGGCAGCCCTGTTTAGGGAAGCTTCTAATGTTTAATAAATTATTGTATTTTAATACTTCTGTTGGAAGCCGCCCAGAGTGGCTGGGGAAATAATAATAAATATATTATTATTATTTATTTATTTATTTATTTATTTATTATTATTATTATTATTATTATTATTATTATTATTATTCAGCAGAGACTGTACTTCTTGAGAATTCTAAGGAAAAACCATCTTCCGCAAAAGCTGCTGCTTGCCTTCTATCACTGTGCCATTGAGAGCGAGCTCACTTATGGGTTATGTGTGTGGTACGGAAGCTGTACTTCCCAGGATAGGATAGGGTTGTGCAGAATTATTAAAACAGCGGAGAGCATTATTGGCTGCTCAGTCTCCACCTTAGAACAAATCTATATCACCAAGTGCCACAGGAGAGCACTAGACATATCAAGAGATCCATCGCATCCTGGTCACCGCTTCTTTGAGCTCCTGCCATTGGGAAGGAGATACAGAACAGTGAAGGTGAGAACAAGCTCATTATACTGCTTTAAACGTAAAGTGCAGATGGGAGCCCAGATGCCTACGAGAAGCTCACAAGCAGGACCTGAGTGCAACAGCACTCTGCCTTTGCTGCTTCCCAGCAACTGGTATTATTCTGTGGCGTTCTGCTTCTGAGCCGGAAGCTGGCATATAGCCAGTGTGGCTGCTGATGGTTTACCTGGAAGTGGATTGAGGACAATTCTGCAAGTGTGCTAAGCACACCACCCATGTAGGGTTGCCAGAATCAATAGTGGACAGGACTTCTGTGCCTTTAATTGCCCTGTTCTCTTTTGAGTCTGGAAACCTTAAAGAGAAACCAGCAGACCCTTTGCTTGGAAATTAAACAAAGGGTCTGCTGGTTTCTCTTTAAGGTTTCCAGACTCAAAAGAGAGCAGGGCAATTAAAGGCACAGAAGTCCTGTCCTCTATTGAGTCTGGCAACCCTACACCCATGGCAGTTTCTTCTCCATGCACAGGCAAGACAGAATCCCATGGTGGCCCTGTCCTGGGTCAAGTGTTCATATCGCGTTGCTTAAATAAATCAAACAAAAGTTTGACTGTGGTGCTGATGTGGTTAAAATGTCCTTGATGTATTCGTATCACCTTATAAAAATGGCAGATGGTCCCTGTAAATAAATAAAGTGCTCTAGTAAAAAGCTTGAAGCATCTTCAGTGTTTTGCTTGTGGACTCCCCCCCCCCCCAAAAGTACATATTTTTCATTTTTGCCACTCCACTCATAGTATTCCTCCATGAAATAAAATGATTGTACTGATAGCAGCTCAGAGTCCAAATGTCTTGTTACTTATGCAAATGTATGTGGACTGTTCATTCCTCAATCCCTAACCTCCAGGGTTTCCCTTTGCACAAAACACAGGGGAAACAGATGACATGCATCTCTTCCTCCCATCTCTTCAGGGTTTCCCTTCCCCCTGCCTTCAGGCATCAGTAATGTTATAAATTCACTCCAGAGCTTCCCAAAATGACACCACCTGAGTTCCTAACGTGCAGAGAATTTTTAAAACCTTCAATTTAAAAAGCACATGCTTTGCCCTTCCTTAAGAAATGAAAAGAAACCAGGTTCCTCCATGCAGACATGGGGGGGCAGGCAGTTGGCAGGGGAGGGATGTATGCTCCAGTGAGCTTCATGGCTGAATGGGGATTTGAAACCAGGTCTCCCAAGGCCTAGTCCAAAACTCTAACCATTACACCACACTGGTACTCCTGAGCTGGATACACACCATACTTTTAAAGCACATTTGAAACACATTCTTTCTGTATGGAACTTGCTGAAATGACCGGGAGACTTTGCAACCAGGGAGAAGAATCGGTGGAAGAAGATTGGAAAAAATTTAGAATGTATTAAAAAAATATATAGTAGAATTGAATTAGGAAATAGATTTACAATGTATAGAATCTGCAGATTTTTGAATAGGTTGGATAGTGTGTGAGATGCGGGAAATTTGTTTCAAAGGTGAATGATTGAGATTTATGATATAGAACTTGCTAAAGAGACTGGGTGATGAACCGCAGAAGGGGGGACACCGAAGAAGTCTTTTTCTGTTATGAAAATGTTATGAAAATCATAGTTTAGATATGATTTATATGATAATTTTTTTTCTTCTTCTTTTTTAGTGTATGTGTGTGTATATGCTTTGACATGATATTCTATTTGGATTCGCCAATGTTATTTGCATCTATATGTTTATCTATAAAATCAATGAAAATTATTCTTTAAAAAAATGAAACACATTCTTTCTGGACACAGCGGTTTATCCCTCACAGAGTTAGGATTCCCAGCAACCCTTAACAAACTACCACAGCCAGACTTATTAGGTGGGGGGAGTGTGTTTCAAATGTCCTTTAAAGGTAAAGTGTACACAGGCTTAATCTCTGGGTCACCCCTTACAACATTGCTTCATTTTCTGCATTGGGTTCTGCCCAACACTGGCATGCACTCCTGAACCAATTGATGACCCATGTGGGACTGTGGACCTCACCTGGAGAAATCTCCCCCACTCCTGCCCTGCACCATGCTAGCTGGTTCTAGTCTGGCATGGTGTGGCTGCCTTTGCTAGAAGCATTGGAAACGAAGGATGAAAAACATGTGTGTTAGGAACAATTGGAATGATGGTGCAGTTGAGTTGAGGATGCTACTGCATGCATAGGTAAAGGGCCCCCTGACCATCAGGTCCAGTCGTGACCGACTCTGGGGTTGCACGCTCATCTCGCATTATTGGCCGAGGGAGCCAGCGTATAGCTTCCAGGTCATGTGGCCAGCATGACAAAGCCGCTTCTGGCAAACCAGAGCAGCACATGGAAACGTCATTTACCTTCCCGCTATAGTGGTTCCTATTCATCTACTTGCATTTTGACGTGCTTTCAAACTGCTAGGTTGGCAGGAGCTGGGACCAAGCAACGGGAGCTCACCCCGTCACAGGGATTCGAACCGCCGACCTTCTGATCAGCAATCCCTAGGCTCAGTGGTTTAACCACAGCGCCACCTGGGTCCCCTGGAAACTGCTAGGTGATTGGTGAAGACGGGCTGGAAGGAGAGGCAATTGAGCAGAAAGGGCAGGTCTCTGTAGCCTGTAGGAAGCATCATATGGATAGCTGAGAGGGCTGCCCTCTAATCCCAACTAATGAGACCAGATCCCCCATTGTTCTCAATGCCTTGAAGTTCCACTTTCAGAGAACAGACTACCTTTTGCAAAAAAGCACATACACAGACCACCTTGCTCTGCATTATGTATTCCAATCACAGAATATGGGTCACCTTGGTGTGGAACTTGTGTTTTATTTGGCACAGGGTGCACATACGCTGCTCTGCCTGTAAATCTCTGTCATTGAGAAATGAATGGAAACAAGAAACGAAAGACCTTTCCCCCACCATGACATCTTTACTGCTTCCATCCAGGGCAGAGCACCACTCTGGGACTGAGGAGCTATCCATGGTACTCGACCCAGCCACCTCTCCTCTGGGAAATCCATGAGTATTCCCCACCCTCCCGCCTCAATTTCCCTTTCAAAGGCATGGGAGCAGCCGGGGAGGAATGGGGAGGGGGGAGCAGCTCAAATTATGATCCATACAAATCAACTTGTCAGTTCGCAGCAGCTGCTGCCTCCACCGGCACAGACAGCTCTATCTTCAGTGCTGGAGAGACTCCCAAGGCCATTACTTCTGCAGCAGCGAAGTTAGTAGGATGGAGATTAATCTTCAGGCTGTCACTTTCCCCTTACTGATTGATAAACTGGTCATTGGCTGCAGCGGCGTTTGGATGAAAAGTGAAAGCCAGAAGAGCTCCTCCTTTACAGTTCTGAATAGCACATCTGGCTAATGGGCCCAGATGTGCTCAAAGAGGGGAAATGAAAAGCCTGGCAACTGTATCATATTTTTCTGTGATTTGCATTGCACAAGGAGGAAGCCTGGTGTCAGGTGCAGAACTGAATAGTCTGAGAAAAGGGGAAACCCAAACAGTCCTTAGTGCTACAAATAAATACTTTAAAAAATTAAGTTTGTTAAAGCCAATGAAGATTAAAACAGTATTTTCTTTGGGCAAAGGATTCTGCTTAACTTCTTAAACCTGAACTAGCAAAAGCAATATTTACTGAAGTTCTAGAACTGGGAAGCCCCAGTTAGATGACTACATTAGAAAAATAACTTCTGCTTATAACCATGAGGACTAGAAACTTCCTCCTTCAAAGCAAACCACCCAGCTTTTCTGGGGAGTGAGGAAAGCGACAAACAATCCAAATCCTATGATCTCAAAAATGCACATGAAGGAGGCAAAGTTTATGTAAAAATTTGTTGGCTGAGATTCCAAGAGAGTCCCTGTACCTATTATCTATTTGCACCCACAATCTGCAAAAATAAAGGCTTTTGGTGTTTGCTTGTTTTTAAACTGAAGGGATGCACTTGAGTTTATCTGTTCGTAGGACCAATTTCTGTTTTTTTGAGGATTTGTCAGTGGGAAAGTACAGTACATAGAAACAGCACTAACCAGCAGCTGAAGTTTCTTTCACAAGAAGCTGTGTTTGTCCTTGGAGGAAGCCAGCAAACACCTCTGGATTTCTATTGCAGCAGAATCAGGCAACTTGGTCTTAACTGCAGGGAGTGGGAGGAAAGGATGGTGTAGTCAGTAAGGGAGGGGCACTAGAAAATTACCCCCCAGCAAACATAGCTGTTATTTCAGATGGTGGACCCCCTATGGATCAGGGGATCTTGGCAACAACTGCCGAAACTAACCAAGCTGTGGCCCATATTTCTTTTTCACTGCTGTTTGTTTTTCCCCATCAGCAAAATTGGACGTTAGAAAGGGCTAACATATCTCCTCTGAGAAGGGAAAGGAAAGCACTATAGGGAGCCAGGGCTGCTGGGTTTGAGGAGGGGAGTAAATCCCAGTGGCTGGAACAAAGGAAGTCCCCAAAGTTTCTTGGAAGGGAGCAATGCCTAGTAGGTACAGCACTGAGTCCATCTCCATTTCTGGATGGGGAGTAAGATCTAAGTGGTTAAAGGCAGCAAAGAAGGGGAGCAGAAGCCTGGCTTCCGTTCCTTAGCTGTGATGGTTCCCTTGGCACCTGGCATACCGAGGCTTTAATCTGTTATCCTTAGTGGGGTTTGGTTTCCAGGCCCAGTGCTGCCATGCGCTACTGCCTGGAGCCATTTCTAATCCTGTCCATAGAAAGGCACATTCTTTTCACAATTAATATGATGGAGAATTAATTAGGAGCAATTTGATTTTGGGGGGCAAAAAGAAGCAGCAGTAGCAACTTGGGCCAAGCAAATGCCTCAGTCAGTGCCCCAAAAGTCAGGCTATGCTTCTTGATCCAGTAAATCCCACTTCTTTACACATTGGTCCTGGTCCTGTAGCTGAGATCTGGCCTACACAAGCAGCAGAATAAGATAAACAAATCCTTAGGTGGTAGAATGGGCAGGAACACTTTGGATGGCCAATGTCAGGCTATGCCTTTAAGGCTTGCCATGTAAAATAGCAACTCCTCACAAGGGAGAAAGTGTTCCTTCCAGAGCTGAGTGAGAACAGCCCCAAGTCCCTGGTGAAACTATGGCTGCATACATACCAGTACCGCAGATGCTTTATAAGATATAGAACTTGGCCTGATTTGCGTTGAGCTAGCCAATCTATCTCCATCTTCAAGGCAAGAGATTCAGTTCTTCTTGCTTCAGTACACATTGGCCTTGGATAATTTGAAAGCCCCAGGAAGCTGCCAGGTTGTGACCTGTTGAAACAGCTTCACCACATGAAGAATCTTCCTGGTTCTTGGTCACTCAGTCCCTGCCTTCTCTGGAGATGAAGATGAGTGATGGTGATTCAGGAAGGCTTGAGACAATCTGCAGAGCAGTGGCAACATCTCCCACCTTCTCAATGGTACTGTCTTGTTTCTTATGGAATTTGCTTTTGCAGAGCAGCTTAACAAGGCCAATAAGTTGTGCTCTTTGGGATTCAGGAGTGAGCACTGGCAGCCCTTGGCCTAATTTCATGTGCATGATCTGATCTCTGGCAAGAATGAGTGATGATGTCTCTCCTGGCAGCTTCCTAGTGGGGAGGAAGGTATTATATACGGGGGGCGGGGCGCTTGGAGAGATGGAGGGTGGTAGAAAAAGAGTGGCCCTGCCCACTTTGGGCTCTGGCTCCACCCACTGCCAGCTGTGGCCCTCACAGAGTACACCCCCGTCAAGAAATCAGCCCCTGATACAAAAAATGTTGAACACTCCTGATTTAGGTGGTAAGCAAAAACCATTCCATTTCAGCTACCCATTGCTGCCTAGACCATGCGGTGCTTTGTTTTTAAGACTCTGGAATATTTCTGCAATGGATTTTTATTATGCTGCTGTTGCTGTTTAAGTACCTTGCATGTTATTGATGTGCGTTTGAGTGAACAGATGTTTTGTAGGCTGCCCTGGGACCTTTTAAAAGCCACCTTGACGGGATGTAAATTTTGCAACAATAAACTTGTCATTCTTTAAAGTGAAAGGAGCAATCTCCAGGTTGCAACCTGGCAACCTTAAGCCCTAATACAGTTGCTATACAGGATTCATGTTAAAAGCACCACGATTTTAACAGTTACAGGTAGGTAGCTGTGTTGGTCTGACGTAGTCGAAACAAAATAAAAAAATTCCTTCCAGCAGCACCTTAAAGACCAAATAAGTTTTTTTATTTTGGTATGAGCTTTTGTGTGCATGCACACTTCTTCAGATACCAAAATAAAAAACTTAGTTGGTCTTTAAGGTGCTGCTGGAAGGAATTTTTTTATTTTGCTATGATTTTAACAATGTATTTAAGGGAGAACTTAGGACCTCTTGTAAAACAATAAAATAAAATTCAATTTAGGGTGCATGCAGGGTGCTGAGTTCTGCCAGCCCTTGTTACACTGACACTTCTGCCACCTGTTTTTCATCCACGAATGCTCCTTTATAGTTTCACCTTTAATGCTCGTGCAGGCAAACAGCAAGAAACGATAACCTCCCTCATCAATCTCACTTCCATCTCATCCCTAAATCAAGCTTTTAATTTGGAGCTATTTCTTTCAGAGCTAATTGAGCTTTCAAAGCTACACACTCTGCTGGGATCTTTCTTTTCTTTTCTTTTTTAAAAACTCTGCCACCATAAAAACGGCATACCGGCATGTGGTGCTTAGTTTACAAAGAGGGAATTGTTTCAGTCTGTGCTTGTTGGCAAGCAACAGCTTCTTCTCCTGGAAGACTTGTTGGAACTGCAGATGTGTTGGGGGGGGGGTCTGCTTTAAATGATTTCAGAGTGCTGAGAATGAACTCTGTGTTGCTACATGCCCCCCCCACAATCTCTGCCAAGTGGTAGCAAGATTCCAGGGCCTTCCAGGTGCTCACCCAGGATTGTGTTTCCATTGGAGTCTGAAGTGTCTTAGAAATATGGTTTAAAGGTAAAGGTAAAGGGACCCCTGACCATTAGGTCCAGTCGTGACCGACTCTGGGGTTGCGCGCTCATCTCGCATTATTGGCCGAGGGAGGTGGCGTATAGCTTCCAGGTCATGTGGCCAGCATGACAAAGCCGCTTCTGGCAAACCAGAGCAGCACATGGAAACGCCGTTTACCTTCCCGCTATAGCGGTTCCTATTTATCTACTTGCATTTTGATGTGCTTTCGAACTGCTAGGTTGGCAGGAGCTGGGACCAAGCAACGGGAGCTCACCCCGTCACAGGGATTCGAACCGCTGACCTTTTGATCAGCAAGCCCTAGGCTCAGTGGTTTAGCCCACAGCGCCACCTGGGTCCCCGAGAAATATGGTTTATTCACACATATTTACCCCTGGAAGCCTTCAGTGGGAGGGGCTACAGAACATTACACTCCAAGAGTGTCTCTCACTGCTCTTCTCATAGCTGCAGCCAGCCTGGGTCCAAAGCAGCAGCCAGTCACGACCCCCAGTCTCTCAGTGCTGCCTCCTCCATCCAGCCCCACATGGAGTTCTTCCCCACTTCCTCCTTCTTGTTCCCAGAACACCTTGCAAAAAAAGGGCTCTGTACAACAGCAACCACAACCTGGGAAAGCTTCAACTGGCCACCTAAACCAGGTGAGGGTAGCCCACTGCCTTGTATGATATCTTTGGGAGAAGAAAAGGCTAAGGAGTAAATCCTACACAAATCTGGAGTGGAATCCTGAATGTGGTTGGATGGTGCCTTGTACTCTATCTGGCAACTCCTGCAGCCAAGCTGGTGCCCAGCATGTTGCTCTGCTTTCCTTAGGATCACAACAGCAAGGTCAAGAGTGGGATCTTGTCATCTGGGCAGCCCAGAACCTCCATATACACTGCCCAGGCTTGTGCCCTGGGGAGGTCACTTCACCCCCAGAGGCACTTTCCATTGTCTCTCGAGACAGACGGATGCCAGCAACAAGAACAATGGCAGGGCCATCTTCTCCGCGGTGTTCGTAAACTGAAAATTCGTAAACCGAGGTGTTCGTAAACCGAGGTTCCACTGTACACACACTGTCTCTCTCTCTCTCTCTCTCTCTCTCTCTCTCACACACACACACACACACAGAGAGAGAGAGAGAGAGAGAGAGAGAGAGAGAGAGAGAGAGAGAGAGAGAGAGAGAGAGAACCACTTGCAATACTGTATATTGCACATCCAGGCTAACTAACATACTGGCAGCTAGACTGGTGACTGGGAGCAGCTGCCAAGACCATATAACAGCAGGCCTGAAATACCTACATTCCTTATTCATTAAATCATGAATCAACTGTTATTCATATGATTTACAATATTAACGCTTTTAACAAACAAACAAAAAAGCAGTAGAAGGTAGAGTGGAAGTCGATTCTTTATTTTCTTTTGTAAATCTGTTTGAAATTCAATGTGAAGATTAAGATGTAAATATTATCATGTGTAAAGAATATCTCTATGTGAAAAACCAATTAAAATTATCCATAAAAAAAGAAAAGAAATACATTGGTTCCCAGTACATTTCTGAACACAATTCAAAGTGTTGGTGCTGACCTTTAAAGCCCTAAATGGCCTCGGTCCAGGATACCTGAAGGAGCATCTCCACCCCCATTGTTCAGCCCAGACACTGGGGTCTTCATCCGAGGGTCTTCTGCTTTTTTCCCTCACTGTGAAGCAAAGTTACAGGGAACCAGGCAGAGGGCCTTCTTGGTGGTGGTGCCCTCCCTGTGGAACACCCTCCTATCAGATGTCAAAGAGAAGAGTACCGTAATTATATAACATTTAGGAAACATCTGAAGGCAGCCCTTTATAGGGAAGCTTTTTAAGGTTTAATGTTTTTATATATACTGGAAGCTGCCCGGGGTGGCTGGGGCACCCCAGTCAGATGGGTGGGGTGCAAATAATAAATTATCATTATTATAACTATTTGACAAATAATTTCTAGCTCAGCATCCTGAACCATTTTTCCATACCCTCCTGCTACGTAACAGATTCGCCATCCCTATTATCTTTTTTTATGTCTGTTGAATATTTTTTTTTCCTAATCACCATTTTAGTGTATTTTTTTTTATCCCAGATGGTATCCATATTAGATCTGAAATTGTTTTTTATATATGCAATTGTTTTATGCATGTTTTATTGTCTTGTGAAATCAGTTTCAGGTGCTTCATAGGAAAAGATTCATAAACCAGCACAACTCACTTTTTATGGAGTTAACAATCTAGAGCAAGGGTAGTCAGCCTGGCGTCTTTGGACGTTATTAGGCTACAACTCCCATCATCCCTGATTACTGGCTGGGGCCAATGTCCCCCAAACAGCTGGGGGTGCCTCTGAGAGACTAGGAAGTATCCATGTGCAGGATCAACAATGAGGAATCTGAAGAGAAACCCAACGTGAGAAGGGAATATTAATTCATGGTTATTAGGAATGTAATAACTGGATACCACAAATTGCTTTGCTGTGGCAAAAATTTTGTATAGAGAGCATTCTTTTTTATATGAATCAACCTCTTGCTCACTGTTGTTATGGTCTACATAAGAACAATGGAAAGAACACAGAGAAGAAACTAAAAGCAACAACAACAAAGTCAAAAAATGGTTTAATGTTAACTTTAATGGTGATGTAACTTCACACAAGATCCTGTGTAAGAGCCATAATACTGGCACACAGAGGCAGCTCATTTTCTATGAAGGGCCGGTGCTAGGGTTTTTTGCGCCCTAGGCGAGATCACCTTCTGCCCCCCCCCATTAATAAAAAATAAAATAAAATAACAGAAAAAATAAAAAGTAGAAAAAATAAAAATAAAATAAAAAACAGCTGAGAGCAGAAGCCTGGGGCCGCCTCCACTGCACCTGTCAGCTGCTGAGCGGCTTCAGGACACTCTCCGGAGGCACGCGCGCGCCTCGGGATAGCGCGGTCTGAAGCCGCTCAACAGCTTACTGGGGCAGTGGAGGCAGCACCGGGGGGAGGCGGACAGGCTGGCCAGCGCCCCCTCCATTTTGGCACCCTAGGCAGCTGCCTAGTTCGCCTAAATGGATGCGCTGGCCCTGTTTCTATGCCCAGCATAGGTTAGACAAATATAACTTGACCAAGCCAGCTCTAGCAATTTGAAATCAATATGTGAATTTCAGCAGCTCTAACTTTACCTAGGGGACACGGGTGGCGCTGTGGGTTAAACCACAGAGCCTAGGGCTTGCCTATCAGAAGGTCGGCAGTTTGAATCCCCACGATGGGGTGAGCTCCCGTTGCTCGGTCTCTGCTCCTGCCCACCTAGCAGTTCGAAAGGACGTCAAAGTGCAAGTAGATAAATAGGTAAACTGGCGGGAAGGTAAACGGTAAACGGCGTTTCTTTTTTTTTTCTTTTTTTTTTTTAATTTTTTTTTTTTATATATTTTAAAAGCCTTTATTGAATATTAAAATTACAAAAGAGAATACCAAGACAGGAAAACAAAAAAGAAAAAAAAAAGAAAAAAAACGAAAAATTACCCAACAAAGATACAAATGGCTAAATTACAGATGAGGAATGCATGAAATAAATACAAATTATTCAGCAATTCGAAAATTAGAACATTGTTAAATAAACTTCCAAATCTCAGTATCCCAAAACTAGAGAGAAAATAAACGAAGAAACAGACTAGAAAGAAGAAAGCGAAGAAACAGAGGAGAGCAAACAAGTCATCTAAGGTAAGTCCAAGGGGGGGAAGGGGGGGAGGAGAAATGAGGTGAGAGGAGGGGGGAAACAATAGGAAAAGAGTGAGCAAAAGGTAAGTAGGACTGAAAGGGACAGTTGAGAAAGATAAGTGAAATTCCGACTTCCAAACACTTATAGTCGGTTTCATTGCATAATTAAATTCTTCTAGGCTACTCCTTATCCTTGACCTTACCATATATTCATTCCCTTTCCATTTCCTTATTTCTTATTATCTTATGCTTCTTAATCTAAACATATCACCATCCTTGTGCTTATCTGTTGTTTATAAAAGTGGTCCTCCACATATTTCCATTCTTCTTTAATTTTTTGTTTTGATATTCCTCTAATCAAAGCGGTTAATTTTGCTAGGGTCATGTATTCGGCTAATTTTATATACCAATCCTGGATTGTTGGGATCTTATCTCCTTTCCAATTTTGGGCGATCAGCGCCCTGGCTGCTGCACAGGCATAGAGTAATATGTTCTTCCTATCCTTCGGTATGTCCCCAGGGATTATGCTCAGCAGCAAGATCTCAGGCTTTTTTTCAAAGGTGAATTTGAGCATTTTTTTCAATTCTTCATATATATCTGACCAGTAGATGCTAATCTTGCGACATCTCCACCAACAATGAAAAAAATCTCCTAATTTCTCCTTACATTTCCAACAATTATTTTGGTCATTCCTGTAAATTTTAGCTAATTTGGCAGGTGTCAGGTGCCATCTGTATACCATCTTCCATAAATTTTCTCTTATTGCCATGCACGCTGAAAAATTTATATCCTCATTCCAAAGTTTCTCCCACTGCTCAACAAAAATTACCCTTCCTATATCTTGAGACCATTTTATCATTGTATGTTTAACCATCTCATCTTTCATTTCCCACTCAAGTAAAAATTTATACAATTTGGCCAATGATTTCTCCCGGTTTTCTAATAACAAATCCTGCAATTTCGATCTTTTATCCTCAAAACCTACTGCCTTATGCTCCTTGAATATCGATTGAACTTGAATATAATGGTACCAACTTTGGCAAAATTGTTCCACCTCCGTATATGATTTGAGCTCATACTGGTTATTAGTTTTCTTAATCAAATCTTTGTAAGTGGGCCAAATGCCTCCTTTGGGTTCTTTACTTGTCGATGACATTTCTAGAGGTGAGATCCACCAAGGAACTTTGGGTTCTAACAAATTTCTAAATTCATCCCAAATATCAAATAGGGGTTTTTTAAACACATGATTAGTAAATGATGCATGATTTCCCTTCTTTTCTTTTATTAGATATGCATGCCAACCTCCAATGTTCCTGAATCCTTCTAATTTGAGTAACTCCGGATCTTCCAGTAAGAACCATTCCCTCATCCAGCACAAGCAAGAAGCCGCATAGTACAGCTTCAAGTTCGGGACCCCCCAACCTCCTCTCTCCTTTGCATCCGTCAATATCCTAAACTGTACCCTCGCTTTCTTTCCTTGCCAAATAAAGTTGCTTATATCTTTCTTCCAATTCTCGAATGTTTCTTTTTTGAGTTTTATCGGTAGCATTTGAAATAAAAATACCAATTTTGGCAACACCATCATTTTAATTGCGGCAATCCTGCCTGCAAATGTTAAACTCAATCCATTCCAATTCGCCAAATCCTCCTTTATTGTATTCCAAATTTTACCATAATTATTCTCAAAAAGTTCCACATTATTATTAGATATAACAATTCCTAAATATTTAATTTTTTTCACTATTCCCCAATCACTGATCGAATATATTTCCTCTTCCTCCTCCTTTCTTATGTTTTTGATCATCAATTTGGTTTTCTGATTATTAACTTTTAGTCCAGCTACCTCCCCATAGTCTAATAACTTTTGTTTTAATTTAGGTATGGTCTCCACTGGATCCTCCAACATTATTATTAAATCGTCGGCAAATGCTCGCAATTTAAACTCGCTTTTCCCAACCGATATCCCCTTAAGATCTTTATCCATTAGCAAATCTTTTATCATAAATTCCAATGCCCATATAAACAGCAAGGGGGACAGTGGGCATCCCTGCCTCGTCCCCTTAGATATTTCGAATTCCTTTGTTATCTCCCCATTGATAATCAGCCTTGCTGTTTGTTTATTGTATATGGCGTTTATTCCTTCCATGAATCTGCCCATAATCCCTAATTTCTTTAGCGCCCCCTTCATAAAATCCCATGCCAAGTTGTCAAAGGCCTTTTCGGCGTCCAAAAATATGAAAGCTGCTTTCTTGCTAGGGTTCCAATTTAGGTATTCAAATACATCTAGCAGAATTCTAATATTACTAGACATCTTTCTTTGGGGTAAAAAGCCTTGTTGCTCTTTGCCTATAACTCTATTCAAAACATGTTTTATCCTATTAGCTAAGATTCCAGCATATAATTTATAATCAATATTCAACAATGAGATTGGCCTATAATTTCCTATTTCCTCTCTTTTCTCTTTATCTTTTGGTATTAGGGTAATAAACGTATCTTGCCAAGACTTTGGGAACCTTTCCCCCTCTGAAATCCTATTTACCATTCTTTTATACACCTCTCTTAATTCATTCCGAAGCACTTTGTAATGTTTCCCCGTCAGGCCATCTGTGCCCGGCGATTTCCCCAATTTAAATTTGTTTATTTCTTCCTCTATTTCTTGCTCCGAAATTGGTTCATTTAATTTCCTAAGCTCTTCTGGATTGATTCTTATTCCATTAAATTTATCTAAATATTTCTCTAATTTGTTTTTATTAACACTTACCCCTTTATACAATTTGCTATAATATTTCACAAAACAATCTTGGATTTCCTCAGAATTAGTCTTAATCCTACCCCCCTCCTTTATCACTATTATTTGTTGCTGGCTCTGTCTTTTCCTTAACTGCCAGGCTAAGAGCTTGCCTGATCTATTTCCTAATTCAAAAGTTCTTTGCTTTGCCCAAATAATCCTATTCTCTATTTCCTCATCCATTAATTGTTTCAGATTAGTTTGTAGAATTTTCACCTGTGTTTTTATAATAGTATCTTTCGGATTTTTCCCCAATTCTTTCTCCTTTATTTCTATCTCTTTTTCCAATTTCTCTATTTTTTCTCGTCTAGCCCTCTTGTATCTGCTTTTTTGTTGTATATACAACCCTCGGATATAAGCTTTACTGGCATCCCATACCGATGCTATGTCAACCTCAGGCGACATATTGATTTGAAAGAATTCTTTAACCAGCTCTCTCAATTTTTGGACAAAGGCCTCATCATCCAACATCCTATCATCCATTCTCCATCTTTTAAAGCTTTTCTTATCCTCCTTGATCTTTAACATTATCGGGTTATGGTCGGTTATTGATTTAGCCATAATTTCGCATTTCTTAACCAATGTTGTTAGGCCGGTGGAGATCAACATTATGTCTATCCTGGAAGCCGACTTCCTGGCCTCAGAATAGTACGTATATTTCCTCTCCTTTGGGTATTTGACCCTCCATATATCTTTTAACTCGTAATTGTCGATTAATTGGAAGAAGATCTTTGGCAACTTACCTCCCTTTTTAGAATCACTCGATCTGTCCATATTAGGCAGCATGACACCATTAAAGTCCCCAGTCAATATTACTTCATCTCCATCAATTACCTCGTTTAGCATTTGTCCAATTTTTTGGAAGAAACTCGATTTGCATCCATTTGGCGCGTATATATTTATCACCATTACTTTCCCTTTGGGTGTGTAGATTCTCACCCCTACCACCCTCCCTTCCTCATCCTGAAATATCTTTTCTGATTTTAAATTCCCCTTTACATACGTAACTACTCCTCTCTTTTTTTTCCTCTTATCCGCCGATATATACTCTGTCCCCAATCGATCATTCCTTAAGACCCTTTCATGTTTTTTCGTAATGTGCGTTTCCTGCAAGCAAATCACATTCCAGTTCCCTTTTTTTAGTACATGCTCCACCCTATTTCTTTTTCGCTTACAATTTAACCCATTTATATTCCATGACACAATATTAATTTCCATGATTAAAATTAGAATTATTATTATTATCTTGTTCTCTCGACAAATTGTCTCCCCTTTTTTTGATTAATCAAATTTTATTATCTCAATAATGAAAGAATGGAAAATATCTGCAGGTACTTCAAACCCCTCAATACCTATGTTCCCCTCTTTACCACCTCCTTAAATGCGCGGTACTTTCAGATACCGTCTGTTCTTAGTGACCAGTTTCAGTTTCAGTTTCAACTTCTTCCACTTCTTCCCCCCCTCCCAGCAATTCCTTTCCTGATCTTTCCAGAAAGTTTTCTGCGTCCTCTACGCTCTTTATTGTCTTTCTTCTCTCCTTAAAAGTAAAAGTGAGGCCCTCGGGAAATTCCCACACATACCAAATCCCCTTCGCTGATAGGGCGTCCGTTAGTCTTTTATATTTCACTCTTTTTATTCTAAACCTCTTTGGAACCTCTTTGAAGATGGCAATAGATTTGCCCTCTATCACCAGAGGTTCCTGCTTCTTCCTTTGTAGAATTTTATCCTTTAGCAGTCCGGAATTTAGGAAAATCAAACAATCCCCAGGTCCCTTAAACTTCTTGGATCGATCACCCCTTATACGATATATTTTATCAACGTCCATCATCAAATCTTCATCTTTGACACAGAGCCAATTCGCCAGTTCCTTAAACAATTTCTCCTCGATCTTTTCACCATGTCTCTCCGGTACGCCCCTTAATCTGAGAATTAGTTCTTTTTGTCTCATCTCTACTAGGGCCAACTGGTCCGCCAGATCTTCTTGCATCTTTAACAATTCTCTTCTCTCCTTATCATTTCGTTCCTGTATTCTTTTCAAATCTCTGCTCTCTGATGTCAATTTGTTGATATTGTCTTCCTGGTTATTAACTTTGGTGTTCAGTTCTTTCACCGCTTTTTCCATTTCCTTATTTTTACCGAAAAGCTCTTTAATTTGACCAGTCAATTCTGAAATAACTTTAGAGTTGTTTTCTAGTTTACTCTCCACGGAATCTAATTTATCACTTAAGGTCTTATTCATTTCAACAATTAAGGTCTTATTCATCTCTGTGATCAACTCCTTGACATCCCCTAGCGGGTCATTATCACTTGTGAGGGATTGACGTTTCCCAGTCGCCGTTGCTGCTCTGGTTTTGGAACCCATGTTCTTGCGTCTCTTTTCACTCTTTATTTTCCCAAAACCGGTTACCTCTAGATCCTCCAGCTCTTCTTTAAATCTTCAAATGGAGCCCCACTCCTTCCTTTGTGGGAAATCTCCCCAGGACGGGCTCTAATGATTCATTATTTTCAAGCTAGGAATTAGGCGTGAAATTTCAGATTCCAAATTAGTGCCTTACGTTGGGAGGTCCGGGACTCAATCCCTTCCCCAGGGAGGATTCCAGGGTCAGGGTCTCATAGAGGGGTAGGAAAAGTGAGTAAGGTGAGAAACAGGGGCGTCGTTACAATGTTAGTCCGCCAGGTGTCACTCCTATCAGGGCAGCCAAGTTCTTTCACTTCCTTGAAGAAGACGGAAGCTTGCCCAGGCAGTTTAGCGAAGGTAGACGATCGCCATTTTCTTTAAATTCCTCAAAACCACCCCTTCTCCCTTTCCTCTCCTTCTCCTTCCTCTTTATCACTTCTCACTCCCCCTCTCCACAGGGGTATTATTTATTTTCCTTCTCTGCTTCTCCCCCCTTCCCTGGGGTTACGATTCCAGTCACAAATCACGGTCTGTACTTAATCCGCTCGCCCCGTCTTACAGTCTCTCACTCTTCTCTTTAAAAAAACACCATTCAATGCAGGTTCGGGATGTGATACTTTCTTTCCAATCGCTCTCAACTCACAAGCAATTGTTACCGCCGCTCTCCCCGCCGACGATACAGTGTTTCTCCGACTTTTCTTCACCCCCTCCCGGCGCTTTCTCTAGCCGATTTTATAGACAGCGCTTTTCAGAGCCGCTAATTTTCTCCCTTCCACAGCGGATAGTATTTAAAGCCTCTGTTACTCACGGGGGGGGGGGGTCCTTCACAAAATTCTCTAAGTCGGTGAGCTACCGGCGCTTACCGGGCAAGTCCTTCGCGTCACGATAATGGCGTCTGTGGTTAAAAGCTGGACTCCTCTCCGCCGCCTCCACAAAATGTGCCGGTTGCGGAGTTCCGTCCCTCTTGCCGCTTTTTTAATGTCTCCAGCGAAAAACCCGTATTTTCGCCGTTTCGGGGTGGCTTTTGACGCTAAGCCCCCCTCCTTAAACGCCACTATCCTTTTAGTTAGGCTCCGTAAACGCGGAGCTCTAAGTTTTCGTGACTCGCTCTCGGGGCGCCTCACCGGAAGTCCGGTAAACGGCGTTTCTGTGTGCTGCTCTGGTTCACCAGAAGTGGCTTAGTCATGCTGGCCACATGACCTGGAAGCTGTACGACGGCTCCCTCGGCCAGTAAAGCGAGATGAACGCCGCAACCCCAGAGACGTCACCTTTACCTCTCTCCCTCCCCTTTTCACCAATAATGCACAGCCTTCACAATACCTGGGCCAGTGTGAGATGTTTAAAGGACGCCGTCCTTTCATGATCTGCAATAGATGCTGCCTGAGAGAGACGTGTCATAATATTAGATTTTGGGAGCATCCAATAAAACTGAATGCTGTAAGGTTCAGGACAGACTAAAGGAAATATTGGGAATATCTGAATGAAGTTAGAACAGTAAGGCAAGATTTTCCATGGAAAAATGAAATTCCTCGTGTATTTCAAGGGAAAAAAATCCTGCAATGTACACAAATGGAGTCTGGTATCCAACACACAGTGCAGTGCAGGAAGGACCTGTAGCTGCATCTGGGTGGCTCATTTTGTGGTAGCGGCAGAGACCAATTTTCCAGCTGGAGTTATGCTAATCATTTAAAATTATCTGCCTGGCCGGATGGCATCATAAACGCTTACTATGCTCATAAGAATAATGGCTAACAGCTGCAAGGGGACTCGGAGGACAAAGTAAAAGATATGAGCGTGGGCTTATTTGGTGGCAGAGATTATGTCTTTCCAAAATATTGACAACAGGGAATAGAATTTAACCCATCTCCCTCCTTCACTAATGCAAGCCTTGCTCCAATGTGTTTTGGGGGGTGGGGGTGGGGGTGATTAAAGCTGGTTCACACATGCATGTACATCCCTTGTACATTTCTCAGCGCAGTGCCCACATACTTGATGGCTGTGGGCTGAATACTATTAATATTTAATTTATTATTTAGTTTATTATTGATGCACAGCCCTTAACAGAGTTCAACAGGACAGACCTCTGTCTTGAGGGACAATTTAAAATTCAACACAGGGGAAAAAATGTGTGAACTGATGCCATTAAAAAGCATAGCTGCTTTGACAATACACACTTTCCATCTGTGATGGCCCATCTGTGATGACATGAGAAGCATTGCTTGCTCCTGCAGTCATCCAGTGATAGACATAAAAGGATGAACTAGTTACTGGTCCTTGGGTACTGGGTTTCAGGACCTCCGTTGCCACATGGCAGTGCAACCTGCTGGATTTTTAAGCCAGTAAAGTTTCTCATCCTCTGTGTGTGAGCCCTTTAACCAAGTTCAGGGATGGGGAACCTGTGACCTTCCCAATGTTGGTGGACTACAGCTCCCATCATCTATGACTTATTGTTTTGGCTGCAGCTGATGGGAGTTGTACTCCAACAGCATATGGAGGGTCAAGTATTGTCTCTCCTGGGTATAAGCTTCTGTGGGTCTAGAGACCAATTCAACATATCAATGAAGTGTTATTCTCAGCAGGCAACTATACTGCATAGGGTGGGATTGTCTTAACTAGTACCATCAGGAGAAGGCTTGCACAAGGTCTTCTGCTTGTGCAATGGGGCTTCCCCCTTTTCCCCGCAAGCCTCCCCAAAATTGGCTGGTGGGAGTCAAGAGAACACCCAGAAGAGAACATGAGGGGAGGAGGGATTGCTCCATCTGGCAAGCTGAAAAATTTGCACTGGTGGGAATGTTCTACATAGTGCAATGTCGAATTCCTCTTGCATTCTCTTTACATGGATGCAGGCAGTAAAAGATGAGGGGTTCATATGAAAGCAGGAAAGCATTAAGTTTAGAATCCTAAGCACATTTACTACGGGGTTGTTGTTGTCTTGAGAGACAATGGAGTGAGCTTCTGGGGGGTGAAGTCAAACCACTGTGTTAGCAGCACTGAAGTGACCTCCCTGGGGCACAAACCTGGGCAGTGTGTATGGGGGGCCTGGGCTGCCCAGGTGTCAAGACCTCCACCCCCTGGCCTCACTGATGTGGTCTAAAGGAAAGCAGAACAATCTGTTTGGCATCAGCTTGGCTGCAGGACTTGCATTCTAAATTTGTGTAGACTTTACTCCTCAGCCTTTTCTTTTCCTGAAGATACCCCACAAGGTTTAGGATCAGAGTTTTCCTTCTCCTACATGGACTACCTTTCCAGGTTGGCAAGCCCCATCTGCTCCTCATGTCCCCCTACAGCACATGAAGAAACCGTCTTCTTGACTGTTGGTCCCACTCTTGGTCTTGTCCGCTCAATCCGCCTGTGTTCACATGCAGTGCAAGTCCCTAATTCACTGAGTTTGAGACCCATCGGCTACCCAAACCTGATTTAGCCAGCCAGTTAAAGCCGTTCCTGGGGTGTGGCTGCTGTTGCATGCTGACAGCTTGTAGGAACCACAGGTGAGAGCTGAGTGCAGGGTGGGAAACATTTAGGTTCATTAATTTAAATTAGTCTACTCTGAGTAAAACATAGTTGAGTACAAGCCAGAGACCCCTTTTAAATAAAATTTCCTAGGAGCCACAGGTGAGAGCTGAGTGCAGGGTGGACAAAGGTGGACAAGCCACCCCAGAAGGAGCACAACATTTCCCCCGGGTTACTATCCCTTCCCTAACACCCCACACACTAAGAATACATGAAGGGCTAAGCATAACTGAACTAGGGTGAGTTCTTATTTAGTAGGAATTGGGGACCCGTGGTCCTTGGGATGTTGTTGGATTATAGTTCTCGTCATCCCTCGCCATGCGCTGTGCTGGCTGGGGCTGATGGACACTGGACTCCATCAATATCTGGAGAACCGTAAGTTCCCCATCCCTGACCAAACCTATTGACTGATGAGGACTTAAGTGAAGAGGAAGCTGGAACAACAGATTATTGGTTATCACCTTGAAGACACTGCCTTGAAGACAGTGGGAAGATAATCTCCTGGGGCCCTTGCCTTGTGCTGCTCACACACCCACTTCTCTGAGGAGCACACCTTCAGCATAGCGGAGGTGGCTAACACAGTACATTTTAACAAGATAATTGCTGGGCTGTCTCCAGCAAACTATTGTTCAGGAAAAGACAAAACCATGTGACTCCCCTTCCCTCAGCAGAACAAAGAACACACACACCCCTTTCCACCCCTCCTTTTATCTGGAATATGAAAGGTCCTGGGTTTGACAAAAGCATAGGCTCAAACATCATTTCCAGCAGAGACTAGATGAATATCAAACATTGAAAAGATAGTGGCCAGAAAAGGACAGTTCAAGTTGCAGAGATAAAATCCTCCATAACATGCTGTCAGGGCTGGCCCAGTCGAAGGGCAGGGAAGGGCTGTGTCTCAGTGGCAAAGCATTTGCTTTTCACACAGAAGCATCCATTTCCAATCCTCATCGCCCCCAGGTACAGCTGGGAGAGACCCCCGCCTGAAACAGCTGCTTCCAGTCAGTGTGGACAGCATTGAGCTAGATGGGTCAATGGCAGCTTCTTATGTTCTTGGAGTGGGAGAGGGAAGCATACTTCGATTCAGGATCATCTAAGGAAGCCAGCAAAGTTCTTCCAAGTCGGGCTCAGAAACAAACATCAAAGTCTCTTAAAGAGAAACCTCACAATTCTCTTAAAGAGAAACCTCACAATTCAAATCCAAGCTGGAGAATTTTTGGGTAGGTGGCGTGTGACAGAGTGACAGCAGCCGTGTGACAGAGTGAGTCCTGCGAAGCCAGCAGCACTCCCCATCGTGCCAGCGCCCCCTCCATTTTGGCGCCCTAGGCAACTGCCTAGTTCGCCTTAATGGATGCACCGGCCCTGACTCCTCCACTTCCTATCAGTTGCCCCTGATCCCTAAAACATTCTCATTGCCAGTCCCTTACTTCATCTAACACCCTCCTACTCTTTCCTTAAGGTCATAGGTGGGAAGAAAGTGTCTCCTAAAAGAGTCCTTCCAGGCATGAGGATTCTGCTCTACCAGATTCCAGGAGACTCTCTCCTGGGACATCCCTCTCACCCTTCTGCAAAAGGCTGCAAAACAGAGCAACAGCTCTTTAAAGACAGAGACAAGTTTTCCGAGGGAGCTGAGCTAACAGCAAGTCCCCATGTGATCTCAGAACCTGGCCAGAACACATGGCAATGCCTCTCAGTACCAGCTCCACTGATGCGTAAAGGCTTTCTTGTTAGCATGGCTGGCCTCCTTGCAATTCCACTCTTTCACCGGAGTCTGAAAACTCATTACCAGCCCTCTAGCCACCAGTTCAAGACCTGCTGCAGGCTTGTTCCCTCATTCAAGTTATAATGTGAACTAAACAGATGTTTTAAATTATTTGACACATTAGCACTGCATTGAAAAGCGTGCAAATGTCTAGAGATTAACTTACAGTCACTGAGAGCAATAGGGCAAGAAAGACCATAAATTTGCGCGCTTGGTAAGAATATAGCAAGAGTTCTGCTGGATCAAACCAAAGGCCTACCTAGTCCAGATCATGTTTCCCGCACCAAACTGACCAACAGAAACTCACAAACAGGATTTGAGTGCACTAGCATGGTGTTGCTCATAATCCCCAGCAACTATTATTAAGAGGCATGCTAACCATGAGACTAGAGGCAATATAGTAATCCCGACTATTAGCCACTGATAGCCTAATCCTCCACAAATTTAAATTAGTGACCACCATCCCAACCTGTAGCAGCAAATTCTATTTAGTCTGACTAGAACGATGTGCAGCATTAAGAAGTCCTTGGTTGACTGATTGATTATTTAACTTCTATACTGCTTAATATATAAAAAGTGGCATACAGAAAACTGAAGCAGCAGCAACTTAAACAAAACATTACAAAAATACAGTTATCTATATAAATGTTACATTAATGCAATGCTACTGAGATACATAAATCAGAATCAATTCATTTCCCCTCCAACACACCCTCCCTTTCAGCCTCACCTAGGGTTCTCACCTAGGGTCCAAACAAATTCTCAGCTCACCCCAAAAACCTCACAACAAGAAGAGTTCCTGGAAACAGCAGACATCACCCTAGTCTCCCACTCTAGACTTGTTTTTTATAGATAAGCCCAAGGTGGTTAGTACCGGTACTTCCTCAGCACTTTCTCCACACCCAGTTCTAGGTACAACAGGTTTGCTGAGTTTCTCAAGGGGTCCAGGGGGTGGGGAAAGTGCTCCCCCTATACCCACAACCCTTTCTTCACCTTATGTTCTCTCCTCCTCCAGCTGCTGTCCTTGGTGCTGTGTGTGTCCTCAATCAGCCACCATTCAGCTTCATTGGATGACTCTGGATACTAATATTAAGACAAAGGGAGGGTTTCTTTTAACCTAAGAACAACCCTGCATAATTTTACAAACCTCTATCATATTCCCCCCCCCCATTTGCCTTCCCCTCTAAACAAAAAAGCCTCCAATACTGGAAGCTTTCCTCATAGGTGACTTCTTGTGCCCCTTGATTGTTGCGGTTTCCCTTATCTTATCTGTACTTTCCTAAACTCTACAGCATCCTTTTTGAGGTGCAGTGCTCAGAAGCAAGCACAGCATTACAAGTGTGATCACACTCCATGAATTTTCAAGAAAGAGTGAAGAAAGCCTGTTTATTTGAAACTGTGTTCTAATCGGAATTGTAACGTATTCTGTCATTTGTATTATATGTATTATATAACACTGTAATGTGCTTGTTGGGGGAAGTCTTTTGTACAGCCAGGTGGAAGTTGATTTAACTGTCAGTGGGTGACCTCAACTGACAGCTGGGGAGTGGAGACAATGCTCTCAGTATTCAAAAGAAGGATGTCTAATTTTCCATTAGAGAGTGTGGTTGCCTGGGACTGGGCTAGAGGGATCAGAAGGAGTGAAGATATGGCCAGGTGCTTGTCAGTCAGGGCCAGCCCAGGTTGGAGAAGAATCTGTGCTTGTTGGTGCTTGGTGTTCATCGTGAACAGCCGGAAGAATAAGAATACAGCAGATGAAGGAAGGACTGAGAGGAAGGTGGAGTAGCTTGGCATCTGAACTTTGTTGGTTGTCCAGATCACTTGCCTCAGGCTGAAGAGACAATGTCTGGAGGATGTGATGGAAAAGAAGTGAGAGGCAGTTCGGAATCTTGGGCTCTGGTGTTTGGCAGGAAAATCAGAGGAAGATTCCAGGGCAGGGCAGCAAAAAGAGACCTGTGCTTCAATACGTCAGTAGTAGTTGAAACAGAAGCTCTAGCAAAAGCCCTCCATTATGGTGTTCGTTAGGTTTGCACTCTGGCAACAGAGTTTTAATAAAATTATTCACAACTGTCTTAGTTTAGTAAAATAAGCTGTATTGAAGTAACACGTTCTCATTAGGTATACTCATTAAAAGAGTCAGTACTATAACCACATAAGCTTGTGTGCTACATGACTTGGAAAAATACGCATCAATATATTTGTTAAATACAGTGGAACCTCGGTTTATGAACACCTCGGTTTATGAATTTTCGGTTTATGAACGCCGTGGACCCATCTGGAACGGATTAATTCATTTTCCATTACTTTCAATGGGAAAGTTCGCTTCAGTTTATGAACGCTTCAGTTTATGAACAGACTTCCGGAACCAATTACACCCATGCTTCAGTTTATGAACACTTCAGTTTAAGTACTCCGCGGACCCGTCTGGAACGGATTAATCCACTTTCCATTACTTTCAATGGGAAAGTTTGCTTCAGTTTATGAACGCTTACTCCGCGGACCGTCTGGAACGGATTAATTCACTTTCCATTACTTTCAATGGGAAAGTTTGCTTCAGTTTATGAACGCTTCAGTTTATGAACAGACTTCCGGAACCAATTGTGTTCATAAACAGAGGTACCACTGTACAGTAACTATATTTGACTGGTTTTACCACCAGTCACTATCCCACTATTGCCAGGGTTATTGGTGAGTCTAGGGTGCAAAGAGTATAAGCAATACCAAATTGTGGCAGTGGAATTGGTTTAGGAAGTTGAGTTTTGTTAATAAAATAAGCAAGGAAATGCCCCCCTTACCTTCACCACATGGCATTACAAAATTGGTAGGTAAAGGTGGTGGCGCTGTGGTCTAAGCTACTGAGCCTCTTGGGCTTGCTGATTGGAAGGTTGGCGGTTCAAATCTGTGTGACAGGATGAGCTCCCATTGCTCTGTCCCAGCTCCTGCCAACCTAGCAGTTCGAAAGCATGTCGAAGTGCAAGTAGATAAATAGGTACCACTGTGGCGGGAAGGTAAACAGCATTTCCGTGCACTCTGGTTTCCGTCACTGTGTCCTGTTGCACCAGAAGCGGCTTAGTCCTGCTGGCCACATGACCCAGAAAACTGTCTGTGGACAAACGCTGGCTCCCTCAGCCTGAAAAGCGAGATGAGCGCCGCAACCCCATAGACACCTTTGACTGGACTTAATCGTCCAGGCGTCCTTTACCTTTTTACCTTACAAAATCGGTAGCTTTATTTTTGAACCTTTTCCTGGTGATCTCTAGCAAGGAATTCATTCTTTTCACAGCAGCCACATGCCAGGTCAGCATTTGCATGATGTCTCATGATGGCACCTTAAAGACCAACCGACTTATCATGGCATAAGCTTTCATGGACTAAAGCTCAATTTAATAGATGCATTATGTGAAATTTTAGTTGGCAGATATAAAAAGGAGAAAATTGTAAGGTGGGAGTCGAATGGCAATGAGATGCAAAAATTACCACCGGTGATAATTGGATCTTAAATATATGCTAAATTGGCACACCTTTAACTTTTTTGCAGCAGCAGATTGCCGTTACTTGCTGAGATGATGGCATCAACCCCTGTTGTGAGGCAGGGAGTCATTCAGAAGGAACAGTCATAGACAGCATAGATATCAGAAACACCCACAGGAAGCAAGTCAGACATTTGGTTCATCTGGCTCAGTGTTGTCTGCACTGATGGGTGTTGGCTCTACTGGGTTTCAGGCAGGGAACAGTCCCAGCATTATCTACCTGGAGAGACCAGGGATTGAACTTGGGGTCTTCTGCATGCAAAGGAGATGCTTTTCCACACAGCTCTTTCCATCCTGGTGCTGGTGAGCTAATCAGCACATGTAGTGTTGGGGGGGGGGAATCATGTGTCTCGATTTAATCAACAAGTGATGGCACTGAACTTGATGACTTGTAATTCATCTGTTTCACACTGTTCTTCCTCTGAAGTTTCAGAATTGCCACCTTAAAGTCAGTTGCAGAGTGTCTTGGAAGGCTGACATGTTCTTGAAATGGTTTAAGGATATTGCCATTTATAGCAAGATTTCATTTCACGCATCTGACAAAGTGGGCTTGAGTCTCATGCTGAAACAAATGTGCTTGTCTGATTATTTTTGCTGCATGAGACTAACACAGATACCCTTGGGGTACTTTATGCTAACTTACACTGAACCACATTTGCTGAGGTTTTGTGTTTTTATATTGTGGTCTTATCCTGTGAACTGCCTCGAGACCTGTGGGTATATGGCCATATACAAATTTAATAAATAAAATAAAAATAATAAAATTTGCTACTTTATTGCCCTTTCCACCAGTCTGGAGAAATTCTTTTGGTGTCTTCCTTCCTTCCTTCCTTCCTCCCTTCCTTATTTTCCCCCTTTTTATGACCGTGTTTGTTATGATCAACAAAATGATCACCTCACTATTCACAACTTCAATTCACATATGAACAAGTTAAATAGCATGGGTTCCCTTCCAATACATATCTTTAGGGCACCTCATCTCTTACACCCTCCTATTATGCATTTTCTCTTGTGATACGAAATGTGTAGTACAAGTGCTACTAACAGACAATTATAAAACAGTTGGTTCCCTCGCTCTCTTTTCTGGACACTGATGCAAACATGCATGGGGGGGGGGTTGTGGCAAGCAGGAACATACCTGTGCCTTCAGAATACATTTTGCATATTTACAGATGTACTAATTTATGCAATAGGGAGTCAGTTAGGAGCTGGGCTTCTAACTAATTGGGAAGCTGGAGCCATATTGGTTTGTTTGCTTCCACTAGCACAGACACATTTCCAGAAGCTAACAATAGCTTCCAACTGTGGCTTCATTTCAGGGTGGAGTCATCAGGAGGGTGACAGGTAATGCAAAACAGAGGAAGCCCTTTCTCCTTTGATTTGATTATTTAATTTCTATGTTGCTTAATGTATGGCCACTGAAAACAGTAGTGCAGGACTCTCCTGCATTTGTCTTCCCACTTTAATGCACTCTGAATTATCTCCCTAACCTGACATCCCTCTCCCAGTATCCCCGTGGCTTCCCTTTTTATGTGGCTAACCATTCTAGAAACTTAGAGAGCAGAACAAGCCCATTCCCACCCACCATAGCTGCCAAGTTTTCCCTTTTCTTGCGAGGAAGCCTATTCAGCATAAGGGAAAATCCCTTAAAAAAGGGGATAACTTGGCAGCTATGCCACCCACCTGCCTGGCCCAGCCAACACTTGGTTCCTCTCCTTTTGGATTCTCATTAACGACCTGCCATTCTGAGGTTTAGCAGCAGGGAAGGGTGAGATTGTGAGGCTTTTCCCACTCTTCTGCCTAGATGGACTTGCCCCCCTGCCCCCTTATCACCAATCACCAGCCAACTCTGCCGTGGATGGAGTGAAAAAGAGAGTGAGATCAAATCCTCTTTCTTTGGTTTGCTGTGATTCGTTTGTATTTTATTTTTTAATTCTTATTTAAAAGCATTTGTAAACCACTTATTAGCTAAACAAACTTTTAAGCAGTGCAACATAAAAATTGATGTCATTAAAACAAAAACAGAACAATAAAAGCAGTAGAGCAGTAGTATAAAAACAGGATTTCAGGAAAAGCAATCCAATAAAAATAGGCTCTGAGCTTACGAGCCAGGGAATGCCTGGGCCTTTCATATTTCTTTTGTTAGGTCAGTGCTGACTGTTGACAAAAAAGTGAGCTGTAAATAAAATTAACCTATAACCAATAAATAACAAACCACTCAGCTTTGAAAATTCAGGGATTGGGATTCCTTCATACTATTAAAGCTGAGACCCTAGGTACACCCACCCCCTCCCCAATCCTAAACCAGGGCTACAATCCAGGACCACCAGAAGAGATTACACTGGTTTACTCAGGAGATAATTAAGAATGAAATCCTATACCTAATTCCTTGGGAGTACTTTCTGCTGGATTCAGTTTGGTTTACAGTACTTTTGAATTGAGAAGTATGGGCTTGTGCTGTAATTTTACTAATTCCTATACAGTACTCCTCGGGAATTCTATCATGTAACCACTACCGTCGATATAATACATAATAGAATTCCGAAAAACTAATCCAGAGCTAGGCATGAGATCCGTCAAATGTGCCCCAAATTGCCAGCACCAGTTATAATTTCCACTTCACCCATACACTTTTAGGAGAAACTGGTCAAGCAGGAGGGAAATAATCGCCCTGGTGACTCTCTTCCAGGAAGCACCCTGAATGTATATTTCAGCCTAATATGGGTCAGTTGCCCGGAAGAGAGTGTTTCATGCGCGGCATGGTTGAAGCATGGCAGCAAGAGACAGTCTGTCATCGTTTTCCTCTGTGTTAACCTGGCTTTGTGATGTACAGTAAGTTCAGAGTCCAATAAGGCTGGTTAAGGGAGACATGTATTAAAATAAAACAGACCATTTGCGGTTCTGACCCACTACTGATCTAGTTAAAACAAAAAGCAAAAACAAGTGGCCATTATGTTAGATTCATTAGCGATCTTATATATATGGACCCTCCTCGTTCTCGAGTCAGAGAGGTTTTAAAAGATGGAAAAGAGGGGGTCACTGGGGGGTAAGGGATACGCCCTGGGAGTTGAATATCCCCCGCCAACACCCTTAAGCAGAGAATCCCGTCGTGATATCGAGCATAGTGTTTCCCTTCTCTAGCAGCCTGGGGAAGGGGCTCCCCTGCGACCCCCTAAGCGCTCGGTATTGGCAGGCGATCGGCTTGAGAGGACCAATGAGATATCGGCTCGGAGAACCCCCCCTCCTCTCTCCCCCTCTTCAAGGTGGAACCCCGCCGTCCTCGCCTCCTTCCCCTCGCCGGTTCAGAGAGGTGGCTCTGGGGCCGTGGGAGCGCACGGGGCGCGCTGCCTGGCTGGCCCAGCGCTAGGCGGAGCCTGCCTGGCTGCCTTTGGCCGGATCTCGCCCCCCCTCCCCTCCCCTGCAGTAACAGCAGCCGCCGCGGCGGGCGGCCACCGCCTTTCCCTCGCCTTCGTCCTGCCCGGGGGAGAAGAAGGGGGCGCCAGCGGGCGCCGTCGGTCCACCCGTCCATCCGCCCGCCTGGGGCGCGCTGGAGTCTGGCGACAGCGGCCCCGCTCCCTTTTTGGCGCGGGGATGCGAAGGAGCCGCTGAGTGAGCGAGCCCGGCGGGGGGAGTCGGCTGGCTGGCACCCGCCCGAGGCGAAGCTGGGCTGGGCTGGGCGCCTGCACGATGCGCTTCCTCGCAGACCTGCTCTTGCTGTCGATCGCTGTCTCCAGGACGGCTCAGGTAAATGCCCGTCGTGGCGCACCCAAGGGTGCGCGTGTGGGTGCGCGCGCTCTGCCCTCGCGCCTCGGTGCAGGACGCAAACGGAGCCTGCTGCTCTGGCCAGAAGGGGTTGGTAGAGGGAGGGACGCGAGTTGAGCCAGCAGCAGAGTTGGCGCCTTCTCTCCCAGCGAGGGTCAGGGTGGTGATGCTGAAGTCACCCCCTGCTCCTTAGTCGGAAAGAGTGCCAAACACGGGTCAAGGGGCGGAGTCGTGTGTGTGTCTGTGTGTGTGTGTGTGTGTGTGTGTGTGATTTGACCGGATCTTCGCAGAAAAAAATCCTGCACCCAGTTAATTTATTCGCATTTTAACCCCCACGACTAGTGTGCAACGCTGTCCATTTTAATTTTCCCCGGCCGCCTCAGTTCCTGAGTCCACACCCACCTTCCCATCTCTCCGTGCACTTTCCTGCCTCTGTCCTCTTGCCATCCATGCTGTGAGTTTGTCTATGTATATTTATTTTCTTTGAGATCTGACTCCCAAAGTTCTGTTCTAGGGTCAGTGTGGTTTTATTTTAAAAGCTACTCTCTTATTTCTTGAAACACACCTTTATATGCAAACCAGCCTATCGGATTTCCTCCTCTTCTCCCCCCTCCCAACATCAACTTGTACTTAGGATAACAATTTGATGTTGATTTTGGTGGCCCTGAAGTCTTTACTGGTCTTTAACACATTAAGCCAACAACATGGACAAGTTTCCTCCCAAGTCTTGCCCCCAAAGGGGGAGATACTCCTGAAAGTGGTTGGAATCAGGATGCTGAGAGTGAGTTATTTGGCAGGACACATCACATGTTGAAGGTTTCGCAGCTGTGGTTCCACACACTGATTCACAATGGCTGAGAAAGTTGATTTGTTTCTGTCAACGTTTGTGTAAGTTGGTTTTTTGAATGGGACAGTCCTGCTGTGGTGAACATATGTGTGCTCCCAGGGGGTGCCAGTCCATTAGGGTGGATGAAGCACTCTCTATCTACTTACAACCAGGCAAGGCATGGCTCTAATTATGGCCATAAAATAATCAGTTGGCTCTGCCTATCATTGGCTCTGGCTGAGCCCACTGTTGGTTTCTCTGCCTTCTGCCCTACCAGTCTCAATGGGCACCAGCCACCATGAAGGATGAAGCCACACCAGTGAACCAGGGCATCCTGGCATTCCTTAGAAATGAATTGTGATGGGTTCCTCAATTTGAGAATCAGGAATTGCCTGCAAGATTAGGCTGCTGAAGGGGAGGAAGCAGAGGGAGAAACCAGAAATTGAATTTTTTTAATGGGAAAGGGGCAGTGGTGTGCAGTCAGTGGACTAGGCTAGTCCCATAAATGTTCCCAGTAAATTAAAAGCTTCTGCCTGGCTTAGGGAGGGAGGCGCAATGCTCTGATGGGTTCAAAGAGCACTCCCACCATCTTCCCAAAGCCTGCCCAGCTTTGGTACCTCCTTCCCAAAGCCTGGGAAGCTTCTGCCCAGCTTAGGGAGGGAGGCATGATGCTCACACGTGTGATGTCAGGATGCTGCAATGTGACATCAGGACATTGTTATGTCTCGCATGTGATGTCAGACCCCCTGCCCTCACAAGCTGGTGCTTCTGGCCCTAACTGTTCCCCTATGGGAAATTTCACCGCACGCCACTGGAAAAGACTATGAGCCCTGTTATGACACTGAAAATCCATTCCTGCTCTGAGCATGTGTTCAGAGGTGGTGATGTGATCCTAAAGTCTACAGGTGGAATTCAGTGTAGGGCTAAATGTGGTATGTGTGCACAAAACAAGGTCCGTTCATGCAATGGGGCTCCTCGCCCCTGCATGTCCACTAAACCTGTGCTGCGGCTTCCTGCAACCCTTCAGAGCAGGTGTAAGAAGTGTGGGAGGTGCACTGGGGGAGGTGGAAAGTCCTGTTGCAAGAGTGAACCTTGTTCTATGTATGTCATTACATAGTTGAATTCCACCTTATATGTAGGGTGGAATCAGTAGTCCTGTTGATGGGGTTCTAGTGGAAAAAAGCATCAAGGAAGTCAATCCTGCAAGCCTAAAGTCTGCCCACCCATCTTCAAGGCCAAGCTTTCAGTTCATGTGGCCAACAGAGAGGGACCAAAAAGCCTGTCCAGTGACACTAATGAACTGGATGTACAGTGGTACCTTGGTTTAAGTACACAATTGGTTCCGGAAGTCTGTACTTACCTGAAGCGAACTTTCTCATTGAAAGTAATGGAAAGTGGATTAATCCGTTCCAGACGGGTCCGTGGAGTACTGAACCTGAAGCGTACTTAACCCGAAGCATGGGTGTAATTGGTTCCGGAAGTCTGTTCCGTTCATAAACTGAAGCGAACTTTCCCATTGAAAGTAATGGAAAGTGAATTAATCCGTTCCAGATGGGTCCGCGGCATTCGTAAACCGAAAATTCGTAAACCGAGGTGTTCATAAACCGAGGTTCCAGTGTAATCAGTTCCAGACAGGTCCACAGAGTACTTAAACTGAAAGTACTCAATCCGATGCGTACTTAAACCGAGGTATGACTGTACTTCAAAACATAAGGTAAAGGTAAAGGGACCCCTGACCATTAGGTCCAGTCGTGACCGACTCTGGGGTTGCGCGCTCATCTCGCATTATTGGCCGAGGGAGCCAGCGTATAGCTTCCAGGTCATGTGGCCAGCATGACAAAGCCGCTTCTGGCAAACCAGAGCAGCGCATGGAAACGCCGTTTACCTTCCCACTATAGCGGTTCCTATTTATCTACTTTTGATGTGCTTTCGAACTGCTAGGTTGGCAGGAGCTGGGACCAAGCAACGGGAGCTTACCCCGTCACAGGGATTCGAACTGCCGACCTTCTGATCAGCAAGCCCTAGGCTCAGTGGTTTAGCCCACAGCGCCACCTGGGTCCCAGTACTTCAAAACATACTGCCCCCTTTTGCAATGTGTCAATGTTCTCAAGGGATTTTAGTCAGGTGTACTTGAGTTTCCTTGGCAAATATGGTGATCCGGAAAGTGTTCCATGTAGGTAGAAAGATTGAGCAAAACAAGCACTGCTCCAGGAAAAATGTTATCATATTGCTCATGCAGGGTCCCACACAAAGTGTTAGAAGGCTCGCATTCACACTCATTTTAAGGGTGACTAATCTAAAGTAGATGTTGTAAGACAGGCATGTTGAACCAGTCACTTGTGATCTACAGGTCGCTCACAGGCTGCTCCTGGTTGATCGCGGTGCCCTGACTGATCTCCCCCCCCAAAGAAAAAGAAAAATCCCCTCCCAAGCTCACCATGCAGCCCTAGATATAAGAAAGCTGATTGTGGGTCTTCCATTAATTTTACACATGCTCAGAAGTATTCTAAGACTTCTTCATAGTCCAAAGTGGAGCGGAGCTATTAGAAATTGATTTGGAGGCAGCCCTGACTAACCCTGGCTCAAATGGGGGAAAAGATTAAACAAGCCTAGAGCATTGTTGAGTGTGGCTATGAATACATGATCAGCATGAGATCTACAAGATGCTTTAAGCATGACTAGACGAGGACTTGGAAAAGGGTTCATGAGGGAATCTATTTTCTCTTGCTCCATTCACTAAAACCAGTCCATCTCTAGCTCCAAATCTGAAAGGTGGAATCAAATAATAATAATAATTTTTATTAATAATAGCTGGTCAACTACTTTTATGAGTCCTGGTTTGCCCTTCTGTGTCCTTTACTTCAGGAATAAAGAACCTAGGGTCCTCCATATGTTTTGGACTACAAATCACATCATCCTTGACCGCTTGCCATGTTGGCTGGGGATGATGGGATTTGGCATCCAGGAACAGCCAGAGGACCACAGGTTCTTCATCCCTGCATTATTTCATTGCAGTCTCTTGGTGTTAAATAGGGACCTGGTTAGCACTGACTTTTTAAACAGAGACCATACAGTATATTAGTCAAACCATATGTACATAGTGATACAAACAGAAGATTGCTATCAAAATACTCTTATAAGAAATGTAAACAGAAGCCATATGTTCCACTGAGCAGATGCCAAAGAGCTGAGAACATTGCCTCTACCCATTGACTCACTTCCATAAGAAATGAGATGTAGTCAAATGGCTCTTTAACCCCTTCTCACCCACCATTGAAACTCTACCTCCAAACAACCCAGCTACCTGTATCAATTTCTCTGTTTCTTGTACATGGGAGTGAACAGCTGTGGTAAAAAAGGAAATGACATTGGCAGAGCCCTTTCTGCTGTTAACCCTGGGTGACAGCAGGTGAAGGAGTCCATTGTCTTTGTGCCAACTTAAGCCATAGGACCTTTGGCTCCTTAGATGCCATTGGGCTATGGCTCCTATCAGTCCCAGCCAACATGGCCAATCGTCAGGAATGGTGGCAGTTGTCCAGCAGCCTGTGGAGGACCACAGCTTCCTCATCCCTGATAAGAGAAAGTGGCTGAAGAGCATAATTGTCCTATCCACCTTCTTCAGGGAGGAGGGCTGTGTTGGCAGACTTTTTTTAAACACACACAAGAGAGAGAGAGAGTGAGAGAGAGAGTAATGAGTTCTAGAAACTTGCTCTTAAAATAAACTTGTTCTTATAACAGGAATGTGTTGTATGGGTGGGTGAGTGAGTGAGTGAAAGAGAGAGAAATGAACCATATTATAGCAGACATGAGGATCAAGAGAACACTGCCATTTAAAACAACAACAACAGGAATGCAGGTTGAATATTGGGTTTTTCTCACTTTTGAATTCTGATCTCAAAATTCTGGTGACCATTGCAAAATCTACAAACTTAAGTGGTTCTGTTTATGAGCAATTAAACCTTGCAAAATTTCTGTGTTTTCATTTCCGAAAGCAAACACACCCTGGAGTTATTTTTAACCCTTTGGTTTCATTCTTATGGTAACTGCTGAAAGAAAGCCAATGCATGACAATTTTAGAATCTGTGGTGTAGTGTGACTTTGTGAGCCAAATTCCATGCATAAAAATTAAAAAAAATTAGGGGCCCAATTATGCCATGGACAGTATCAGGATGTAGCTAGGTGCTCCAGCACCCGGAACAGCCAGGGCGGGGTGAGCCTCCCCGGAGTCTGCCTGGTGAATGCAAGCCCCATGCTGCCGTTTTGGGCAGCACGGGGCCCTGAGCCACCGTGTCACTCCCAGGAGAGACGCGTGGCTCATGCACGCTGCAGGCCAGACCCTGTGGCAAGTCCCACTCCTCATGTTGTGGCATTTTGTCACTCCCTCAGGAATGACACCCGGGGTGGACTGCACCCCCCACAGCCCCCCATGCCCCTGGAGAGTATTGAAAGGATGGCAGTCTAAATTTATTTTAAAATTGACAGGATTTGAATAGGTGTGTGTGTGTGTGTGTGTGTGTGTGTGTATCTTGCTTTGAAATTGAAAATAGAATTCTACCCATGTGTGTTACATGTACAAAGTTGCAAATTCAAATTTGTGATCAACATCCCTTTTCCTTGTCCACCGATAAACAGATTTCTAGTTGCAATGTATTAACAAATTTGTCATCTCTTGCTTTTCTCCCAAACGTTACAAAATTAGGCAAAAAGTACAGTGTTAAAACCCCCATACCGGTGCCCCCCCAAAAAAACAGCAGTAGCTGAATTAAAGTCATGATTAAAATGTGGTCATAGACTATCACCCAGCACCTCTTCGCTCTGTAATGAATTTCTGATGTAAACTGCAGGCATGGTAAGGGATTTAACAGAACAGCAAATATCAAGTGTGAATACAATTAAAAGCTTGATAGTTTGTGCAGCATCTGTATTAGGGCTTGCCAACCGTTTTAGTCCTGTGGTCCCATTTGGATTTTTGAACAAGTGCCATGGGACCCTCAGGTCACTTCTCTGCCCGCCACCCACCACTAAGAGAAAGAGAGGGAAAAGGTGTGCATGCACACATTGATTTCCCAAGAGATCTGGTTGAAAGAGGAAGCGGGAAGGAGCACCACTCATTCAACTGCCTCCTTTGCCTATACATACTTTTCAAGGGAGAATAACTCAACCACCTGCACCACCTCAAGATCAAGGGGGCAGGAAGCTTGAATGGGGAGGGGTGAAAGCTCAGAGGAACCACAGGAAACTCTAAAGCAGGCTTCCTCAACCTCGGCCCTCCAGATGTTTTTGGCCTACAACTCCCGTGATCCCTGGCTAGCAGGACCAGTGGTCAGGGATGATGGAAATGTAGTCTCAAAACATCTGGAGGCCGAGGTTGAGGAAGCCTGCTCTAAAGGGCACCATTGCACCTATTGGTGACCCGGATGCAATATCACTTAAATAATAGAATCATAGAATTGTAGAGCTGGAAGGGATCCACAATGTGGGTCTCCATGGAGGGCAAAACTGCCGGCTGAGGTGCTGACAAGCAGCAGTGCTGGGATCTGTGAGGTAGCTTCAGGCCAACCATCATTTTAGTTCACTGTAATGTCCCTGATGAATAATTGCTCCAGGGCACCATGGGAAATTAAAATGCTGGTCTCCAATGAGCAATACTCTGCTGGGTGTACTGTGGGTAATTTAAAATGGTGGACAGCTCCCAGGCCCAGGTGCTGGGGCCCTGGCAGTTGCCAATGTGAGTACTCCTGGTGCAGCGGAAGGGTGGGAATCAACTGGCCATGGCTGAGAGTGCTTCCAGGAAAAGGTAAAGGTAAAGAGACCCCTGACCATTAGGTCCAGTCGTGACTGACTCTGGGGTTGCAGCGCTCATCTAGCTCTATTGGCCGAGGGAGCCGGCGTACAGCTTCCAGGTCATGTGGCCAGCATGACTAAGCCACTTCTGGCGAACCAGAGCAGCGCACAGAAACGCTGTTTGCCTTCCTGCTTGGAGTGCTACCTATTTATCTACTTGCACTTTGATGTGCTTTTGAACTGCTACTGGTAGGTTGGCAGGAGCTGGGACTGAGCAATGGGAGCTCGCCCCGGCCTGGTGATTCGAACCGCCGACCTTCTGATCGGTAAGCCCTAGACTCTGTGGTTTAACCTACAGCGCCACCCGCGTCCCTTACCACGAAAAGGTAGGAAGCTTCAAAAGAAAGCAGTGACTGGCTGCATATGCCAGTTACAATCTGTTGACCCCTGAGGGAGTCCATTCACATCCAGGTCCTGGGCTCTTAAGATTTGACTGAAAACCATTGGGTGGGGGGCTTGCCTCTTAACCCTATATAGGTATAAGTGGGATGCAGTTGGTCAGTGGCTAGTATTTTATGAAACTCTTCATGTACTCAGAGGCACCCTTATGCCTTTTGGTTCTGAATCCTAGCCTGCTAAGCCTCACACCCTCCAACCAGCCCAGCATGCTTTGGTTTCTCAGAAGAATGAACCCTAGTCTATTCAGTGCACCTGCAAACAGCAGGTGTCAGATAGATTTTACTCAAGGTAAAAAAAGCCTGTAGTGTTTAGAAAGGTCAGACATATGCATGTGTTCCTAACTTTTACTTAAAGAGGTTTTGTTTTTAATAATGGAGGCCAGTTGTGTTGATGATGTGAAGTGAAGGGAGTTAAGCCCCATTTCTTTTCTGTCTTCTTGGCTGGATTTGGAAGGTGGAGAAAATGTGGGGGTCTTCTGTAGACTCAGCACTGCGATTGGTATTGGTGGTAGGATTGTTGGTGTTTTACCGGTAGTTATATTTAGATTTATAGCTTGCCAAATGAGGTTCTATAGTGCCCACAGCTTAGGTAAAATGCATATTATCTTATTTCATCGTCAAGTTGCATGGTGTTGAGGCCTCTGAAGAATCAAGTTCCAGCTGTCATGACAAAACAGGCAGGCTGCTGCTGCACTGCGAAATATTGTCAGGCAGAAGTGAGCAAGCAACTGGTGGCCTCTTAGATGTTGTCAGATGACAAGCACCATCACCTCTGGCTATTGGCTATGTTGGCTGAGGCTGATGAGAGTTGGAGTCCAAGAACATCTGGAGGACCTCAAGTCCCCCAGCTCTGTGGATGGGTTACTAAGAGGTCCGGTGTTAGGTCACAGTGTGGAAGGAAAGAAGTGAAGTACAATACATGACAAGATGAGGATACGTGAGGTATAGGAGGACAACTGGAGAGCATCCCTTGTGGTGAGGATCTGAAGGCAGAAACAGAAGATGGAGTGTGTTTTGTTCATAGTCACCAGAGTCTTGGCTGAAGAGAACCTCGCCTTGTTTCCAAGGCTTCTGTTTTGAGCTCAGTGAAATTTAATTCTTGCGCTTGGTTCACACCTGCATGGACATATCTTGATTTCTTACACTTGACTGTTGGCTGCTGACATGAACTAAGGAAGGTTGTGCTTGTGTGGCATGAAAGAAGAATGCTTTGTCAGTGACATTTTATCCGTGATGGCCCACTCACATATGCAAGTCTCCGTTCTCAAGTGAGAAGCATACATGTGTGAACCCACTTCTGAAGCCAGCTGCTATCCTAGCACCTTCTCTGCAGGGGTGTAGCAAGGGGGGAGCAGAGGGGGCGGTCCGCTCCCAGCTCCGTCTTTTGGGGGGGCAGCGTGAGCAGCACTGCCGGCACCCTGCTACGTAGCGAGCATGTGCAGTGTTGCTACATAGTGACACATGCGTTGAACATAGTGACGCATGCGTCGTACGTAGCGACGCATACTTAGTAAGTAGCGACGCTGCGCATGCGCACTATGTAATAACACCCCACCCTTGGGTGCGCGTCATGTTTGTCGCTCCGGGTGCCCGAGCAGCTTCCTATGCCAGTAGTCCTCTGTTGTCCTTGTTCTCAATTGCTTGTGTTTACAATGTACATAGAAAAAAGTTACACTACAATGGAAAAGACAACTTCTTTGTTTAGAAAAAGTTGCTGCTATTCCCCTCAGATGGCCCTGCAGTGACAATTGTGGGGAGGGAGGGCCCACAATGGGAGCTGGAAGGCATGTGTTCCTCCAGCTTCTTTCTTCTCTCCTACCCTCAGGGCAAGGAGTGCAGTACAGCCAGCAGATAGTCAGTAGAAAAACTGAAGTCACTCAGTCCCATGTACATCAAGTAAACAGCACATGCAAGAGGGCAATCCTTTTCTAAGGAATGATCACACAGCAGTTGTGGTGGCGTTTATAACCTGAGAAGGTGCAATCTCCTGCCTTATTGGAAGTCATGCTATAGAAGAAGTCCTGCTTTTTAATCAGGGATCCATTTGATGAATCGTTGTATTTTAATATTCTGCTAGAAGCCGCCCAGAGTAGCTGGGGAAACCCAGGCAGATGGGTGGGGTATAAATAATTATCATCCACAAATTTGAACTGGACTTTCAACTGAGATTGCTTCCCTGCAACTCCCAGCCAGGCTTGTTCTCTGTTGCTCCTTCCAGGGGGTGGAAAGTTTTGGCAAAACTTTAGGAGAAACATCCTCCAACAGCAAGGGGATGTTAAGCAGTGGAACAGATTGCAGCAGGAAGTTCTGGGATCTCCTTTACAGATCACAGAAAGTGGGTGGGGTAAGTGCCTCAATTTCTCCAGGTTTTAGAGAAAGCTACGTAGAAACACCTCTCACCTCCCTTGCTGATTTTGCCTTTTCCACTGAAAGCCTGGTATAAAATGAAAAATGAGCCCAGAGGGTGAGCTGAGAGGGTGGGGGCAAAGTTTCATATGCATATGTTCTTATCTAGGACTAGCTGGCCCTGCACGCGTTGCTGTGCATTAGTCTGTGAAATGGAGGGTAATAGCCACCCTTCAGATCCCCCTGAGCCGCAGAGTCCCCCTAAGTTGAGGCGAGATACTGTGGAGAGGGCAGGTTTCATCCCTGTGTCTCCCCCCACCCTGTTCTGACCCATTACGTATCCCTGCCCTCTATTCGGACACCCTATCCCCCCCCCGGCAGGCCCCTACCTCCACTTGTCCTAGTCTGGAAAGCAGCCTAGTCTGCAAACCCGAGGTGAGATATTGTGGAAAGGGCAGGTTTCATCCCTGTGTCTCCCCCCACCCTGTTGTGACCCATTATGTATCCCTGCTCCCTATTCGCCTCCCCCGCCCACATCCGCTCCAGGCAGGCGCCTACCTCCACTTGGCAATGTTGGTTATTTGGTGGGGGCCTAGGGGTCTGATAATGGCCACCTTGGTGGTTTCAGTTGCTTGGTTGATTATGTCATTTGGTTTGTGGGTGTGGCTTAGATTTCACAGGAAGGGAGGGGGTGGAGGAGGGTATTACACCACTTGAGGGCGCTGTTTGACTTGGTGGAAAACCAGGTCTATACCTGCCCAGGTGTGTGATTTGAGGGATTTTTGTCCCCAACAACGCTTGGGGAGTGGCCTGGATTGTTGTGTCAAAATTTCAGGACGATCGGTCAAGCGGTTACGGAGAAAAGTGGAAAACGCAGTTTCACGATTTATATATATATAGATGAGCAAATGCCCCTCTCCCTTTGTGGTGATTTCTACCCCCCAAGGAGAAACTTTCACTCCTCACAGAGCTACAGCTCCTACTGTAGTGGTTTACCATTCAATCCCACTTCCCAGCGAACTCTTGAAATTGTAGCTATGTGAGGGGAACAGGGGTCTCTGTGAACACCCTGAACACACTCCAGTCCTCAGCAGGAGCAGCCTGGGGTGAGATGGGAATTTGCAACAACAACAACAAACAAACTTCCGGGGTTGGGTGGCAGCAGTGGCTTCTGGCAATGTTGTGGAGCTCTCACAAGGTCTTGAGCAAGCTCTGAGCTAGCTTGCAAGATCTCCGCAAGATCTCACCCAAAGCTGTGAGGCCCCAGTGGCAGCAGCGGCATGCAGCAAAATACTGTACACATGTATGTTAATCTCATGTGAAAACTACAAAGGGTTTTCCCCTATAATAAAATTCTTTCCTAATCAAAACATTTCCATTAGGAGAAAAACCGGATGTCTGATGTACTTGTTGGTAATATAGAAGCACAATCCCAATGTGACTAAATACATTCATGTGATCTGCCTCTAATGATCTTAGAAAAGTGATTCATTGTAGGGCCTGTACCTTTCGTAATTCTTACTTAACAAAAGGTTGTTTTTTAAAGTGGCTGCTTTGTGCTGTGCTGTGGTTCAGTTCTCCCTTTCTGCAGAAGGGATTAGGAAGGAAAGGTCACTCTTCTGATCACTGAGAATGGTGATACGAAGTCAACTACCTGAACCCAAACTCTGCATCAAGGAAACACAACTTTTGCATTCAGATTTCTAACCTATCATGTTACAAAGACTGAGGATGAGAAAAAAAACACACACACACACAGAGAGAGATTAGCATTTTCAAAATGAACATTAAAATCCTGCTTTTGCATTTTGTTTTATTCAGACAGCCAAAATCCAGCCAAAATAATAAATAGGTATTGCAAGTGAATGTGTTTGGGATAACATGGCTCAATTCACACTGTATATAGTTCACTGAAAGCAGCATTGCTTTGGTTCCTGTGTTTCAGCTCTAATTAGCACATCAAATACTTTTGAGACAATAGTGGGTTAAGTAGCAAAATGCTATAGAGACTGAGAGAGTGACTCACAAAGCCAGAGTCTCTATTTAATCCATTCAATCCATTGTGTTTTCTTCTTCTTTTTGAGAGAAATCATTAGAGTTCTGAATTGTATTTCCCAAGCCTGGTTTTTGTTTTTTGGAAAGGCATTGTACAGGTTTCCTCTGATTAAAATAATGGCCAGGAAATGAGGTTTGGAGTGGGGCTTTGGGAGAAGAGTTCATCTTTTTGTATGTTGCAGGGTGGGGTGAAGTTGTTTGGCTATTGCTATTCTTAAATCATCGTTTCCTTGAATTCACGTAAAGAAGCTGTTTAGGCACAGATGAAGCATCCGGATCTTCCAGGTCAGTGGTTCCCAACAGGTGGTCCGCGGACCCCCAGGGGTCCACGAGCTATGCCAGAGGGGTCCGCAAGATGCTATTAGAATAAAAAATATATTAAATATATTTTGTATGATAACAGATTTTTTGTTTTGGCCGCTTCCTGCATGAGCAGAGTCTAGCGCAAAACTAGAATTAGATAGAGGCAGTAGTTCTGCTGTATGCCGTTAGGTGGCACTTTACAAACACTACTGTTTTGCAAAGAGGCAGTGCGCGCATTCTACTAACGCTCACCTCACCAAGATGCTTTGCGCGCGTCAGCTTCATTTGTGCGCTACTGCGCAGGTACCCTGTCTTCTCCATTCCCCTCCCTCCTCCCTGGCACACGCTGCCTCTTTGCAAAACAGTAGTGTTTGTAAACAAAGCGTTGTTTTTCGCGGAAGCTACAGTTCGCGTAGTTAAAAATGGACCGTTGGTTAAAAAGTGGTTCATTAAAACGACAAAGGCCTACAGATGAAGAGGAAGAACTGTAAAAAACGTATAAATATAAAATATAAAAAGACTCTTAATTTGGCTCTCACTTTTTAATTTTAGGATTAGGAATTAATGGGGGTCCTTGTCACAATAGCGGCTCGATGAGGGTTCCTCGAGAAAATTTTGTTGGGAACCCCTGTTCCAGGTGTACCACCTATGCTGCTTTCAGTGTATATCCTTCAATGTGTAAATTAAAAGGAAGAGAATGTATCAGATGTGTGCATGCTGATGAATGCATTACATCGATACAATCACCAAATGTGTGTGATTGGCCACAGCTCAGTACTGAGCATGCATCTGGTAGTAAAAACCAGGCTCGTCTCTGATGTGTGAAATAGCCACAAGCATTTGTAGTAGAGAGGGAGAGCTCTCTCAAAAGCACCACCGATTAAATCAGAAAGATAATCCCCACCCCCTGCTGTTCAGAAGACTGGAAAAAACACTTCAGTTCTCAGTCTCCATTGAATGGGGACAGATTTAAGAGGCTACAGTAGCAAAACACATGGGTAGGGTGGAAGTCTCATCATATCCATCCCTCTTGCTGCTGCAGCCTCTTACTGTACTTTCTCCTCTATATGTAATACAGCCAAGTGATCTCTTAGTAAGTTAACCTTGTAGGTGATGAGCTCCCCACCCCTAGAGCACCTAGCTTTCTCCCGTGCAAGCAAAAGGAAAGCTGTGGCCCTCCAGTTGTTGCTGAACTAAAGCTCTCACCACCCCTGACCATTGCTATAAGGACTGAGGCTGTTGGGATCCTGAGTCCAACAACTTCTGGAGGGTCTCAGTTCCTTCCAGCATCCTGTTCTAACAGTGACAGTGGCCAACCAGATGTTCATGTGAAGCCCTCAAGCATAACAACACTCTCCCCACCTGTGATTCCCAGCAACTGGGATTCCAATGCATTGCCACAGTGAAGGTAGTAGACAGCCATTGTGGCTGGCAGCCATGGATACCCTTATCCTCCATGAATTTGTCTAACCCCCTTTTAAAGCTTTCACAATTGGAGGCCAACATTATAGTCTATGGGAGTTTTAACTGTGCAAACCACCCATATTTGCCCAGACATAACTGTGCATCCCTGCTGAGCATTCTTTCAGTGGTGAGCCTCCTCTTTTGTTGATGTGTGCCTTGCCACTTAAAATTGGCCATCTCTATGTAAAAGCAGATGGCACAGATCAATTGAGCAAAGCTTTAGTTGATGGATGGGGATCAGTTAATAATCGTTAAGCCCATAAAAATATACAGGTTTGCTGCATGTGCTACAGACTTGTGGGTACTTCCATGTTGGTTTGTTATAATCTGTGATGCATCCCTTACTTAACCTGGCTGTCTAGCAAGGATAAGACTTTGAAGTCCCGTCCCCCCCCCGCCCCCTTGCATAACTGGATTTTAACTATGCTTTTGTTCTTGGAAGCCAATTGAAGGTGGGTGGTACACTTAGTTTCTTTTATTCAGTTTGCCCAGCGGTTCTTTATTAGACAGCTTGGCTTCTTGAATATTCACTGGGGGCTGCAAGTCCTTTCTTCACATTGGCTTTGCCTACTGAATATTCAGGAGGCTGCCAAGAGCTTTGCTGCTCTTGCTGAGGCTGTTTGGAAGCAGTCCATGAGCTTTTGGCAAAGGGTTCTTCCTCCTGCCCTTGGATAAGAGAGGCTACCAAAGGAGATGCTTCTGCTTCTGCCTTGGGCTTCCAGCAGTTTGGATGATGAAATTTAGGAAAGGAGAAACACTTGGGGCAAGAGAGGGTTTTGTTCCCTTATTCCAGCCCTCACCAGCCTGGTGACTTCCAGATGTTTTGGACTACAGATTCCATGAGCAATAGCCAACCCAGCTGAATGTAGCTGGGACTAAGGGGAGAATATATGGAGAGCACCATCTTGCTGAAGGCTGCCTTATTCTCCGGGCTGGCCTGCATATTCACGCAGGTGTAGTTCCACAGGTTGCTCATGCACTAAAGGTAAAGGGACCCCTGACCATTAGGTCCAGTCGTGACCGACTCTGGGGTTGCAGCGCTCATCTCGCATTATGGGCCGAGGGAGCCGGCGTATTGCTTCCAGGTCATGTGGCCAGCATATTCACGCAGGTGTAGTTCCACAGGTTGCTCATGCACTAGGTTCACACAAACTCCATCACATCACAAGTGCACACAGCACATAGTGAAACTCTGAAATTGGCTCCCACTAGAAGTAGTGGCTTTAGAAGATGATTAGACAAATTATTGTAATGGAGGAAAAGGCTATCAATGGCTGCCAGTCACAATGGCTGTGTTCTACCTCTGTTGCCAGGAGGCATCATGCCTCTGAATCCCAGTTGCTGGTCAGGCTGGATAATTATAATTATTTATTTGGTTTTCTTTCTGGCCTTTTTAAGCTTACTGAAGTTACACAAGGAAAACAAAATAACAAAGATACAAGGGACAGAAACATAACAGACAACATGTAACATGTAAACATAGATATTTCCATCCTTATAAGGAGTTGGCTCGCTTCCTGTTTCTTTCATTAAGTGAAGTTAGTAGGAAGGTCCTGCATGAAGTGGTTTTAGGAGCCTCCTTGCCTCTTCAAACACCACCAGTTAATCAAACTGGCAGGGCTCACAACGCTTAGTTGACTGGGTACCCTTTTATATATGTGTTGTTGTTGTTTTAGTTTTTTTAAAGAGAACTAAAGGGAAAGGACCCCTGGCTCCCTGCCTTCAAAGGATCTACCCTGAGTGCAGCTGAAGGGACAGGTGCCCCTCCATTGCTTTTCAGGGCCCACTTTGGGAAGCTGCCCAGGATAATGAAAACTTAGAGGAAAAGCAAATTACAAGGATCCTGAAAATACCCACAAGTTCCAACCACTTGTCTGGTGCCTTTTCATGGACTGACCTTTCACAGGATTGGCCCCTGAGTCTTGAGCTATCTGGTTTCCTCCCCAGACCTTCGGCCCTCGCCCATCCCTATTCCGTATTTCGTGGGTGCTTCCTTTCCACTCTGCCGTGCCCCCCTAGCTCCTGCTAGGCTATCCCTCCTGGCAACCTCCTACCTATCATTATAAACTTGAGAAAAGGGACCCTACTGGATGCCCACGAAGTGTGGTGCCAGCTCATGCGGCTCTTTGGATAGAGATTTCACATCAGAACATTCCCCTTGATTTCAGAAGCGAGTTCACGCACGACATGCATGTTACATGACTCGACTGGTGCAGCTGGGGTGAGGACAGACAGAACAGACCTTCCAGCCCCTTGCTTTCAAAGAGACGAAACCTCGTGTGTAGAGGTGGGTTTTGAAGCCGGTCCTCTGTGTCTTAACGCAGGCTCTCTTTGGGGCAGTTGGCTGCAGATTAAGAGAAGGTATAGAGCTCAGAACTCCCCTGTCGAATTGAGCGGTGGTCCACAGGCTCTCTCATAGACTGGAGCGAGAGAAAGTCAAGAAAGAACAATGGGCAAGAGGGCAGAGAATTCGGTTGCCAGGAAATTTCCACCCCACTCCCACCAGTGCACTGGATTTTAACCTATGCTCACGTGTCTTCCTAGTGATCCTGAGATCGATGAAACAAGCCAGCTGGATCTTGCCTTTGCTCCCTGGCTGGGTCCTTCGAGGCCAGCTAGTTACCGCCTGTGCAGTATGGCCTGAGATCAGGACACTTTCCCCAGGCTAAGCTTGCCTGGTGCGCGCTAGAAAATTCAAAATTTCCTGCCAAACCACACAGGAGAACCGCTAGGCCCCACATGGGGCTCCACCTGTTAAGGAAAATTGCGGGTTGAGAGACTACTCAACAGCCCAGCTCATTGGGGTACAAGTCCCCCCGCGGGTCCGTGCGGTCAGTAAAAGAAGGAAATTCCAGCCAAGCAATTTGGAGCAAAACAGCAGTCATGATAGACTTAGATCCTTTATTGTTGTGCAACAGGTTCAACAGCAGTGAGTGAACCCAGAGCATGGGGTGACATTGACTTTTAAAACTTTCCCACCATATCCCACAATACAATTCCCACAGCATCATCAATACATCATTGCTACATCACTAACATGTCACAAAAGAGGAGGGTTACACAAGATTAGCATGGACAGATATGCCAGGGCCTCACCCAAGCTGCCCCACCCCGTCTTTCTCTTTCTCATTCAACATGAAAAGACCTTGATCATTTTCCTGTAAACTTGAAAAAACAGACTTGCTATGAAAAAGGATTTCATTTGTGCATATTACTTTGGCAGCTGACTGCAGGCAGGGTATTTCTGGAATGCTTGTCAGATTGTCATCTCACTACTAGCAAACTTTGCCAATAAGTTTGATTCACAGTCTCTTGGGGTGGATGATGATTTGAAAGGATATAAATGTGTTGTGTTGGTGCTACTTGTGATAATCGCACATCATACAAATGGTCAGTCCATATTTTGGAGGTTAGGATGGAGCCCTTCCCTTCCCTACAGGTATGAAGGTGGTCCGTTGCCCAGAGACCAGGAGCAGGTACAATATCACCATATATTTGAGGAACCAGGCACACACTTATTGAGGAAGGCCTTTGTTAGGAACATAGGAATCTGCCTTATTCTGAATCAGACCCATTGGTTTTTCTGGCTCAGCATCATCCACAGCAACGACATCCACATGTCATTGGCGTGCAGCCCTAATCAGGCTCATCAGAAGGCCATCTCCCACAAATCATGATGTCCACCTGCCCCGCACATGATGTCAGGTGTGGGGCAGAGACAGATGCAGCTTGAAAGGAATGATTGGGAGCTTAGAGGCAGCTCTCATTTTTTAAATTTGCAAGTGGGATTCCCTGGCAGCACATATTGGCCAGAGCTAGTTCCCTACCTCTGGTCTGCATTGACTGGCAGAGGCTATCCAGGGTTTCAGATACTGGAGATGCCAGGGATTTAACCTGGGACCTTCTGCTTGCAGTGCAGTTGCTCTCCCACTGAGCTATGTACGAGCCTTCAAATGTGCATGCACACACACCTGTTGGGAAGGAGCTGGTTTTTCTGGGTCAAGCTGACAGTCTTCTTGAAAACACTGGAAAACTGGACGAGTGCATACATTAGGCATAGTTAACCTAGTCTAGTCCTGCAAAAGTTTTACTTTCTGTTCCATAAGGAGACAATTTCTTCAGCACTACGAGTAATATTGTTTCTGACTGCCTCTCCGCCCTTCCCAGTCTTGTCCTGTGGTAAATAGCAGTGTCTCTTCCTTAAAATGAGAACTTCCTTAAAATGCAACATCGGTGGTATTTAACTCCTTGAAAACTCTCTAAGATGTATAAAAGTGTCCCAAGTAATTGCTGGAGGTGTAAAGAAAAGCCAGGCACACTATTCCACATGTGGTGGCAGTGTAAAGAAATCAAGGTGTTCTGGGAAGATAACTATATAGAATTGGGAAAAAATGCTAAAAATATCCTTTAATAAAAAACCCCTGAAGCTTTCCTTTGGGGAAATTACAGATTTAGACATTCCCAAAAAGGTAAGAGAGATCTTTCTATATGCTACGGTCGCAGCAAGAGTTCTCATTGCAGCAAATTGGAAGAGTGATAAAGTTCCCTCAAGATTATAATGGATTCAAAAAATGGCTGAATATGCGGAACTAGATAGCTTGTCAGAAAAAATTAAAAATAAACCAAAACAGGTATTTATGTCAAAATGGGAAGTCTTTAAAATTTATTTGAAAAATAACAATTTGTAACTTAAAGTCTGTCACAGCTTTCGAATAATTTCAGTAGCAGTTTCAAGTATGAAGTATAATTTAATATAGATTAAAGATAGTTGAACTCTAACGAAACATGTTATGTTGTTATGTTATGTTATGTTATGTTATGTTATGTTATGTTATGTTATGTTATGTTATGTTATGTTATGGCAGTGAACAAATGATGAGAAATTGAAGTAACGAGTAGACGGGAAGTTGGGTCTATAGAAAAAGACCATTTTTATTTAAAGATTTTGAGATTATGATTCGATGTATCAATTTTCTTTTTTGTTTTATGTTGATGGATATTTGTTTTTTTTTTCTTTTTGGTGTATGTTAAAGGGAGAAAAAAAATATACAAACAAAGAGAGAAGAAGACAGACAGCTGTGTCAGGAGGCCTTCAGTGTGAATAAGCAAGCTTTCAGCCAGCTTGGCATGGCACATTATTTAATTCAAATTATTATTATTATTTTCTGAAGCAGAAGGCACCATCCCCTTTTGCCTCCAGCAAAGTGAAGGATGATTCCCCCAGGCAGCACCTAGAAGATTTAAAAATTATTATAACCCACCCAGAAGGTTTATAATCCAGTGGCCTGAGTGGCTGGAACTGAAGACCACTTAAAATGAGATAGTTTCTGTGGTGCACATGTATAACCCAGTGATTCCCACATGGTGTGTTTTGAAGCATGACCGAGATGTGCTTTCAAAAATCAATAGTGCCAGCCTACTTATGCCTGGCTCAGGTATCAGGCCAGCTCAGTTCAGGAGCACATACCGTACTCCCAGGTAAGTGTGTATGCAATTGTAACCTCAGCTGCTGTCACCGGGGCATCTGATCCACTTTGCTCTTCTGAGCAGTGGGGCTTTGGGCAAGAATGATCTCCCTTTTGTTAATCTATGAGCAAAGACATCTTCCTGAGAGAAAAACGCTGCAGTTGCAGAACATCAATCCACAGCACTCGGATTTCTCTGGGGGAAAGTGAGCATGCCTGAGACAAGTCTTCTAGTATACCCACAGTGCTTAGCAGGGAGGCCCCTGGAGAGCAGACCCCTGGCTTGTGTGCTTGCCTGACTTTCTTTCCAACTGGTTAGCATTTTAATGGTAGCACAGAAAACTGTTGAGTTGAGGGCAGAGGAGTACAAAAATCTGGGGCACATTCTGTCAGATGAACAGCCTTGGGGATGATTTGGGGAAGTGGTAACACCAGTCCTAATAGCAGGGATAAACTTGTGCTGTTGGGTTTTATATTAGATTGAACAGTTTGCCCACAGGGCTTAGCAAGTACATGTGGAAGAAAGTTAGCTCTGGAGCCTCATAGCCTCATGTTGGGCAGCCATTGCCAACCTGGTGCCCATACCCTCCAACATTCTGAATGAAAACAGGGACATTCTGTTGCCTTATAGGAATTCTGGACTACATTGCCCATCAGCCTCAACCAGCTGGGGCTGGCAGGCACTGATGGGTGTTGTAGTCCAAAAAAATCTGAATTGCATCTGGTTGGTGAAGGCTGATGCAGGTCTTTGGACCAGAGCTCATATAGACAGATGTTTACATTTTACACAGACAGATGTTTGATGGAAAGGAATCTTTACCCTCATTTTGCAGCTTAGCATTACAGAAAAAGGAAAGGGGAAAAGCTTCATTGCTTTAGAGCTGAGGTATTCAATTATTGTAATGCCCCCCTTTTTATAGCTTCCATTTTTAACAGCCTATTGTTTTAAGATTCACCACTGAAAATTAAAGTACACCGTGTCACATTCGCTCCACCCTCTCCACATTTCACTATGCAATTAGTAGCTGTATGTTCCCTTTCCTGGGGAGGAAAAGTGACATGGGTGGGCTAGAATTTTCCATGGGGATTTGATTGTTTTCTGGAACTCAACCTGCCTAAAGGCAAAAAAAAAAAAGCATTTGGGGGTACATTGAATGTTCCCTTTTGTTTGACCAGCTCTGCTGCTGGGGGGAGGGGGTTGAACTGGAATCAATGGGGAAATCACACCTGTGGCTTTGTTTTGTTGCAAGGAGGGATCTGGATACCCACCTGTGATTTCACTGCAGGTCTGAAGCTGATGTACTATGGTCCTGAACTCTGGAAATACTGGGCTTGGATGGTAGATTTGTGGAATCAGTTGCTTGCTGCCTGATTTGCGTGACGAAGCTCCCAGAAATCCCAAAATAACTCACAACTGACACGATATTTTAGGTTTGGGTTTTTGGCATTAATTTTGGCCAAAACTTTATTTAAAATACATATTAATTCTGAGTGTTGGCTTAGGCTTTGGTTAATCCATCTGTCCACTCTAAGGGACAGGACCATTTCCATCTGACCCCCGTTGGGTCAGGACCATTCCATCTGCCCTGGTTGGGCAGGACCAATTCCATCTGACCCCTTTGGGTCAGGACCAGCTCCGACTTACCTAAAGGTAGGTAAGTCAAGTAAACACCCCAAGGGATTGGAGGTACTGTTCACAGGCACTCTCTTCCCCCAAGGAGTGTTCCCCAAGGCTCGGCTCTGTAATGGCCGCACCATCCTTGCCTATGGCAGGATGAATGGACTAGAGTCCCTGAGCCCCAGGATTCCTTTAACGGAATACTTCTATAAGGAGCAAGTAAGGGGAGGTAGGCATTTTTATGCCATGCCCCTCCTATACCAATTTTTAACCAAAGCCTAACGGCCAACCTAACAAGTTGTGACAATTTGCTTGTCAGTAGGCAAAAACCAAATGGCAACAGCCAATCAGCCAAGTGGCAAAATTCCTACTGGGCCCCTGAATACAGGCGACCCCCCGCGAATGGGCAAGCAGTGTCGACTAAGCCTAAAAGCAGCGGCAGGCGGGCGTGAGATTCGAAGGCTTTTCCGAGAGTGAGGGAAACCGAAAGCAACGTGGGCGTTAAGTAAAATGCTGCTGTCAATCAAACTCAATGGCACGCCCCGTGACTCAGCCTAACTACAGCCCACCCCTCCCAGATTTCTTTTGAGCTCGTCCGCAACCCCCACTACACTCTATGAGTATAATGGGCTTTAGAAGTCCAGCTTCAGTGCCCTCGGTTTGGGGTTGAAATGGTCTGGACTTCTAGGCCATCTAGGCATCTAGGCCAGGCAGGGGTGGGGAACTGGCACCCTTCAGAGTTGGACTACAACTCTCATTATATCTGACCATTGGTCATGCTGCCTGGAGCTAATGGGAGTTGGAGTTCCAACATCACCTTGGGGGGCCACTTCCTCCCCTTCCCTCCTCTAGGCCCTAGGAAACTCTGATTATGTTACCAGGGATCTTCCGGAGCCTAGAGCCTAGAGGGACCTGATCTTGCAGCACCTACTTCAGTTCAATAGAGTAGGGCTGTCCATAGGTTCTGCTGTACACATGTACACGAAGCCTGCACTGATGTTTGTGTGAATGAGGTACATGCATGTGAGTTGGGATGCTACCCCTGCACCGCCTTCCCAGATGCAATAGTGTTGGTACTCACTAGAACTGGGGTGGGGTGGGGCAAGGGTCGGGCAAAGCACTGGTTTGGCAGCCATGCCGAATGTGGGTCTGCCTGTGCCCGCTGCCACCACCAAACTTTCCCCACCACTGCCCCACCTTGCTGCGGTACCAACAAGCATTGTTGCCACTGGGAAGGCTGTGCAGAGGCAATGTCCCCCCTTATAGGTCACAACTGTGTAGCCGAATTTAAAACTCAGCCTGTGTACTACATTCCTCACAAATATGGTGAACACATTGGGCATATGCATGGGTCGCACCTGCTTTGAATAGAGCTGGGTGAGAGGGCATGCAGCATTCCTCATTTTGGGTGTCAGCAGATTGGCTCCTGTTCCCCACATTGCCTAACTAGACTCGTTGTTTATTCTGCATTCTCAACTGCTTTGTATAATTTATTTTCCTAGGCATAGAGAGGGGTGAGAAGCTCTGTTCCTTGACCTCTTGGCTCAAACTTCTTCTTGGTGAGATTTAATGAGGCTTTGCAAACACAATGCATCTTCCAAATCCCAGGGGCTAGGAGCTCGTTTTTTGTTATTGTTATTTTTAAAAAACAAAGCTGCATCTGGAATCCGTGTCCAATGCCATATTCTCTTCATGCTCTGCTTGATATATCTCTTTCTCCTCTCTCTCCCTGGCAAGCGCCTGCTTTGTTCCTTTTTAATGGAATGGGCTCTCCACCCGTCCACCTCATACCCAGTGGGAGGCAGGGAAATTGTATACTAGTCCTCCCATGGCTATGTGAGCCTCTGTTAGCCTGCTGCTCCACCCACCCTTTAGAGAACTCTTCTTCTTTCTCCCACTATTGCAGAGAGTTGTTTCCAAATAGGTTTCTCTGATTCTAAATGCTGCCAAAACGTGCCTGAATTAATGAGCAATTTACATGCAGATTCCCTGTAATTATGTTAAAGGGCCGGCCAATAAAAAAGAAAAGAAAAAGAGGAGACCAGAGGCTCTAGAGGCTGAGATTAGCAACTCAGCCAGCGTCTCTCCATGGGTTGTGTGGAATGAGAATGGGGAGTGGGTTTCCAGTGGCTGTCTTGTAGTCGTAGCATGCTACTACGTAGAGAGGAGTGATTTTGATCTCTCTCTGCATGCATGGAAATACGATTTGGGTGTGTGTGTGAAACATTAGCCCTGTTCAGGTATTCACCTCCACACATTCCCAAAAAGCATGGAGGGAGAAGCTGGCCCTGGAGGGAAAAGCTGCCCCCCTCCCTGCTGACTGCAGTCTTGACCCTTTGCACATTGAGCAGAATTTCTGAGGGCTGAATGTGCTTAGAATGCCGTGTGTGATCAACACCCTGTAGGATCAGCATTCGGCCACATGAAGATTCCCGCTACAGATCTCCCCTGCCCCCCCAACACAGGAAAGTCTGGAGTGAAGCTACTTTCCCCCTCATGTTCTGAGAACACATGGACGTGAACACCTCAACAGGACTAGTATCTTGTTATGCATCCTAGATCCTGGTTCGACATTTCATTCTATCTGCCTGCTGCTATTCACTTCAGTAACAGAACCTACTCTCATTGTAATGGAGAGAGAGAGCTGGAAATTTGGGGGATGTACCTGCAAAATGCCCAGACCTCTCAATATTAATTAGCAAAACCTTTTCACCTTAGCTTTCATGGAAACAGACAGTTATTGTTGCAGACATCCACTGTCCAATTGGCATTGCAACAGGTGCACTCATAGGCATTCTTTTCTGCTCATGTAGACGCACAAGATAGATGAGCATCTTTAGTGGCATGAACCCTCTCCTGGCAAACAAGTGTTTAGTATAGGAAGCCAGTCATTCATTCAAGGGACCCTGGGAACAGAGTGGATGACTGGATTTCTTTTGCATGACAGTGTTAATGAAAATGATTGCATTTTTGTAAGCTACTTTTTAAAAAGCCAATTCGGCCTATTTTGCTAAAGCATGTCCATTAAATGGAGCCATTTCAACTGTGACATCCTTAGTGATAAATGAACATGGTAAGATGACATCAAATCTTAACCAACATTCTTAATGTTCTTAATGTTAATAGGTTGACAACATGGACAGGTAGGGCCAGGAAAGGCACCTGCCTGAACACTGGAGAGTCACTGCCCTTCAGTGTAGACAGTACTGAATTTGAAGTTCTTGTGAGCTGATGTCTTCAGTAAGCTTTTTACTCTGATCCCAAGAACCCCTGTATAAGACATCTGCCAGAGGGGAGTTGATGCTGAATGTGGTTTGGCTCGCTGACTTGTGCCAAGGGTAGCACTCCAGCCCCCTGCCTGTGGGATTGCTGGGATTTCAGTTGCAAATGAATGGTTCTGCCTTCCTTGCAACAGGAATTTAGACTATGGTCAAAATGAAATGCTGCAGAATTTTAAAACTGGGCAAAATTGTCAGGTGGTGAGTTTTCAACATTTGAAACATTTCAAAATGTCACTTGTCAAGCTTGAATTTGAAGGATGTGTAAACAACAACAACAACAACAACAACAACCACCACTTGTGGAATTTAACTGGCTGATCAGTCTTTTCCTTCTCCCCACCTCCTACGATCTCCTAATCCAAACCCCCCCGCACTCAAGAACACTGAAGGGGCAGAAATCAGCCTCTGATTAGAAGAATATAACATTCACATTCTCGCAAGCAGTTTAAAGCGACGCTCCTTTGCTTGCCATTCCTCTTCCCTCCTCACAAAATGATTCAGCTCTAGTTTTGCCCAGATGGCCTTTAAGATGTGGATGAAAGCGTATTAACGGGCCTTAAGTCCTGCACCAGTCCAAAAAGGTAAGAAAGCCCAGCTTCCTCTTTCCCCACAGCAGCCAGTCTGATGCCTCTGGGAAGCTAGCATGAAAGGTGCAAGGTCCGTAACGGCCCTACCCAGCTGTTTGTCCTGAACATTTGGTAATCAGAGATAAACTGCTTCTGAACATGGAGGCTTCATTGCTGGAGGCTCCAGGGCATGGCCTGAAGGTGCATGAGACTTCTACCTTTCTGAGGAGTTATGTCTGTAACATGCCAGAGGGAAGCAGGGCATAACTTGGCTTGGAATAATGTTTCTGCACAATGCAGCATCGTGCTGCCACCTGTCTGTGGTTAGCATGTGCTGGATGCCTAGGAAAGAAAAAGGGGGGAAACATCCCAGTATTTGAAGGGATAGCTGTGTGTGCACACCACAACTTTCCACCAAAGAATCCTGGAAGCTCTAATTTGCTCCCCACAGAGCCACAATTCTCAGCACACTTACAGACTACAGTTCCCAGAATTCTTTGGGGGAGGTCATGTGTTTTTGATGTGCTTTAAACGTATGGCGTGCATACAGCTAGAAACTCAATTGCAGGAGTCTGAAGTTGGTGGTCATCACTGCTTCCTGTGGGAGGGAGTTCCATAGTTCAACTATGCACTGCTTGATGAAGTACTTTCTTTTGTCTTTCCTGAAACTTCCAACTTCTGTTTCCTTGAAGGCCCACAATTTCTAGAGCTATAAGAGAGTGAGAAAAACTTTCCTCTATCCGCTTTCTCCATGCCATGGATAATTCTATAAGTTTCTATAATGTCACCTCTTACTCATTTTTTCTCTAAACAAAAGAATCCTCAGTGTTGCAACTTTTTTCTCATAGGGGAATTGCTCCGCCCCATTGATCATTTCAGTTGCCCTTTTCTGGACCCCTTCCAACCCTATGATATCCCTTTGAGGTCCGGCAGACATAATTTTACATACCGGTAGTTTTCCAAATGCAGTCACAACATAGATTTATATAACGACATTTATGATATTGGCAGTTTTATTTTCAATTCATTTCCTATTGATTTATAGCCTGGAGTTGGACTTTTTCACAACTGCCTCCCACTGGTTCAACATCTTCACTCTGACGCCAGGATCTCGTTCCTGGTCAATCACCACCAGTTCAGACCCCAGGAGCAGATATGCTTTGCCTTGACATGGATAGCTTTACACTTGTTTACATCAAATTGCATTTGCCCATTTAGCACATGCTTACTCCATTTGGAAATGTCCTTTTAGAGCTCTTCACAATCTTTTTTGTTTTAACAACCTTGAGCAAATTAGTATCATCAGCAAACTTGGCCACCTCACTGCTCAGTCCTAACTCTAGAGCAGGGGTCAGCAAACTTTTTCAGCAGGCGGCCGGTCCACTGTCCCTCAGACCTTGTGGGGGGCCAGACTATATTTTGAAGAAAAAAATGAACGAATTCCAATTCCCCACAAATAACCCAGAGATGCATTTTAAATAAAAGCACATTCTACTCATGTAAAAACACACTGATTCCCAGACCATCTGCGGGCTGGATTTAGAAGGCGATTGGGCTGGATCTGGCCCCTGCGCCTTAGTTTGCCTACCCATGCTCTAGAGAATAATAATAATAATAATAATAATAATAATAATAATAATAATTTATTTGTACCCTGCAAATCGGGCTGGGTTTTCCCAGCCACTCTGGGTAGCCTCCAACAAAGATTAAAATACCATTAAAATGTCACACATTAAAAACTTCCCTAAACAGGGCTGCCTTCAGATGTTTTCTAAATGTCAGGTAGTTGTTTATCTCTTTGACATCTGATGGGAGGGCGTTCCACAGGGTGGGCGCTACTACCGAGAAGGCCACCTGCTTGATTCCCTGTAACTTCGCTTCTCGCAGTGAGGGAACCACCAGAAGGCCCTCGGCAGTGGACCTCAGTGTCCGGGCAGAAGGATGGGGGTGGAGACACTCCTCCAGGTATACTGGACGAGGCTGTTTAGGGCTTTAAAGGTTAGCATCAACATTTTGAATTGTGCTTGGAAACGTCCTGGGAACCAATGTAGGTCTTTCAGGATGGGTGTTATATGGTCTCGGCAGCCACTCCCAGTCACCAGTCTAGGTGCCACATTCTGGATTAGTTGTAGTTTCTGGGTCACCTTCAAAGGTAGCCCCACATAGAGCGCATTGCAATGGTCCAAGCAGGAGATAACTAGAGCATGCACCACTCTGGCGAGACAATCCACGGGCAGGTAGGGTCTCAGCTTGCATACCAGATGGAGCTGGTAGACAGCTGTCCTGGATTTAGAACTGACCTGTGCCTCCATGGACAGCTGAGAGTCCAAAATGACTCCCAGGCTGCGCACCTGGTCCTTCAGAGGCACAGCTACCCCATTCAGGACCAGGGAGTTCTCCATACCAGCCCACCCCCTGTCCCCCAAGAACAGTAATTCTGTCTTGTCAGGATTTAACCTCAATCTGTTAGCCGCCATCCATCCTCCAACCACCTCCAGACACTCACACAGGACCTTCACTGCCTTCACTGGTTCTGATTTGAAAGAGAGGTAGAGCTGGGTATCATCCGCATATTGATGGACACCCAGCCCAAACTCCCTGATGATCTCTCCCAGCGGCTTGTAACATGTAGATGTTAAAAAGCATGGGGGAGAGGACAGAACCCTGAGGCACCCCACAAGTGAGGGCCCAGGGGTCTGAACACTCATCCCCCACCACCACTTTCTGGACACGGCCCAGGAGGAAGGAGTGGAACCACTGTATAACAGTGCCCCCAGCTCCCAGCTCCTCTAGACAGTCCAGAAAGATGTTATGGTCGATGGTGTTAAAAGCCGCTGAGAGATCCAGCAGGACTAGGAAACAGCTCTCACCTTTGTCCCTAGCCCACCAGAGATCATCGACCAGTGCGACCAAGGCAGTTTCATCCCATGATGAGGCCTGAATCCCAACTGGAAGGGATCCAAATGGTCCGCTTCTTCCAGGCGTGCCTGGAGTTGTTCAGCAACCACCCGCTCAATCACCTTGCCCAAGAATGGAAGATTTGAGACTGGGTGATAGTTGGCCATATTGGCCGCATCTAAAGATGGTTTTTTAAGAAGCGGTTTAATGACCGCCACTTTCAGCAGGTCTGGGAACGCTCCCTCACACAGGGAAGCATTCACCACCCTGCAGAGCCCATCGCCCAGCCCTTCCCAGCTTGCTTTTATTAGCCAGGATGGGCAAGGCTCAAGGAGACAGGTGGTTGGTTTCACACGTCCAAGCACCCTGTCCACATCCTCAGGGTAACGGATTGAAATTGATTCCATGCAACTCAACCAGACAGAGCTCCAGCACAAGTCCTGATTCTGATCTTGGGGGGGGGGGCTCCACTGTTTACCTCTCTTCATTTGGAGAACAGTCCATTTATTCCTTCTCTCTGCTTCAGTATACCTGAAGACGTGTCTCCACCCCCATCATTCAACCTGGACACTGAGGTCCCGCTCCGAGGGTCTTCTGGCAGTTCCTCACTGTGACAAGTGAAGTTACAGAGAACCAGGCAGAGGGCCTTCTCAGTGGTGGCACCCTCCTTGTGGAAAGCCCTCCCTTCAGACATCAAGGAGATAAAGAACTACACAACTTTTAGAAGACATCTGAAGGCAGCCCTGTATAGGGGAGTTTTTGATGTTTGACATTTTTAAAAAAAGATATTTTGCTGGAAGCAGCAAAACATTATTATTCCTGTTACTTAAGCAGGATCTTTCCTCTTTTTCTGTGTGCTAAACTTGCAGATTCTCCCTGCATGAGTCGGTTGGGTTCCTGCTGGTTTGTCTTCATTGTGACTGCAGACTAGATAATGTGTTACATTTTGCTTAAACTCTTGAGAATTATGTGAAAAGGCTCTGAAGGGCAGACAATTAAATTGAAAAGACCTACCTCTCACATCTACAGCCACAATGAAGCCATTCCACCAAGGAGTGGTTAAAATGAGAAGAGGATCTCAATTTTTGCCTCTATACTGAAGTGGCTTTCAGCGGGCCACAGAGGTGAGTGAAATCTCTTTTCCAATCTTGTTCTATATCATCTTTGGAATAATGTACATAAGCTCCAACTGTGCTCAAAGGCCCCTCATCTCTTTTAGAGGTACAATTGACTGTAAATTCCACAGTGGATTCAACTCCCTGGTGAGGTAAAGGGAAAGACTTGTCAGTTTTACCTCTCTTGCCTTTCCCTTCTTTTCACGCAATTCTTGCAGGTTCAGCAAGATGCTGTGCATTGCCTACTCCCTGTTTTCAGGAGTATAAAACTGACTTTCAGGGAATCTAGAGAAGCTCTTTTGCCATAGATGCAATATTGACACTTAGTGGTTAATTTTATCCAGTGCTTTTTTCTAAAAAAGAAAAATGTTTAGGGGTATTCTCATTTTCCTACTCATATTGAAATACTGTCCCTCAATGAGGCCAAACTTAGATTCACAAAATGTTTAGGGGTATGCATACCCCTGTGTCCTCCCAGAAAAAAAAGCACTGATTTTATCTCTGGATGAGAAGAACAGCTTGTCAGTTTCATGATCTTCTTGCAGATCTCTGCACTTGAGCACATTTAAGTGCTACTCTTGGACTATAGTTTGCAAGCGCTGCACCTCCATAATACGTTGTTCTCATGAGAGCATGAGAAAGGACCAAATGTTCCTGAGAAAAGAGGACAAATTATTATTATTATTATTATTATTATTATTATTATTATTATTATTATTATATCCCACCCATCTGGCTGGGTTTCCCAGCCACTCTGGGTGGCTCACAGCATCTATAAAAACACAACAAAACATCAAACATTGAAAAACAGAATATCCTATACAGGCAACAAACCAACCAACCAATAAATCAATATAGAAAGGCAGGAAGAAAATCTTTATTGAGTAAAAAGTACTGTGTTATATAATATAATTATTAAAAGAAAGAGTTTTACTGACAATCCCTGCAAAAAAGGGACAATGCAGGATCTCAGTAGCGGATGAAGCTGCCATCATTCTTCATGCACAGCCTCAGTGAGACATTGCAGAAACAAACAGCCTCGAGGGATGTCAAGATACGCTGAAAGACAGGAAGAGGAACAAACCAAAACAAATGGTGATTGACAGGAAAGAAAGGGGAAGCAACGGGACAACACAACCCACAGGGAAATCATATCAGAGCAAAAATGTCAAAATACAGAACCACATCAGAAGGATTCACAGAGGGGACTGGCACAAGGTGCATGGACAACAATGCAGGGTATATGTTTTGTGCCTCGTCTAGGACATGCCAGTGGGAAACAATATCAGATGGCTCAAGGGGGAAGAGTATGTCTGGTGTAGTGCTTATCTCAGCCTAATCTACCATAGTTGTGAGGCTAAAATGGGTAGCAGGCAAAACATAGATGACACTGAGAGCCCTTTGGAGGAAGTGTGGGCTGCACAATATATTAAATAAAATAATAATGCAATGCAGTTGATCAGTTGTGAAAAAGGAATTTTCATACACTTTGAATGTGATCTGTCAATCAAATACATTAATTTCCATTCTATTATTTATTATTTTACTGTAGCATATTGCAGTCTCCGACCCATTATTTTCCTGCCCAGATTTGCTTTGTGAGCCATGAGGCGCTGCAATGAAGTCAGCACTAATAAGGACTCCAGAGTTACAGGGTTCCTGCACTTAGGAATAAGCCTGTGCCCAACCTCTGCATGTGCTCTGTAACTATGAAGCCTTTATTGTATTCATTGACCAAAAGCAGGCTTCATCAACCCCGGCCCTCCAGATGTTTTTGGCCTACAACTCCAATGATCCCTAGCTAGCAGGACCAGTGGTCAGGGATGATGGGAATTGTAGTCTCAAAACATCTCAAGGGCCAAGGTTGAGGAAGCGTGACCTAAAGACTGGCATCATGTGAAGATTGACAGACAGGTGTGAGTAAGTATTGTTTTACCATGTTGATGCTTGCCACCCTGGGCTCCTTTGGGAGGAAAGGTGGGAGACAAGTTTAATGAATAAATATAAATGAAATAGTAAGTCAACTGCAGTGAATAAAGATCTGGGAGGAGACCCAGGAGTTTTCATAAGAGAGTTCTCTTCATAAGAAACTACAAAGAGCCTTGTAGCACCTTAAGAAGTAACAACCTATTTGTTTGCTATTTTAAAGATTTTCACTTTGTGTTTCTACCAAAGGATTTTTGAGGCAGTTTACAAGGACTAGCCAATAATACAGAAGTCCCCACCCCACCCCGAGAGAGAGAGACATACACAACCATGCAGCCCTCTGGTGGATGTTTTTGGCATATGTCTGTCTCGGGAGACAATGGAAAAGTGAGCCTTTGGGACTAACATCAAACTGTTGGAGAATTATGGCACCCATTATGGCTCTAGAGTCTAATACAGGAGAGACATGTTTTGTTGGAGCTGGGGCATATGGAGGCATCAGATCTCACTGCTCCAAATGCACCAGGGGGTTTCATCTCTCTGTGCTCCTCCCAGCAGCCAATGCTCCTCTGGTCACTGCTGCAGATACACAACCTGACTGTCTGTCTCCAGCCACTGGCTCATGAACTGGACCAGAACACACTTCCTTTCTGCTCTGGTGTCCTAGAGAAACTGGCATGAAAGCTCATTCCATATGTGTTACTCTTTAAGGTGCTTCAAGACTGTGCAAAACACTTAACATAGCTCTTCCTGTGGAACAGGGATAGGAATCTTCCCTCCCCACTCCTCAGGCCACATTCCATCAGGGTGGGGGTGGGGGTTGCATCCTGGCTGTAAAGGTAAAGGGACCCCTGACCATTAGGTCCAGTCGTGACCAACTCTGGGGTTGCGTGCACATCTCACATTATTGGCCGAGGGAGCCGGCGTACAGCTTCCAGGTCATGTGGCCAGCATGACAAAGCCGCTTCCGGCAAACCAGAGCAGCACATGGAAACGCCGTTTACCTTCCCGCTGTAGTGGTTCCTATTTATCTACTTGCATTTTGACGTGCTTTCGAACTGCTAGGTTGGCAGGAGCTGGGACCAAGCAATGGGAGCTCACCCCGTCACTGGGATTCAAACCGCCGACCTTCTGATCAGTGGTTTAACCCACAGTGCCACCTGGGTCCCGCATCCTGGCTGTAGGCAGAGCCAAAGCACACCTGCACACTCACACTCTCTATACAAACCATTTTCTCTTTCCCACTCTCACATCTCCCTGTCACCCCCCTGCACATGAACAAACAACTGCAGCCTGCTTTGTGTCCATGCCATATGCTATAAAGTGCTTTCCTTTCTTGGCACCCAGAACAGAAACACAACAAAATGCCCATGGAGGAAGAGAATAGTCTGTCCATCATCTCCCTAGCTTGCTTGGCATCCATGCTGAGTGCAAGTGCAGTAAATTTCCCATGAAGGAAGAGAGGAATCTCCAATTCTGTTCAGCTGATTGGAGAGGAAAAGCTTGGGGGGGGGGATCAGGAGATCCCTCAGAGCAGCACAGGTAGTAGAGGAGGAGGGAGATCATTCCATTGGGCAAGCAGAGGTTCCAGTTGTATCCACAGGATGGCAGCATACAACTGTTAATGGGTCCTACTTTCATTCAAGATACAGTACAGTACTCTAGTTTCTCCTTCTACCCGTTCAACAGGCAAATATCCAGTTCCATCATTCTGCACCAGACTGGGTCACAATGAGTTTCCATAGGAATGGGTTGGTGGTGATAGACTTCTCCTTTCAGGAAGTCATTTCACCCACTGGAGCAGTTGTATTCAGGCATGGCCAAGTCCATCCTAGCTAGATTCATTAACTGGATTCATGCCAGCCAGAGCTAGCTCCACAAGCACCTGGGTCTGGAATACTGACTGATTTTCCTTTGTGGTCCATTATGACATCACAAGCAGCCAGAAGAGAGTGGGCCAAAGGAGGGAGATCAGGTACATAGCTGTAAGGTAGCTTCATCTGGCTTGTGCCCACTAGACTTGGGATGCTTTCCTTTGAGGGCTGGATTAGAACACCTCCATGAGAACTGATTTGCAGGAGGAGGACAGAAGTGGCTGAACAGTGCAGCTAACCGGTATGTAAGTCAACTCAGGTTGAGTTCCCTGATCGGTGCTTCCATCTATTGCTATTGTCCATCTTGCCCAAGGATCAAACATCAGGTTCAAGCCCCAGCCCACTTACTACTTAAGATGGGCATTTGTCCAGAATATATGATCTATGGCATTTCAAATTCTGGGGAAGGGTCTGTGTGTTAAAAAGTCTGATAGAGCCACAACTGAATATGGGGTCTTCTGTGTGCAAGACAAGTGCTCTTAGATTCTGAGCTGCTTCTCAGATTTAACTGAGAAGTTTTAAAATGTGAAGTAATTGCAGCCATTCACTTAATCCCTTTGGTTAGCCTGTGTTGGTCTCCAACACTCAACTAGACATGTCTATTTAAGCTGTGTCTCATGCTAAGGCAGCCATCTTATGCTCACATACTTGGGAGTAAATTCCAAGGAGCACAGCAAGGTTTACCACCCAAGAAACTTGTGCAGCATTGAGCTGCATGAACACAATACAACCATCAATTATGGGGATGCAAGTTCCATTCATTCAAGCAAGCAACAGGAGGGTTTCAGACATGATAGAGCAGCCAGAGAAATCCTTTTGGCACACTTCCAATTGCTACTGCTGCTAAATTCCCCTTCTATATCTGAAGCAAAACACTTAAGAATCAAGGAGGCTGAGATACTTTCCATTGGCTTGCTTAGTAAGTCCATGTTTTGACTCCATGTGATAACACAGTTAAAACTACCCCATTGTATGATTCCATTTTGTCCTGCTCGCTGTAGTTGGGACTGAGCCCCACTGAACTAGGAAATACTTACTCCTTGGTAAACATGCATGGGATTGGAAGTTAACTTTGCCACAAAGATACATAGCCACAAATGCTTCTAAAGCAGCTCTGTTGATTAGATCCCTGTATTCCAAGAAACAGGCACAAACAGTGGAAGTTGCCCTGCGATTCTTTAAAATGAAAGTTCTCCCACTACTTCTGGTAGGCATTGCCTTGGGTTCACGTAGGGACTTTGTAAGATTGGAATCTATCCAATCACAATTCCTCAGGGCCATTCTCAGGATCTCCCCTTCTGTTGCAGCTGTGATAATGAGGTTGGAGCCTTTCAGTATGTGGCCCTGAAAGCGAAATTATGGCTATGGCTCAAACTATGTTTCAGACTGGTGGGTTTGGCCCCCCTGATTCTGAGGGATAATTTTAAATCTCCATGGGAAGGGGAAGTGGTAGAGGAAGTGCAGAGGTGTGGTCTGTCCTCCCTTTATATTGAGTCCATGACGTATAGCCGCGCTAAAGCGGTGATCGTTCAGAGATTGGGGAATATCGCCAGACAGGAGGACATACCTGTGACGAATGTCCTCCTCTCTATTACTAAATGCAACACAGGAATCCAGAGGTGAAGCCACACACACTCTTTTCCCGCCTCCTCCCAAATAAACCACTTTATTCTTGGGAGTTTATAAGTAAAGAGACTCTCCCTCCAGCTCACGTGGCCTGGTATCAAAGAAAAACTCTAGGCTGTTTGTTAGAATAACCTCCTGTCGCCAGTAAAGGGTCCCTCTCGGCCTGATTCCCCTTACTGTAAAAGTTTGCCCCTTTCCACGCTGGCAACTTGTTGACACTCCAGGTTATCTTTCTAAGCCTCCTCAGTGTTACTCGTCTAAGACACGGACTTTTGCCTCCTTTCCTGAGGTAAATTTTGTCCTCTAATGAGTTACCACTTCTGTGAGTCCTGATACCTTGCTGGAAAAATAATGATGATACTTCTTGGCACAAAAGAGAAGAATTTTATTAACCTTAGAACATAGTTATTTAATTAACGTTTCATGAGTTTATAAGAAGCATTTCGGTTGTAGGTAATCTCTGTCAAACCATTAACATCAAGCCTTTCTGAACCTCATCTAGATTCCCACTATCTTGGCCTCTCAATTTTCTTCCTCACACCTGCCCTCTCCTCAACTGACAAAACCGCTGCTCCCTCCTTTTAAACTGGGAACAGTCCCGCCCCCATCAGAATGTTATGTCAGTCAGGCTGGAGGTGGATTAACTCTTTTCCAGCCAGGTAGGAATAAATATTTCAAAACCGTGTCAATCCGTTACATAACCTTGCGTGAAATCTGGGGTGTTTTTAGGGGAGCAGGTGTATCGGGCTGCACCAGCCCATTACCTGGCGGATATCCACTACATGGAATACCGCAGACTACTTACTGCGGCCAGACTGAATGTTCTTGATTTGGCGGTTTTGAAGGGGAGATTTGGAGGAGTCCCATACGGTCAGAGAATGTGCCATTGTGCCTTGGGTGAGGTAGAATCCACAGAACACATTTTACTGAGTTGTCCCTTTTATAATGATTTAAGGCAATATCTTATAACCCCATATTTATCTCACTTAAGTTCCCGACTAAGAGAACGGCAGGCAGCATATTTGCTAAACAAGCCCACTGGGAAAATAACCTTTTCAGTGGCTAAATTCCTCTTCCTGGCGCTCAAGTGTCGGAAACGTCTAATCGAATGCCTTGATGTGGGTTACCTGTAGGAGGTTCAGTAGCGCAGTCATACTTCATTTATGTATCCCTCTGATGCCTTCAGTTTTATATTTTTATATTTGTATTGAGAAATGTTTTTTCTTTCTGACTATCGGTCAAATAAAGTATTACATTACATTACACTTTGGCTGGATCAGGTCCATGGCTCTGTTTTATGGCTTTTATTGGGCTCTGCAGCAGCTGAGCTAATTCATCAGGTGGTTGTTTCATGTGAAATACCTGCATTTGCTGATAATAAAAAGCTGAGCTAGACAAATCAGTTGTTTCCAGTGAAGTGTGTATTGATAGCTATTTTATGATAAATTGAGGGGTGTGGAGTGCTTTTTTAAAAAGAAAAAATGATGAATTGAACTACTTGTTTTGAAAAGGAATCCACATTTTGCTGCCTCAGCAGCAGTTTGAGAAGCCAAGATTTGTAGTGACTGTTCAGTTAGGAGTATGATGGGATCAGCAGATCCTAGATTTCAGCCACTTTGGTCATTAAATCATTGTTCCATTCCTTTTGCTCACCCACCTGGTGCCACCTCTCTGTCTCTCACTTCAGTCTTACCTGTACCAAGTTCCGTTCACCTGCTCATCAGTGTAGCCACAAAAGAGAGCCAGGCACAAGATATTTTAGTACCCTCCCCAGAGTAACAACAGTCTAAATCCAGCAACTGGCATGTCTCAGGCCTAGGTCTTTCGCCACCACCTATTGCCTGAACCTTTTCAATGAAGGTTCTAGTGAAAAACATCAAAAAAACTAAGATCATGGCCACTGGTCGCATCACCTCCTGCCAAATAGAAGGGGAAGAAATGGTGGCAGTGAGAGATTTTACTTTCTTGGGCTCCATGATCACTGCAGATGGTGACAGCAGTCACAAAATTAAAAGATGCCTGCTTCTTGGGGAAAAAAGCAATGACAAACCTAGACAGCATCTTAAAATGCAGAGACATCACCTTGCCGACAAAGGTCCGTATAGTTAAAGCTATGGTTTTCCTAGTACTGATGTATGGAAGTGAGAGCTGGACCATAAAGAAGGCTGATCGCTGAAGAATTGATGCTTTTGAATTATGGTGCTGGAGGAGACTCTTGAGAGTCCCATGGACTGCAAGAAGATCAAACCTATCCATTCTGAAGGAAATCAGCCCAGAAAGACAGATTCTGAAGCTGAGGCTCCAAGACTTTGGCCACCTCATGAGAAGAGAAGACTCCCTGGAAAAGACCCTGATGTTGGGAAAGATTGAGGACACAAGGAGAAGGGGACGACAGAGGACGAGATGGTTGATCAGTGTTCTCAAAGCCAACATGAGTCTGACCAAACTGCGGGAGGCAGTGGAAGACAGAAGTGCCTGGTGTGCTCTGGTCCATGGGGTCACGAAGAGTTGGACATGACTAAATGACTAAACAACAACAAGCAGCAAAGTGAATGGAGCAAGGATCCCCTGCATGGAAAGCATGTGCTCTTCCACTGGGCCATGGTCCCTTCCCAGGGAGCCCTGCACTAGTGCCATAGCTACAGGGGGACCAGCTGGGTTCTTTGCCCCAGGTGAAGCCACTGGAAGGGCACCTGTAGGGCTCCCAGCCTATGTGTGTGTTTACACAAATGTGCATGTGTGTGGCAGGATGCCCAAGTGGGTCTTTGACCAGATGAAAGAAAGTCTAGTTTCACCCCTGCCTTGCCCTCTCAAGCCACTTGTCTTCCGTGGAGCTATCGCTTAGTGGGAAAGCATCTTGCTCCCTGCCTACAGACTCTCAGGAGAAGAGGCTGGGAAGAGCCATGCACCCAGGCACTGACAAGCAGAGTGGTGGGTAGACTGTCAGGCCAGCCCCTGAGAGACCAGGGTTCAAATCTCCACTCAGCCATGAAGCTTGTGGTGTGACCTTGGGCCTATCCTACCTCACAGGGGTCTTGTGAGGATAATATAGGGAGGGGATAACCATGCACACCACCTTGAGAAGTGGCACACGGGAAAACACAAAGCAGAGAGTTGCATCCGCTGCCAGTCTTACTCAGTGTAGACCCATTGAAATTGGTAAGTGTGACTATTTTATTTTTAAGTTTATACCCCACCATTCCTCCCCAAAGAGCTCCCCAAGGAGCAGCAGACAACAAGTGCTAAAAGCATCTTTAAAACAATTCCAGTACACATGCAGACTGGGAATGATCTCAGTTTAAAGGGCTGGTTAGAAGAGGCAGGTCTTCTCAGGGGCATAGGAAGATAGGGGTGGTGGGGGTGGGCTGTCCCGAGTGGCGGGCTCCAAGGGGCGCCATCGTGGGCGGCCACCCTGCCCCCAAAATGCCCATCCCGCCCCTGGAATGTGTGTCACGCCCCTCCGGGAGGCGCGCCACGCCCTCGGAACGCGCCCCACAGCCCTCCAGGAGGCACGCCCCACCCCCGGAACGCGTGCCACGCCCCTCCGGGAGGTGCACCATGCCCCCGGGAGGTGTGCCCCGCACCCAGAATGGGTGCCAGCCCCGCCACTGGGTCTTCTGCAGGTGCCAAAAAGACAATATTCAAGGGGATGGCATTCCAAAGGGCAGATGCCACAACACTAAAGACATGATTTCTACTTTGTGTGGGATGTGCTTCCTGATTAGATGTAGGAGGCCCTCACTTGCAGAATGCAGAGATTGACTGGGTCTATATGGGGTGATATATCTTTCAGGTCCATTCATGTCAATGGGTCCACTGTGAATAAAATTTAGTTGGATATGACCTAGATGCTCTATTAACCTTTTGGCACTGGGCAAAAACCTCTTCATTTTCCCAGGCCTTTATACTATGCTGTTTTATTATCATTTTTGTTATGATGTACTTTTATTTTTTTATTTTTTGTGCATTATCAAGGCTGGGATTCAGTTAATTAGTCCTGCTAGCAGAAGCCTGCACAAAGACTTGTGCTAGTTCAATGGAGCTTTCCCCTCCCCTCTCCGTGTTCCCCTGAACTCCTCGGGGGTCAGGAGAACCCCCAGAACGTCACATGGAGGGAGGAGAGAGGGATTGTGCCACCCAGCAAGCTGAAAGGCTTGTGCTGGTGGCATTATTGCCATAGTGCTACGTCAAATTCCTCTTCCTGCAGATGTTTATATTCAAGGGAGGCATAGAACTTTTAATAAAAGCACCCAAAGAGAAGAGTTTTCCACTATGTTAGATACCCCCAAGGATGCTTTGGTTCCCAAAGACTGGGCATGAATGAGAAGCTCCTGGACCTGCAAAATCCATCCTCTCTAACAAAATTGGCCATGCTGCCTAGGGCTGATGGGAGTTGCAGTCCAACAATATCTGAGGTTGCCATGTTGAATATCCTGATGCATATGATTACACCAGTGGTGGGAAGCCTTTGGCCAGAGGGCCCAATTCCACCAGGCCTCCCTATTTTGCCCAGCAGACAATATGGCCAAGCCATGCCCACATGTCCTACGCCCAGGGGCGTAGCCAGGATCAAAATTAGGGGGGGCAAGGGGCAAGGGGCGGGGCCAAGGCACGGGAGGGGAGGGGCCACAGTGGGGCAAGGAAAGCCATGGTCGTTCAGGGGCGAGGGGGCGCCAGGATCAGCTCGAAACCGGGCTGCTCCGACCACCTCCTCCCCCTCCGCGACTGGCAGGGGCGAGGGGGCGCCAGGATCAGCCCAAAACCAGGCTGCTCCGACCCCCTCCTCCCCCTCCGCGATCGGGCTGTTCCGATCCCCTGTTCCGAAATCGGGCTGTTCCGATCCCCTCCTCCCCCTCCGCGATTGCCGGGGCGGCCCTGCTTTCCCTTCACCCGCCCCACAGCCAGCCAGGGAGAAGGGAGATGTCCCTTCTAGCCGGCTGGCTGTGGGGCGGGTGGAGGGAACGGCCCAGAGCCACGCAAAGCATTTGGCTGGCTTTCCCTCCACCCGCCCCACAGCCAGCGAGAAGGGAGACGTCCTCTACCCAGCTGGCTGTGGGGCGGGCGGAGAGAAAGCCAGCCAAACGCTTTGCGTGGCTCTGGGGCTTTCCCTCCACCCACCCCACAGCCAGCCAGGGAGAAGGGAGACAGCACCGGGCAGCGGGGCAGGCTGGCCAGCGGCCCTGCTTCTAGGGGGGCAACTGCTGCCCCCCCTGCCTACGCTCATGCCTATGCCTGATGTCATGTAAAGATGCAGCTGGGTCAATGAGATTTGCAGGTGGTGCCAATCAGTGGATCATCACTTGCAAAGTTGATTGTCAGGGCTGGCAAAGAGCCACGAGTGGTTTGCATAACTTCCCGCATGGCTCTTTCCAGTCCCCTAAGATCAGCTGATCAGCTGCGACATCAGGGAATGGGCAGATGGGCAGTCCTGTCTACATGCCACACTTGGTCTGCATAGGGAGGGAGACATTAGCATCTGCCCCCCTAGCCAGCTGTAGGTCCCACCTCCTCTGCCTGCCCAGCAGAAGTTTTGCTGCAATGAAAAGAGTTCCAACTATTGACAGGAGTCTGGCTCCTTGATAATTGAAACCTATTGACCGATCACCTTTCTTTAAGAAAGGCAATACAAGACCTGCATTCCAATCCTCTGATTTGTTCAGTGTGCCGCATTGCTTGGAGGGAATGGTGTTGAGGAATTAGGGATTCTGGGCTCAGGGTCCCCCACCTCCCATTGCACTTTAGCATTCATTGGAGACCATTTTTATCTCAGTTGCTCATATCTAATGTCATTTGTACCTTATACGTGGCTGCCTGACAAGACTTCCCAGATCTGTTTAAATCTCTCTCGACTGTAACTCTGCATGCTGTGTCTGAATTAACTCAGGAGACTGCATGTTTGACAAGGCTAAGGCATTTTCTCTGTGATCCCAGGTCTCTCCTTTCATTGCATATCTAGAGGTTTTATTTATGCTGTGATTCCACATAAGCTGAAGAGGGGGGAATTAAAAAGATGGTACTGAGTGTTTACCTAACAACGTTAGGCTCCCTTTAAAAAACAAGCAACACCCAAGTTTCTAGCCCTCATTGTTCCAGAAAGATTTATGGAGGGATTGCCTAAGGAAATCTCAGAAGCCAGAGACAGAGGCTGTGTATGCACAACATTTTATTCTAGAATCAATGGGCACCACATGCTTATTTTTCTTATGCAGTCCACTCAATTGAGATCCATTGCAGAGTTGTTGGTTTTGTTTTTGCCCTTGCAAAGCACTTCTTAAGAACATTAGAAGAGCCCTATTGGAACAAGCCAAAGGCCCATCCTGTCCTTACAGTAACAAGCCAGATGCCAATGTGGAAGCCTGGAAACAGGACCTGAGCACCGCAGCCCCCCTCTCCCCCCACTTGCGCTTCCCAGCAACTGGTTCTCAGAGGGAGAACAGAGCCATCATAGTAAGCAGCCTTAGCCTCCATGGAGTTTTATGATCGCTACCCTTCCACATGCTGACCAAAACTAGAAGAACAATTAGACATAGCTAAAATTGCATGAAATCCCATTTAGATTCTGCACTTCGTATAAATGATGCAAATTAAGCATCAAGACATCACCTTGCCGACAAAGGTCAGTATAGTTAAAGCTATGGTTTTCCCAGTAGTGATGTATGGAAGTGGGAGCTGGACCATAAAGAAGGCTGATCATTGAAGAGTTGATGCTTTTGAATTATGGTGCTGGAGTAGACCCTTGAGAGTCCCATGGACTGCAAGAAGATCAAACCTATCCATGGGCGTAGGCAGGGGGGCAGGAGGGGGCAGCTGCCCCCCTGGAAGCAGGCCCCCCTGCCCCCCCTGGAGGCGGGGCCGGTGGGCGAGAGCGGCGCTGCCGGCGGGGCTGGTGGACAGGGGCGGAGGCGGAGCGCAGCCCGGCGGAGCGCGGGTTCGCTGTTCCGCGCCCTCCCTCCAGCTCCCCGTCACGCCCTCCGGCGGGGCCAGGCGGGGTGGGCAGCCAGGGAGCGCAGCCGAGCCACTGTCGCCCTGCTGCGTTTTGCTTCCTTGAATTGCCCTCCTCCTCCCGGAGGCGCAGCTCCTTTCCCCGCTGGTGGCTGCTGTGGCGTCCTCCTCCTCTCTTCGTGCCCCTTCCTCGATGGGGTGTGGGGGAGGGGTTGCCCCCCGCCCGCCCCCTCCGCGGCCCGGGCAGCCCTGTCTGTGGGGGTGGCGGCGCCGAAGGATGTTTGGGCGCCGGAGGGACCTTCGAGCCACGGCACCCGATGTCCTTGAGGTGGGCCTGCTGTGAGCTGGGAGGGGTGCGTCCGGGCGGCCGCTGCTCGCCCCGCGGGCCGTGCCGCCTCGGCCGCCTCCTTCCTCCCAGCGGGAGGCTCGTGGGGCGCCTTCGGCGGGGAGTGCGGAGGGAGCGTGCGCCGGGCGGCGCTTTCGGGTGGGGCGCTCTCTCGGAGCCCCCCCCGGCACCCCCCCTGCGGAGGCTTCCCGCTCCGCTGCCTGGCGTTCCAGCGGGGCGGCCGCCGTGCGGTTTGCGCTGGGGGTGTGTGCGCTTGGGGGGGGCTGTGGCCCCGCTCCGGAGTCGCCGCCCGGGATCGCCACTTGCGGGCCACGGAGGGCATCGCTGGCGGGGGCACCGCAGTCGTCGAGGGAGGCTTTGCGGGGCGAGTTGCGCACTCGGCGGCTCCTGCGCCAGTGAAGGCTCCGTTTCGGACTTTGGATACCGGGGGATGCCGCGCCCGTCAGGGCGCTCGTCGGCGCCCCTCTCCTGTTTCTCCTGTGTGGGGAGGGGGCGGCGGGGGTGCCTTTGCGCCACGGCGCTGGATGGGCTTGGGATGGCCCTGGTGGGTGGTCTGTTGTCGCCTTGACATCTGTTGTGGCCCCTCCCCTCCCGTGCCTTGGCCCCGCCCCTTGCCCCCCTGGTTTTGATCCTGGATACGCCCCTGAACCTATCCATTCTGAAGGAATTCAGCCCTGAGTGCTCACTGGAAGGACAGATCCTGAAGCTGAGGCTCCAAAACTTTGGCCACATCATGAGAAGAGAAGACTCCTTGGAAAAGACCCTGATGTTGGGAAAGATGGAGGGCACAAGGAGAAGGCGACAACAGAGGATGAAATGGTTGGACAGTGTTCTTGAAGCTACGAACATGAGTTTGACCAAACTGCGGGAGGCAGTGGAAGACAGGAGTGCCTGGCATGCTCTGGTCCATGGTCACGAAGAGTCGGACATGACTAAACAACTAAACAACAACAAAAAGCATCTCCATATCTCTCTCTTAATTGGCCACGGTTACCACTGGAAGGTTTCCCACTCTTGTTGTATACACACACCTGAGAAAAGGTTCCATTGAACTTGAGGGGACTTAGCCCCGAGTATACATGCACAGGAATATCCTTGGCTTCTGAGACTCTTCTAGGTGTTGCCGGCATTGGCTCAAGTGTTTGCCTGCATCCCGTTCCAGAGCCCAGATTCTCTGCTTGCTGGTATGGTGTGATCAGGTTGCACAAGACATGCACAGATCTGGCTGCTCATGACTCCTGGCCTTGTCTTACCATGCCCTCAAGCTTCAGTGCCTCAGTTAGCTCCTTGCATTTCCCATTATTAGCAAGAGCAGAATAAAATATGCTTTTAAAAAAGACATCATGGAAATTTTTGAAAATTGGATCATGTTGCTGAAGAATGACTTCCAGTGCTCTTTTCTCTTACAGACACTTAAAGGATGTATTTTTTTTTATCCATTGTATTTGACACACTATGGATCCCCTCCCCCTTCACTAGCATTTTTCTAAAATTATTCTATTTGCAATCAATACATTTCCAGTCAATTCTCTCTCTAGGAGTTTCAGGATATCCCTCTATTGACAGAGCAATATAACAACAGAATCAAAAGACAGATGTTAATTGGTGCTTTTATTTATAGGTATAGTTTGTTCCTGGTGTCTAGTAAAAGCAGTAATGAGCTTGTAACATTGCAAATAAACAGCCAACCAGTGTTAGATACAGGCAAGCAGGGCAACCGGTGGCATTCTCCCACTTGGCTGGTTGTGGTTGACAGGCCTGCAGGTGGAAAGAGGCAGGAAATGAAAATGGAATGATCACATTGATAGAATACAGTCATACCTTGGTTTAAGTATGCCTCGTGTCAGGGATTATTGCGACTACTCCTGAGTAACAACCTTCCACATACTTGTCTTTCAAAAGTCTTTATTGGTGCACATTATTTACAGTGTAGTGAGCTGTCGGTTTCATGTCTTCTCATTCCGAATCAGAATCCGGCACTGCCCCCTTCCGTGATCGGGACCAACATAAAAGCCTCGGGACAGTGAATCTCCTCCCTTTTCTCCTCCTTCTCAATTCCGGTGTCGGGGTGAAGGGTCTACGGTCAGCCCTATTCCTGTCCACTCCTCCCGCCTCTCTCTCTTCCTGCCTGTGGAGCAGGGGCTCTCCAGTGCTGCCAGAGCCCTGGCACTCCTTCTCCGTTTCCTGACTCACCCGTTCAGGCCCCTCGCTCTCATGACTGCTTGGAGACGGGCTGCTTCTGATGGGGGGGGTCTCTGTAATCCCTCCCCCTTACACCTCGGTTTGAGTATTTTCAGTTTAAGTACTCCGCAGACCTGTCTGGAATGGATTAATCCACTTTCCATTACTTTGTGGATTACAATACATTAATTGTGTTTGTAAACCGAGGTACCACTGTAGATGACAGATGGACACTGATAGCCATTGTAGCCATTGATAGCCTCTGTTCTAACTTCACTTTCAGTTGCTAGCAATTATAGAGGACTGTTGCACTCTGGTCATGCTTGGACACTTCCTATAGGCACCTGGTTGGCCACTTTGGAATGGGATGCTAGACTAGATGAGCCCTTGGCCTGATCCAGCATGGCTCTTGTCATGCTCTCATGACAGCAGCCACTACAATATTTCCATTTAGACGTGTGCACTTGAGGAGGGATCCTCCCAACCCACCCCCTTGAAAATGGGTGGGGGTGGCATGAGTGGGGACACTGGTAGCCTCTTCATATTTTGGACTACAACTCCCATCAGCTGTGGGCAGCATAGCCAATGGCCAGGGGTGCTAGAAGTTCTAGTTCAGTGTCATCTGGAAAGTCACAGGTTCTCCATCTCTGAACTATATTCCCCCCTCTCTTCTTTTCCCCAGCAGTGGTGCTTCCCCTGTTTTGTGGTTGGTTTGGTTTTCAGTGGATGTCCTGCGCTGCTCTGTTTGTGATATATTGTAGGCTAGAGCAAAAGGTGGGTCCTGCATCAGAAGAAAATTGAGAAGTCACTAGCTTTTTGTCCAAAGAAGAAAGCAATTTTCGTTTTCTGAATGGAGAGATGAATTAGGATCTTGACAGCCACCACTAGAGGGCTCTGCTGTCTTTCCATCTGCATCCCTTAAGGCAGGAGTCCCAGCTGTTTTAAATGGCTGCAGAGCCATAATTTCCTCATTCACCATTATAACATATTAACTTGCTGTTTTTCATTTCATTTTTGTTGCTCACTGCTGTACTGAATCTTCTGTAAAATGTTACAGAATCACGGGGTTGTTTGAAGGGCCTCATTTGGTCCCCATTGACCAGCAGAAGCTGGCACAGCTGGCCAGAGGCATTTACCTGACTTTCTCACAGGTGAGTTTCTACAGCTTATCAGGAGGGGGAGGGGTGAGGTAGTAGATAGAGTGATGTGGTGTAAGCACACTGGCAGGAGTGCTGATGGTATGTTTGCACTACACACCAACCTCACCACCAACTCACCTTGCTCAGTAAACGGCAGCAACTTAACTGCTGGGAGGTCAGGTAAGCACCTCTGCCATACTATGACATTCTCTGCTGCTCTTGACTGGCTGCCTTAAGCCCAGTCCTGTAGAAAAATCCACATTTTAAACTAATAGGACTGCTGGGAAATTCATATCTGACCAGGAAAGGACTCTGCAGCCACCTTAGACAATGTGTTCCATTGCTCAAATACCACTAGGCTTTCTGCTTTTAAATCTAAGCCTCTTTTACTGTATCCTTCAACTAGGGCTCACTGATTTACACAAACATTTAAATAGTGCTGGAAAATATGCCTCTTTCTCAGTGATTTTCATTGAGAGCCCACAACTTCATGTCTTGTTATTCTATGGCTAAGAAGAATCATCTCACCTTCTTGTGTTCTGAAATCTAAGAGAATGGCATATACCTTCCCATTCTCTGACGGGTCAAAGCTCAATGGCAGTGCACATGCATTTCGTGATAAAGTCCAATGTTCGCTATCTTGCATCTCCAGATGAAAGATTGCAGCTGGACTGGGAAAGAACTGTGCCCGAGAACCTGAAGAGCTGTAGCCAGCTGGGGAAGGGACGTTGCTTCATGGCAGAGCAAACACTTTGCATTTAGAAGGACCCAAGTTCAATCCCTCGCACCTCCACTTTGGGCTGGGAAAAACTCATGTCCAAAATGATGGAGAGCCACTGCCAGTCAGTGTAGATCAGGGGCAGTCAATATGGCACCTTCTGGACGTTGTTCAACTCCCCAGCAGCCCTGGCCAGCAGGGCTAATGGTTATGGGTTGATGGTAGCTATAGTCCAATGGTACCTGTAGTTCAACAACATCTGGAATGCCACAGATTCCCCATCCCTGATAAGCCTAGTAGACCAATGGTCTGAATCAGTAAAAGGCAACTTCTAATGGTCCTGCATCTAACACCATCACTTTCCAATTGTTGTGCATTCCCCCTCTCGCCAGCATTTCTGCAAAGGATTGTTCTCCTACACCAAGATTATGAGCATTGTCTAATAGACTGGGGAATGTTCCATTAAGACTAATCAAGGGTCCCTTCCACACTGCTGTGTTCTGACACCCTGTCTCTTACTTTCACACCTAAGTTGGTGGCACTTGGAGAAAAGTTTTGATTGGCCAGATGTGTGTCTCTCTTCCCACCCCGCATTCCAATCCAAACCCTTCAACATCTTCCTAAGTTTATCTCACATCATTCTCATTTCAGGTCTAGCCTTGCTCACATGTGCGTAGGCTGGAGTCATGAGGAGCGAGTGCGAGTGAGCAGGATTGTTGAATCAGCCTGCATGCTCATTTGAACTGCAAATATAACCTTTGTCTGTATGATCTGTGTTTCCTTATTATGTGGAGACAGTTCTACATGGATATAGTCATCCCTGTATTGACTATGTTCTAACCAGAGGTGCTGTCTTGCACCCAAAATTGGGTGGGGGGAGGTGCAGCGGTGCACACGTGTGATGTCATGCGTGCAATGCATGCACAACATAGCATTGTTGGGAGGAGGTCAAGCGCAGAAGTCAGCATGGCGTAGATTCCTCTCTTGCACTCAGGAGGAGCCAGCCACTGAACCACACCATGCTCAGCTTCCTCCACCCCCTCAACATCATGGGGGCCCAGCCCCCTGCCAGCAGATATTGAGGGGGCCCAAGACATCTCTGCCCCTAGGAGTTGGCATGCCTAGTTCTAATATTCAGGTGAACGCACATTTTGGTAGGGTGGGGCCTGCCACCATGACCTCGCCCACCCCTCCTTCACACTCTGCTGCCATGATCCTGCCTCTCCTTCATCTATCATTTGAAAATAGATCTTAGCTGTACCAGAGTTGGTGTGTTTGTTGCCCAACCATGGCTGAAATCTATACTGCATTTAAATCGGAAGATCTAAATGAATGAAATAACACCAGGATTTCCCACATCTGCTCCTTAGAAATGGATGGAGTAGCCAATATTTGTTCTATGCCAGTTTCAAATGTGCTCATGGGTTCATCCTGTCCTCTTGCCCCACCCCCAGATTTTTTGAAAAAGCATGGAGGGGGTAGCATGTAAACTTCAGGGGTTTGTACATATTCTTATCCTAAAACCAGTGTTTTTTCCTGGGGGGGGGGGATGCAGGGGTATGCATACCCCTAAACATTTTGTGAATCTAAGTTTGGCCTCATTGAGGGGCAGTATTTCAATATGAGTAGGAAAATGAGAATAGCCCTAAACATTTTAAAGAGAAAAAACACTGCTTAAAACACATTTTTGTGTTCATATGTTTTAAACATGATGATTACATACACCACACTAAGTTCCTTAGCTGAAGGATAGGAAATAAATAAAGGGCCCCACCAGATGCCCTTTTTATTCCACATTTATCATGATTTACACCCATGACGCGGGTGGCGCTGTGGGTTAAACCGCTGAGCCTAGGACTTGCCAATCAGAAGGTCGGCGGTTGGAATCCCCATGACAGGGTGAGCTCCCATTGCTCGGTCCCTGCTCCTGCCAACCTAGCAGTTCAAAAGCACATCAAGGTGCAAGTAGATAAATAGGTACCACTCCGGCGGGAAGGTAAACGGCGTTTCCATGTGCTGCTCTGGTTTGCCAGAAGCAGCTTAGTCATGCTGGCCACATGACCTGGAAGCTGTACGCCGGCTCCCTCAGCCAACAGAGCGAGATGAGCGCCACAACCCCAGAGCCTGTCACAACTGGACCTAATGGTCAAGGATCCCTTTATCTTTACCTTTATACCCATGATACTATATGGGTTGTCATATGCAATTCCATTTTAAATTCTGCTTGTGCCTGCAAAGGTTTTGAGGTAGCCACTCTGCTCCATTTCCAGTCAGTGTAACTTCCTGCTGAAATCCCATAGCTTTCCATACCTCAACTGTTCTGAGGTGTTTTTTTTTTTTTTTGGTTCCAACCTTTGTTGTGCTATAGCACCTCTATAGCGCACAGGGGTCCCTTTACATTAGCGCACAGTGTAGCATCACAGCACTAGTAGAACAGAATCAATCCACCACTAATATACTATTATTGGGTTAAGAACATGTTTCTGGCAGTTATCTTTCCACAAGGACCAACATTGATGCCAAATCAAGTGCAGCTTTCTCCCGATTGAAGTGCTGAGTGTTTGAGGACCGGGACATTCTCAGGGAAACCAAAATGCTTGTTTACAAAGCAATTGTACTACCAACCTTACTATATGCTTGTGAAACATGGACCACTTATAACCGACATCTCCAATTCCTCAAAAGATTTCATCAACAGTGTCTCCGAAAAATTTTACACATCACTTGGGAAGACAGGCAAACTAATGCCAGTGTACTGGAAGAAGCAAAGATCACCAGTGTTGAAGCAATGATTCTTCAACATCAACTTCGTTGGACTGGTCATGTTGTATGGATGTCTGATTATCGTCTTCCAAAGCAACTACTCTATTCCGAACTTAAAAATGGAAAGCGTAATGCTGGTGGTCAACAAAAGAAGTTTAAAGACTGTCTCAAGGCAAATATGAAAAAAATGTCATATAAACATTTGGGAAACAACTGGGAAACACTGGCCTGCAAGCGCTCCAATTGGAGAACAGTCTTTACCAAAGGTGTCATGGGCTTTGAAGACACTTGAACTCAGTACACAAGGGATAAACGTGCTAGGAGGAAGGCATGCCTGGCAAATCCACACTGTGATCAACTCCTGCCCAGAAACCAATGTCCCCACTGTGGAAGGACGTATGGATCCAGAATTGGCCTCTACAGTCACTTATGGACTCATTGTTAAAACCGTGTTTATGGAAGACAATCTTACTCGGCTACGAGGGATCGCCAAAGAAGCAGAAGCAGAATATATCTGCAATAGTCCAGACTCTTCAGATAGAGGTGGCCAAAATGGGTGGGCCCAACCACATTTGAGTCAATTTATGTTTTGTTTTGTTTTGCTTTCTAAAAAGGTGGGGATGCCTAGTTCCACTTGTTTGAAAAGGTGAGGGAAATATTTTGAGTCTAGGTATTAGCACTGTATCTCTCCTTGTGCATAGCTGTGCATAATGCTATGGCTATGCTTGGGCAGATGTGGTCCATAACTCGTTCTGCTTGGTGGGCCCATCTTCATAATCAATGAGGACATCATTGTGGGTAGTCTATGATCCACTACCTGGAGCAAGCTTCCTGCTGCCCTGTGGGTGTGGTTGAACTACAGCTCCCATGTTCTCTGGCCACTGGCCATGTTAACTAGGGAGTTATAGTCCAAAATATCTGAAGGTTTGGGAAGGTTTGTAGAATATAGTATTCCTCAAGCATACAGAAGTTGGCCTTTTCTACTTTGAATCCGCAAAAAGATTGTGTTATAGCTCAGTGCACCAACATAATACATCTAATCTCTACAGAAATACTAGCTAGTCTATCCGGCAAATTGAAGAAAAAAAATTCATAGCATAGGAAGCACAATCAATGCAGATGGATCTTTTTCAATTCTCCTTGCTTGTAGATATTGCTTTTTACACCTGGTTTAGTGCTAAAACACCACATTGCTGACAAAGGATGCTACCAGTTGCCCCTGAATAATTACAAACAGATAAACATTTTTTCATGAAATGACTGTATGTGTGACTTACACAGATACATAATAGCAAATATTGCACCCCCAAATTATAACACATAGGGTATGATCCAAGCAAACTGATGTGTTGCTTGTCCAGTTGATTTCAATGGGGAAGATATACGCCCTGATTCTGTACATTTACTTTGAAGTAAGCCCTATAATGTTATTTTTGCAGGATTGCAACATTTACTTTTCCCATTGAAAACAGTGACTTACAGTACAATCTTATGCATTTCTACTCAGAAGCAAGCCCCACTGAGTAGGTATAGGATTGCAGTCTTGTAAGGATCTGACTTTGGCTGAATTGCATGGCTAGTAAAAGAAAGAATCCACCAAGACTAAAATCCTTGCCTCCATCCATATCAAATTGTGGGGCAGATTAAAGCAACAAAAGCAGAGCACCTGTGCAACAGTAAAAATCAAACCAGGCAGCAAATAACTCCCACACCCTAAGGCAGGCATCCCCAAACTTGGCCCTCCAGCTGTTTTGGGACTACAACTCCCATCATCCCTAGCTAACAGGACCAGTGGTCAGGGATGATGGTAATTGTAGTCCCAAAACAGCTGGAGAGCCGAGTTTGGGGTGCCTGCCCTAAGGGGCAACCAGTGTGGTATCCTTCAGATGTTGTTGTTGACTTGGACTCAGTGATGAGAGTTGCTCATGATTCTTGACAACATCTGGAGGACATCATTGGCTACCCCTGCCCTAGCCTACTACTGGAAGCCTAACCCAAGCATACAGGTGTTTGTGTGTGTAGAAGATATGCAACCTTTTGTGCAGTTATTCTGAATTACATCTTTCTGAATTGAAGACAATGCCTTGTACTAAATGTCCATCTTGCTCAGTGTTGTCAACACTGGCTTGAAGCGGGTCTCCAGGATTTCAGATAGGAACCTGTCTGAACCTCAGACCTTGGCCATGCAAATCTCATGCTGTACCACTGAGCAATAGCCCCTCCATGAGAGTAATTTGGAATTCATGCAGCTGCAGATACTCACAAGCCAGCCCCACTGTGTTCAATGGGCACACAGACCCATCTAACCACTTGGCTACACTGTAATTGTAATTGGGCATAGTATTGCAGTCTACACTCTATGTACTGAGTCCAATGGGGCTTGTCTGTAAACATGCATAACACTTGAGATCTCAGGGAGATCTCAAGATACAGTAGCAGAGATAATCAGTTTTTTGTGATGGAAGTAGCATTGGCAAAAGTGGAGCCGGGGCATCTCTGGTGTTTGAAATTGACACACTATTGGGAAGACAAACAAGGGACACATTTATTATGGCATATGCTTTGGTGGACAAGAGCCCACTTCACTGTATACAGAAAGCATAATCTGGAGCAGGCAAGCCTATGTATTATACATATAGTGGTGTAATAGTGGGAATTGTTGTAGTCTATCTTATGAAAATCATAGAATTGTAGAGTTGGAAGGGACCCCAAGGGTCATCTAGTCCAACCCCTTGAAATGCAGGAATCTCAGCTAAAGCATCCATGGACATAGCCAGGATTTTTGTTAGTGGGGGGCAGGACTTTTGTTAGGGAGGGCAGAACCGAGATGATTGGTCAGTTAATTAAGTATTTCTATTGTTTTACTTGATCTAGGGGGGGGGGCAGCTGCCCCCTGCCGCTGCGTGACAAATGACCACCCAACCTTTGCTTAAGAAACTCCAAGGAAGGAGAGCCAACAACCCCCTGCTGTCAAATGGCTCTTACTATCAGAAAGTTCTTACTGATGTTTAGTCGGAATCTCCTTTCTTGTAAGACTCCTAAGACTTGGTTGTCAGACCATCAATCATCTTGGTTGCTCTCCTCTGCACATGTTCCAGCTTGTCAACTGTGCAGTTACATGCTGTAAGCATGTAGAGCAGGCATCCCCAACCTGCGGTCCTCCAGATGTTTTGGCCTACAATTCCCATGATCCCTAGCTAGCAGGACCAGTGGTCAGGGAAGATGGGAATTGTAGTCCAAAACATCTGGAGGCCTGAAGTTTTGGGATGTCTGATGTAGAGGAATAATTTTAGAAAGGGGTGGGGAAAGTGAAATGAGCAGATAGTGATGAGTCCCTGAAAGGAAGTTAGTTGCTGTGACCCCACTTAGCAAAGAAGCAATGGTGGGGACAGAAGTTTCCCGGCATTGGTAAGATAATTAACACATGTAGCCTAATAAAAGCAGCACCAACAGCTGTAATCTTGATTCAGGCCACAGGTGACAGGATTGAATTGCTGGATCAATTGTAATTCAGCAGTTCCCCACTGGACTTTCCCTTCTTTGCTCAAGCCTGGCCTCCTTAAGGTCAGCTGCCGAGTGCTCTGGTAGGTTGAAATGATTTCCGGATAGTGCCCTTTCTGCTATCAGACCTGTCCATTTTGCGCAGAGACTAACCTGCATCTGTTCCAGGTAGGCTGCAGAAGAGCACTGCTGGCAGACTGCGGCCTAGCATATCACCTTTGAAGGTGATGACCAGACGGATGAACCCCAGAAGGGGTGGCTGACGCCAGCAAGAGCGCTGCTTGAGCAGAGGGGCGGGCGGCTAGAGTTAGCGTCGTCTGTGCTCTTCCTTAGGTGGCCTCTTGGGCCACAAGAGTTTTTGCTGTCTTAGTGTCTTTGCTACCACAGATGGCTACCTTCTGGAAAGTTAAGTTGGAACTTGGAACGCTTATTTGAGTAATATGCAGCGACCGCGGGAGCGGAACGCAGGTTCAATCCAGCCCCAGCCCCCACCGCCCCAGCCTGAGAGAAGCTCCATAATTCCTTGTAGGGAGGCAGGTGGTGGAGTCCGCAAACTGAGAAGAGGGGGAAATCCTGTCCAGTGAGCAATGAAGTGCGCTAGTTTGGCGCAGGAGTTGGGGTGAGAGCGGATTATCCTGAAATCGGATTATCCCCCCTGCACTCCTAGTATTTTCTGAGCTGTGCGTTTCTTCAGGCACCCCGCTCCTATTGCATGGCTTGCACGGACACGAACCTGCGTGCATTCGGTGGAGGTTTCCTTCGAAGCAAGCGCGCGCAGGGGGGCCGTTCCTCTTGGCTCAGGAGCTGGCTGCAACCCGAAGTGCAAGCCTCAAGGCGAATTACACCCACGCCGCCCCCAGCCACGCGCACCCTCCCTTTAATTTTCGCTGGGCGCTCCCCCCCCCCCGAGCCGGCCTGTGGCCAGTGGCGGCGTGACGTCAGAGCGGTTGCGAGAGGCCGGGGCTGTTATAAGGAGAGGCGCGCGAAGCGCCCCGTTTCTTGGCTGCTTCCTCTCCTTCGCCTCGGCAGACGGAGACGCGCGGCCCGGCCAGGAAGGGAGAGCGGGGCGGAGGCCGGCGCGTGCCCGACGGGGCAGATGAGCCGGGAGGCGTGCTGCGCTGCGGGCTTCGCCGGAGGGCGAGGGGCATGAGGCAGGGGGCGACATGACCGTGCCTCTGCTCAAGATCGGCGCCGTGCTCAGCACCATGGCCATGGTCACCAATTGGATGTCCCAGACGCTGCCGTCGCTCGTGGGGCTCAACGGCACCATCTCCCAGGCCGGCACTTCCGAGAGAAGCGTGAGTTCGCCTCTTCTTCGCCTGCCCCACGGCCGCCCCTTCGAGGCTTGCGAATGCGCGTTTCCCTGGAGCCGGTGGGCCTCCCTTAGCGCCTTTGCAGCTCCATAGGGAGGCCGGCTTGGAGGGTCGAGGGTCCCAGTTCATCTAGTTGCGCAAAGCGGGCGGGGAGGCGGGGTACGGGCACACTGCCATTCCGGGCCTCTGTCACCCCCACCCTGTCCGACGGGGCTTTCGCGAGGGTCCCTCTCCTCCCTCCAGACGAGCTGCGATAATCTGCAAAGTTGCCACCTCCGCGCTTGCCCGTCTCTTTGCTCGGCAAGGAGCTTCTATCTATCCACTGCGAGGAAGGCGCGCGCCGCGGAACAGCTTTCCAGGCGCCGGGTCCCCGTGCCTCCTCCCGGCCCTTGACATCCCGCGTTGGGCGTATACTAGTTTTTCTAGGCCAGCCATCCCCGCTTCCGAGTGTGCTGACGCGGGGCTTGTGTGTGTGTGTGTGTGTGTGTGTGTGTGTGTGTGTGTGTGTGTGTGTGTAACCCTGGAGAGAGAACTTATTTATCAGCAGATTTTTTGAGGGGGGTGGGGAGTGCCTGGACGGACGATGTTCAGTCACACCCACACTCCAGCCTTTCCAACGGGTCTTTCGCCGGGTGACCTGACACCCGGATTTCCTTGAACGCGCTTTGCATGATCCTGCCTAGGGTTGCGTGATTTCTGCCTTGCGTGCCTTTGCTGCAGCTTGGGCCGCTAGAGTCTCTTGTCCAGTCGAGGACGATCTCCTCCAGCTTTCCGCTCCTCTCAGACCGCGGTTGGCTTCCTCTTTCCCTCGCCCCGCAGCTCCTTCAAGTGTTTGTTTATTCCTCCAGATCCACCCCACCCCATCCACGACGCCTCCCACTGACCGTGGGGAGTGGAGGATGGCAAGGCAATTTTTCGCCCCCCCTTTCAACAGTCCCCCTACAGATCCTGGCTAGATGACACCCTCCCAGGCTTCTACTCGGAGCTCCCGAGGGCCACTTGTAGTCTGGCCGCTTTCGGGTGTGCACCGACGATCTTCAGCCCGAGATCGTCCAAGGATGCAGCCAGCATCCGCACTTACTCCAAAGGCGCTGTAGTTTCCTTACGTCCACCTTGGGGTTAATTTGGCTTGATTACCGTATTTACCGTATTTACGCTAAATCTGGAGAAAGGACTCTTCTCTCCCCCCCCCACACTTTTCTTCCCGCCCCCATAGCTTTCACGCTTGTCTGAGTAGATTTCTCTACTACTAGAAAACTTTCCTCCTTTCTTAAAGGAGAAGTGCTTGCTTTGTGTATGAGAAGGGGGAAGAGTTGGTTCAGAAGAGCCCCGTGGGTCGTGGACTCTGCAGGGTATGTTGGGTATGTGCGGGAAGAAAATACTTGTCCCCTTTCAAGTTCCTGCAGCGAAGGAGAATGTTATTGCAGCTGCCTTTTCTAATCTACACAGTCATTTTTAGAAATTCGGGGGGGTATAGGTGTCAGCTTAAATAGTGTCCAGCAAATGTATAGATACAAATTCTTGTATAGAGCAGATGTTAGTTCCGCGGGGTGGGGGGAGTAAATATCTTATTATTTGATGCGATCAAGCCTTCCGTTGCCTGGAATTTTCTGGCGCATTTGATGGACAGTTCTCCAGGGAAATGTATGTTACAATAAATGTGCTAGTCTACGCTTCCACAAGACTCTGTCTGCATCTGTCTCTGTCTGTCTGTCCGTCCGTCCCTGTGTGTGTGTGTGCGCGCGCGCATGTGTAAATTTTCTCTAGCTTTGTGTCCCATTTGCAACCGGGCGAAAAAATTCTATGTCCCGAACCCGGAGCTGCCTTTCCCTGGATAAATCAGTGCAGTGCTGGAATGATCTTTAAAACAAATCTGTTAGTGCAGGCATACAAACGGCTTATTTCATATTCAAAAAGGAGCTCTTGATTGGAGTAACAGGTTTGTTGTCTGGGACAGGGCAGGTTTCTCTGGAGAGATTAGGGAGTTGAAGGACTGGCACAGATTAGAATGACTCCCTCACAGCTCAGCTACTAATTCATTTATATAGAATTATTAGTGGAGCTGGATCCTGTGCTGAAGTCCCTCTAGTGATTATTGCTTAATGGCACAGCAGGCAAGTCCAGTCTGGAAACACTGATCATGGGATTATGTGTGTGTACATGTGGACACTGCCTGTTTCCAGAGCTCCATTATAGATTTGTTGGTTTTTAGCAGAGGTGATAAGTGTGTAAATGCAGTTGCCCAGCATGGCAAAATAATTACCTGTGAAAAGTAAGTTGTCAAATGTCTACTTAATTAAGGGAAATGCAATCTTAATAAGAAGTGGGATCACAATTCCTGCTCACTTTTGTGAAAGGGGTGGGTAGGATTTAGTAGGGCCAGTTGCATATTAGTTTCCCACTCATCCCAAAATGTAGGGGCTGGGAGAAGGAAGCCCCCCCCCCCCCGACATTGAACGTGCCAGGTATTAAGAAATTGGGAGTATACAAGGCTGTAGATGTTGTGAAACAGGAAAGACTCTTTATTGAGTGTGTGGAATCTGGCAAGTGGCAAATGAATGTTTGGGAGCAAGTGAATGAGCTTCTACGGCAGCTGGCAAGCCACCCCTCCCCCATGCCACCACAACTGCATTCCACCTCTGTAGGCTGCAGCTAATCTACCCACTTTAAATGTCCATCCCCTGATGTTTCCTTCCTGCCTACATGGATCTGACTTCCACCAAGTCAGGACTGAGATGTGACATTCATGTCCCCCACTTCCATTGTAAAATACGCATTTGTCAGTTCAAGTATTGCTAGTTCTTATTGATTTGGCACTGCATCTCTAACCTCACTCCGATCAAAATTGTCCTTTGTCTTTCACATGTTGTAATGTGGTTGTGAAACTTCCATCGTCTTCTAGAATGTGATGGATCAAGAAAACCAACCAACCACTGGTGTTGTCTTCTGCATTTGATGGATTTGCCATTCACACGCTCACATAAATAGTGAGCGATTCAGAGGTGTTTTCTGTGTTGCATGTGGAAGTGCTCTGTATTCATTCTAGAGCAGCTTCTTAGCCTCTTGCTTACTACAGTATAGGCAAAATTGGAACTATGCAAGTGTGCATTGAAGAAAGAGGGCTCAGTGGTGCTCCTTCACTATGGATCTTTCTTCTCTTGCTGTGGAGCCTCTCCAAGGAGCTGATCTTAAAACCTTGAAAAGGGCATAGAACTGTTCCACCTTCTGCACAATAGGGCTAGGCCACCATAATATATATGGGTGGGTTTTGGGGTGTGCTTCAATGCTCCTTGGGAGGAAAAATGGTTCTAGCTTAGACTTCTTCCTCGTACATTTTGATGAGGGTGAGAGCATTCAAACATGAATTCTCTTGCAGTCTTAGGAGTGAAGTACTGAACCCCATGCTTTTCTTTATTTTCATGAATTGCTTCTGCAGATCTTCTGTGGGTAGCTTCCATATGCCTTCCCTCATGACCATATTGGTTGGTTAATTGGAGCCAGGGATAGAGGAAGTGGTAAAAGTGTAATCCTAGGGCATGTGACAGGGGTGGGGTGGGGAAGATGACAGAAATTCTGATTTCTGTTAATGATTTAATATGAAGGCAAGAAAACACCAGTTATTCTGGATCAATTTAGGATTGAATGATATCTTTCATCTCCACTATTTGATCTACTATCATTTGGTGGCTGACAGCTGGCTGTCTATACTTATTTAGTTACGCTTGTAGTGATACAAGAGTTCTGTGTTTTGCTAGATCTCTTATGGCCTGTTCATGCATTAAAGACATCATAATATCGTTGTCCTAGTGATGAACCGGTGCATATGTTCCAGCCTGTAACGTTAGGGAGTTGTAGTTGTGAGTGCAATAAGGTTAATTTCCGACTTTTCTTTCAATCTAACTGATGACATCTATCCCCTGCTATTGATGAAAATATGGTTCTAAAGGTTTGGTGCTCTTCCCTTGCTATTACACAATTGCATGCTTAGGGATTCAGCACTACCATAATGTGGACAGTTCTGTTAGACAATACAGCTCTGTATGAGTGAAGCTTCCTTTGTTTCTGAGAATGGAAGTGTAGGGGTTTGTTTTCTTGCAAGTAGCCAGGATGAAAACTGTGTTGTTTGTTTCAATATTGTCAGAGGCTGCTACTGAATCTTTGTCAACACATAAATGTAATCATCCGGCTCTTAATCAACTAACCAACTGATTTTTAAGCTTAATCAAGTTTTGTGTGTTGATAAGACTGTGCTCCGAAGTCTACTGTTGATTATACTTTGTTGCTTGAAATTAATCCTCTTGTCCTGTACAATTGTAGCTTCTTTCATGTCTAGGTTTGATTTTTTTCAGAGGCACCATCTCAGAGCTACGAGAACCAGGTGGACTGTGGCATTGTCCATTGTCTCTCTCTTTTTTAATGAAAGATGATGAAACGATAGATGAGCTAAATGAAATTAATAGTCTAGGCAACAGGTCTTATGACAACAAATAGGAATGCTTGTGTCCCAACAAAGCAATCATAAATTCAATACCAGAATGTCAAAGCTAAACTGCCAAAATATTATTTTTCAACATCAACAGTTAGCTTTTAAAAAGGGGCATGAATAGTTTTGAAGACAATACAGACCTTGTCACATCTATATGTTCCAAGCAGCTTTTATTCCTATGGGCCCCTTTTAATTTTGATGGGAAAGAATCCCCAGTAAATGTGCTTGAGGTCACAGCCTTAGAAATGTTCTTGTTTTTATTCTAATGACAGTTTCATGTCATTTTTGATGAGTATCAAAGCATTACTTTCTGATAGCCATTCATTGATATTTGAAGGGGGGGATTGGTTTGGAATAGCCTGCTTCAGAATGTTCTCTAATGAATTCCGAAGTGGGTTTTGAGTGCCCACCCTATTGCAGTGATTCATGACAGTATCTGCCAGGAACTACCAGTATGTATGGCATTCTAAGCTGTGTTGGAATAAGGGTGGGAACCTGCCTCCTGCAATGAGGAGCTAGTCATAGTGGCAGGAACTTGAGAGGTTCTGTAACCCACATTTGATGCATCAATATTTTTTAAAAATATATTTTAAAATGTTTAAAATGTTCCTTGAGATACTCTGGCAGCAGCTCGCTTATTGTATGCTAGGGTAGGTGAGTGTGCTGCATGGAAAAATAAATTTTCTCCTCTGATCCAGCCCAGCAAATAAGCTACTTGCTCCAGCTCTTTGTGAGCCATTGCTCTGGCCTTTGCCTGATGTTTGCATCCGGTGAGAATGCACGATCCATTTGCCAGTAGTGCTGTCAAGGGTCAGAAGCCAGGGTCTCGCTCAGCAGCATGTGCAGAAGGCTCTCTCAGTGCAGCATGGATGACTTACCACATTTTGAAGTGAAGTGATGATGGCTAGAACACCACGTATATGATGTAAGGAGCCGCCTGCCCCCCATAAGACTATGAAATCCAGTCACTCCTGATGCAGAGACTCAGATGAATTTATTCCCCTTGGAGGAGGAATGCCCCAAGCAGCATGGGTTTCTGTTTGGAGGGGTGGTGCTATAGCTCTTAGGCAGGCATCCCCAAACTGCGGCCCTCCAGATGTTTTGGCCTACAACTCCCATGATCCCTAGCAGGGCAGTCTTGAGCAGGTCGGGCTCCCTGGCGCTGAGGGGCGGAGATCGCTCCGGCGCCCCCGCCCTTGCAGGGCGCAGCATGGCTTCCATGCGGCTTTGCCGCACAGCGCCCCACCTACCAGCCCGGCGCCCTGGCACCCCGCGCCGCCGGGACTCTATCTAGAGCCGGCCCTGATCCCTAGCTAACAGGACCAGTGGTCGGAGAAGATGGGAATTGTAGTCCAAAACATCTGGAAAGCCGAAGTTTGGGGATGCATGCTCTTAGGCTATAATAGTCTTAAAAGCAAACCTTGCTTTACGTAAGAATGAAATGTGCCTCCAGGAAGTGTGTCCTAGTGATTAGATGTTTAATGTAGGAAGCCATCTTATACCAAGCCAGGCCAGGGGTTCCATCTAGCTGAGTACTGTCCACACTGACTGGCAGCAGCTCTCCAGGGTCTCTCCCAGTCCTACCTGGTGGTGCCTGAGATTGAATCCAGCACCTTCTGCATGTGAAGTTTATGCTCTACCTCTGAGCTACTGCCCTTCAGCTTAGTATTGTTTTATGCAGTAAAGGTAAAGATCCAGTCGTGACCAACTCTGGGGTTGTGGCACTCATCTTGCTTTATTGGCTGAGGGAGCCGGCATACAGCTTCCAGGTCATGTGGCCAGCATGACTAAGCCGCTTCTGGTGAACCAGAGCAGCACAAGAAAACGCCGTTTACCTTCCCACAGGACCAGTACCTATTTATCTACTTGCACTTTGATGTGCTTTCGAACTGCTAGGTTGGCAGGAGCAGGGACTGAGCAACGGGAGCTCACCCCGTCGCGGGGATTTGAACCGCCGACCTTCTGATCGGCAAGCCCTAGGCTCAGTGGTTTAATCCACAGCACCACCCGTGTACTGTTTTATGCAGTAGGGTAGGCTAGTAGTCACTAATTGCTTTTAGATGTTTTTGATTAATTGCTTTTAGAATGTTTGAACTGGTTTTTTAAATGTTTTTGCTTTTAAATTTTTCAATTCTTTTTCAATTGTGAATTTGTTTGGTACCCAAGGTTCCTTTGGGAGGAAGTGAAGGATATGAATTCTATGAATAAATTAATACATAAATAGGCTGCAATTCTATACACATTTACATGGGAATAAATCCCACTGGACTCAATGGAACTGGGTAAGAGGCTGGCCTTACCTTTTCCTAATAAACAACAGTAAATATTTTACAGTGCTAAATGTGCTTCACTTACAAATCTTGTTACAACAACATTCTAAGAGTCTTCTCGCTGGTGACACCACAGCTGTGGAATTTTCTTTGTGGGGGCACTGGCATGCTTTCTCTCCTTTCATTTATTTTAAGATGGTGTTTAAAACATTCTGTAGTAGCAGTAATAAGAACATTAAAGTGTTTTATGATTGACTTAGCTGTTTTGTTTCATTTTACTATGTTCCACTCATTTTTGATCTTGTGTATCTTAAGGATTTTCAAAGGTGTTTTTTTTTTTAAAAAAAATATATATTACATTTGTATATACATCCCACTTGGATAGAATTAGTCTGAAAAGCATAGTATGCTGCTCATTATTATACCCATATTGCTCATAAGGTACAGCACAATCCTTTGTGGATCTATCTACCAGAGTCCATTGGGCATATTCCCAGATAAGTGTGCAAAGGACGGGAAACATAGAGAATTATCAGGAAAAGAGATATTTACATTTCTCGACTTTTGGCCTACTATACTATACTATACTATACTATACTATACTATACTATACTATACTATACTATACTATAATAGCTACCATTACCTGAAATATTAACATGTTCAAGACCACACAGTGAGCTGAGTTCTGAATTCTGGTCTAAATGATGTTTCTTCCACTTTGGTTCTTGGACCCATGGTAGCTTTTGTTTTGTTTTATGATAGTTTTCCATTCTTAACCATCAAGTTGGCAATACGTGTCTACAGTATGTTCTACATCTACTGTTGAGGCACTTTGCCTCTGAATACCAGTTATGAGGAATTGCGAGTGAGGAGAGTGTTCTTGCACTCTGGTCCTGCCTGTGGGTTCCCCACAGGGTGAGAACAGGATGCTAGACTGGATGGGCCATAGGTCTGATGCATCTGTGGTGTAGTGGTTAAGAGTGGTAGACTCGTAATCCTCCACATGCAGCTGCTGGGTGACCTTGGGCTAGTCACACTTCTCTGAAGTCTCTCAGCCTTACTCACCTCACAGAGTGTTTGTTGTGGGGGAGGAAGGGAAAGGAGAATGTTAGCCGCTTTGAGACTCCTTCGGGTAGTGATAAAGCGGGATATCAATTCCAAACTACTCTTCTTCTTCTTCTTCTTCTTCTTCTTCTTCTTCTTCTTCTTCTTCTTCTTCTTCTTCTTCTTCTTCTTCTTCTTCTTCTTCTTCTTCTGTCTTAACCCAGGCTTTGGGGGTGCAGGATTGGTATTTAATGGTATTGTATCTGACACTTTAGGCAGCCATCACCAGATGTTTTGTATAACAACTCCCATACTAGGCTGTCTGGGTCTGATGAGAGTTTTAGTCAAAAACATCTGGAGAGGGCATCAGGTTGATGAAGACTGCTTTAGAGACTGCCCTTAGCAGCAGCCAAACATTCTATATTACTGAAGAGCTGCTGAGTGTTGAGGACCATAGAAAACAACTCTTACTACAGGAGCAAACTCCTAGGAGCTAAGATCCCTTCAGCCCCCAATATAATATTTTAGGGGCCTGCCCCCGCAAAGTTGATAGGCATTGCCATTCAAATGGTGTGTGTGTGCTGTGTCGTGTGATCAATTATGTGGGGCAGGGCTTCCCTGCCCCCCCCCCAATATTTTGTTCAAATGGGTTATGACAAGCGCCCACGAGCCCGGAGGTGGAGATCCCTCCCCTGAGAACTAAACAGACCAAGATTGACTCCTCCTTTCAAATGACCCACACAAAAAATGAGGCGACCACCTATAAAGGTGAAAACTTCAAATTGTTTCACTCCACTTATTGACAACTATATCGAGGGGATTTATGTAGAGGGCTTCTTCACTTTTATAGGCCCCAGAGGCACAAGTGTAATAGATTACATCTGGCTCTCTCCTACATTGGTAGACCAGGTGCATAGTTTTAATATCTTCAATAGGGTGGACAGTGACCACCTCCCAATTGCCATCACAATACAAACTCAACGTTTAAGCTCTTTCCCCCCATCCAGTCATCAGGAGCTATTGCCTCTGGCGCCAAGAAGAAAGAAATGGGTCCTCCATCTGGAGCATGTCCCTAAGGCCCTCCTAACCTCCCCTGTAATTCTGGACTTGAAAGACCACCTCACAAGAACAAAGGAACCTTTCCCTCTCATTGTTTCAGCAAATCACCTCCTCCCTTTCCCCGATCCTCACTAAACCTCCCCGTATGTCCAACATCCCTCAGAATGCTTCCTGGTTCGACCAAGAATGCAAGCAGTCTAGAAGGAAGCTTCGACATCTCCAGGCTGACTTGAAATCAGACCCCACTCAAAGCCAAATCAAGGTGGTTGCTCAATCCCGTACACACTACAAACAGCTTCTTAAACTCAAACAACTTTTTGCCAAAGAGTGATGGACCGAACTGGACGCAGCTACTAAACACCGAGACGATAAGAAATTTTGGCAACTAATAAACACGGGCTTAACCACCCCTGGCCTCTCCTGCAACAATATTTCTGCAGACAGCTGGCATAAACATTTTTCCCAGCTATATTCTGCGCCTTCTACAAATAAAAACAAATCCTTCTGTCTGCCTGCAGCTCCTCTCTCCCCATATGGGATCCGGTCTCCCCAAAGAAATGCATTCAGCGGATTGGTTTGCTAATGGGCAGAAAATCACCTGGGGAAGACATGATACCGCCCGAGGTTTTTCTATCAAACCAACTTTGGTGGGCAACTGCATTAGCCCCTCTCTTTACCACCATAAATTTCTCACTCACGATTCTGACAAACTGGAAAAAGAGCATAATCATTCCTATTTACAAAAAGGGGAACCCGCAGGACCCTTCTAACTATAGGCCTATCAGCCTACTGGATACAACCTACAAGATCTACTCTAGACTCCTTCTGGAGAAGTTGTCCAATTGGACTGATGAAACAGGGCTATTCCACCCAGAACAAGTGGGCTTTCGTAAAGGCCACAACACCTCAGGCCACTGTCTAGTTCTTCAATCATTGATTGATAAATACCAAACCAAGTTTAACTCCAAATTATATCTAGCCTTCATTGATTTGTCCTCCGCCTTTGATTCCATTAACAGATCCAGACTCTGGCTGAAGTTCAGCACAACCACTATAGACAAAAGGCTCTTATGCCTGCTAATGGAAATTCACTCGGACATATCGGCCAGAGTGAAATTTGGACCACACGGTGCTCTATCCCACCCCTTTCCTCTAGTCAGAGGCATCAAACAAGGCTGCCTTTTGGCTCCCTTCTGTTCAATTTTTATATAAACAACATCGTAACAGCTATTAAAGCCCTCAACCAACCTGCCCCGTCTTTGCATCAGGTTAAAGTTCCTATTTTACTCTATGCTGACGATATGGCAGTCCTCTCGCTAACGAAGTTAGGCCTCAACAACATGATGAAAGGGCTTATGCAATTCTGTGAGGAAAACTTCCTGAAATTCAACTATTCTAAAACCAAAATCATACCCTGTGGCACGCTTAAACCGAGTCCTTCGTGGAACCTCGAGGGCAACACCATCGAACAATGCCCGGTATTTAAATACTTGGGCATTACCTTCCACCATAGACTATCGTGGTCAACCCATCTAAATAGCGTATGATCACCTTGGCCACCCGCCGAGCCGTGGAGGCCCTGGTAAAAAATTTCTACGCCAAAGGAGGCTAGCTGGTGGCGCCAATCAGAAAGGTCTATATCAGCAAAATTCCTCCAATGTTGCTATATGGGGTGGAAATATGGGGGTGGAATTTGAAGGCACTCCAACGCCTGGAAACCCTGCAAAACCTCCTGGCAAGAAAGATCTTGGGCCTCCCTAATGGGACCATACCCGCCCAACTAAGAATGGAACTGGGACTGCCATCTTATCGTTGCAAGAGCCCACATCAGGATAATCACCTACTATAAATCACTTGCAGGAGCCCCAAACTCGACTCTTGCTAAACAACCCTTTCTAGCCTTTACTGGTAGACGCACTTGGTCAAAAGGCATGGAGACCAACGCTATTCCTTCCCAGAGTTTTCCGCTCTGATCGCTTGGGACAAAGACAAAATCCGTAAAAGGATTCTAGACAGGGACAAAGCGCTGGATCTGGCTTTATCCAATTTGGCCAACCTATCCACGTGGTTTCCTCGCGTGAAAGCAGTAAGATCTATGGCTCACTATCTGAGTGACCTGACGAACCCTACGCAAAGATGGGCCTTCACACTTGCACGCTTCCACTCAAATTCCCACAGCATTCCTACAGGGTATCTTCTCCAACACATCCCTCGACCTTCGACTCTGCCCATGTAACAAGGGAAAGATAGAGGACTTTATCCACTTTTTCTTTCACTGCCCCCTATACAACGTAATAAGACTGAGGCTCCTACTAATTCCACCGCTCATTGCCTTGGAAGATGACCACATGAAATTTCTATTGGTGGATGCTAACCCCATGGTTACTTGCGGAGTGGCCATCTATATCTTGCAGGCCCTGAAACTCAGGGCCCTTTTGACGGACTTTCTCTAGCCTTGGATCTCTCTAAATATTTTGCAACGGACAAAACCCACATGATGTGTCATAGCTTTTACCAAACTTTGTTTTATATAGCATGATTTTATATTCACTGTTTTGCAAGTGTATTTGATACATTCTCTGTATAATAGCGGTAGGTTACCACCTGGATCCTTTTATGTGCTATGGCCAACTGGCTAATGCAATAAAATTTTGTTTGTTTTGTTTGTTCAAGCTGGTACCCCTGATTGTTATACCATGTATCTCCATAGGAGCTGAAGCAAAAATCTGTGATTCAGATTTTGGTACTGGCTCATTCTGATGAACATTCAGATTCAAATGTGCTTCCTCTGGGCAGCATCAAATTCAAACAGAGCTGGAACTACTCTGAATCTGAATGAATTTGAATTCAGATGAGTTAACATGAATGCCAATAAACTGCATTAATTCCACAGTGAATTCACTTTAGGCAATTCAGCTTCCATTGATTTTTTTATTTATTAAGAAACACATTTACATTCATTTTAAATTAATGATTATGAAGTGCAGAGTGAGCTAGCTGGCTGGAAGGGAATGGTCAACACATCGTATTGAAGTAAGCTTGAAAGTTTTGGTTTAGAACAAGGGTTGGGAACCTTTTTGGGCCTGAGGGCTGAATGTTGCTACCTGCTTCTTGGGCAAGAGTCCTAGAGTAACCTTGCTACACCTCAGCTTGTCTGCTTCAAGCCTCTTGCATACTGATGAGGCAGTGATACCCTGCAAATGGGCATGGGAGATGGGGGCTGCAGAGCTGAAGGGCAGCATGTGCTGGCCTCTTCCATCAGCACACAGGACCAAAGACCACTGGGAGGCTACTCTGCCTGTCTCCCAGGAAGAACATCATGGCACCTGGGAGGCCATTCTGGCCCCTTCCATTGACCAAAAAAGGAGACATTGTAGGAAGCTTGATTTCCCCCTTGCCTTGCTAGAAGGAATGCTTTTCTCAAATTGCCCCCTAGGAGTGCAGAAGTAAGGGGGAAATGACTCTCTGCCCCACATCCATTGGCCAATGAAACAAGAGCCACCAACTGCTATTGAAGCAAGAACACCAATAAGAAAAGGTCAGCCTGGCCGTTACTGGACATAAATGCCCATTTCTGTCTTAATGCTTCATTCTGGCTGTAAAGATATATCTCCCCCCCCCACACACACCTATTTCCTTCACTCCGTCCCCATGTATGTCATGCCCCCACTTTTTAAAAACATTGATGGCAGGGGGTGCTGTCTTTCTCTTAAAAAAAGAAACATAAACACAAACTGATGATGTGAGCTGCTTTCAGAGACAATGATTGTCTGGAAAGGGGGATAAAATATGCTGTATATGCGGGCAGTGCAGAGCCTAGAGACATTCAAGATTGTGCTATGCTCAACTTCAGTTTATTTCCAAAGCTAACCCAGAAATCAGCAGGCTTTGGACTGGCCCTGAAAATACAAGCTGTGGTTTCAGTCTAGAATCTTGTGGCCATAGAGCCCCACTCCTTAACAATATTCAGTTCTCTTTGTGGGCATCAATGGTAGACTTTCATTAAATGAGTAAACACTGGCGGAGCGTCATTCTCCGGCACTGGGGGCGGAGAGCAGGCGGGGTGAGGCTGGCGTGCATTCTGGGGGAGTGATGTGCCACCCGTAGGGGCATGGCAGACGTTCTGGGGCGGGGCGTGCCACCTGTAGGGGCGGGGTGCACATTCTGAGGGCGGGGCACCCAGCATGGGCAGGGGCAGCCGCCATGGCGCCCTCGGGATCGTGCTGCCCAGGGTGGAGCGCCCCCATTGCCCCTCCCTTCCTATGCCCCTATGAGTAAGTCTGAAATGTTTTGTCATGTAGGAAGCAGAGGCTAGAAGCCACTGAGCATAATGTTGCTGGAACAAAAACAAAACACACTCTCTGAGTAAACCCAACAGAATATTCCAGTGCTGTTCTTCTGAATGCAGTCTTGTTTTGCATTGAACACACTCTCCCCCCCCCCCTTATTTTGAACATCCTTTGGAAGCATTCTCAATTATTATTAGTTGTTCCCACATAATGATCTGTTTCTTGAATACACAACTGTGAATTTTACAAGCAAGAAATTAAGTGCAGAATATCTTCAATGTATTCACGCTGAAGCTGAATTCACTGTTGAATGCGCTTGCTTCAAAGCTTTTAGAAAAGTAATTTGAACTGAATTAAACTTGCATCCCAATTAATGCTAAACAGAACATCCCAGGAGATGATGGTACCTTAGGGATATATAAGTAAGGTGGTTGAAAGGCATACCAAGATATGGATGAGCTGTGTTCCTCACCCACATATGTCCCATGCAAAAATTACAACTTCATTTAATCTAATTTAATACAGTACCCCCACCCCCTTGAACTCACTGGGACTATATTTGGCTGCTTTTGTTCCATAGCAGGGATGGAGAACCTTCTGGCCAGATCTTCACCTTCTTACCCCTCAAGGGCCAAATTTGACAGGTAATGCTAGGCAATGTTGAAATTTGAAACCTCAACTGCTGGGACTTCAAAGGGCAGTGAGGGGCTCTTTGAAAGCGCTTTTGCAAAGAACCCCACACTACACTTTGACTTTGCATGCCTGTTTCCAGGAGGTGAACAGGTGTATGCAGCCAATCTGAGCTGGATTGAATCTACCACTCGCCAGGTGTTGAGCAGAGGGTTTGATCTTGCTTGCTGCTGGAGTCTGCTTCACCAGTTCCCCGCAGGGACCGCACTGGCAAAGCAGATCCCAGCAGGATAGGAATGAAACCTGCCCATCTGCCCATCAGCTGACAGCACACAGCCTTGGTCAGCAGAACTGTTATGGTGCATTAAAGAAGGCAAGTGGGATAATTCATGTAGAGGAGAAAATGGGGTAGCAGTTTCTCTGGTAGCCTTTCCACCCCTTTCCCCCATGATGTCATGTTGCACAAAATGAGTCAACCCATTCAACAGTTTGGTGTGGCTCCTGTTTCAATTTGCCTGTGACTGAAGCATACTAGTTACTATAGTTGTGGGTGGTTTTGTTTTTTGTTTTTTACATTTCTGTCTCACCCTTCCCCCCCCCCAAAGGACCTCATGGCAGCATACATGCCCCACCCCCGTTTTATCCTCACAACAATCAGTAGTGGCTTGTGAGCTGCAGCCCATGTGTTTACTGAGAGGGAGGGGGAAAGTGCAAGGCACGGGGAGTGTGGCCTGTTGGTGCACGGCAGCAGAAGTGTCAGATTGGACACCCTGCCATGCACCACACTGAGCCAAGCTCCTTGCACCTCACTCTTTCCTGCTGGCTCTCAGTAATCACCAGCAGCCCACTGTGTGGAGAGACAGCCTGGAGAGCAACTGCCCTGTCTATAACGTCTCCCCAAGTACTGTACTGTTCAGGACCCTGTGAGGTTGATTAGGCTGAGAGATAATGGCCCAAGGTCACTAAAGGAGCTTTATAGACAAAAAGGAATTTACTGTAAAACTGGGTATCCCTGATTCTTTTCCAACACAACTGCACCATGCTGACCTTATGTTTATCATTTTTTTTAGAGCAGCTTACCTCATTCTGGATACTGAAAAGCTGCCACATTTTCTTGAACTTTGTAAACCTTCCCATCACAGAAGAGTCTGCCTCTAAAACAATTAGATCTTATGTTAAGCATGTGCTGGTGATTTCTTAAGTCATTTTATTGAGACCACCCGCTTTCCATTTTAATAGCACCTTTCACAGCTGCAGAGAGACTGGCTGAGCTCCACACCCTGTGGGAAGGTACTTGGCATGTGCAGAAATACAGCCCCCCCCCTACTAGTCTGATGCTGAAGCAGGCTGAAGATCCAGCAGACATTCTTTCTCCTGACTGCTACATTTGGAGAAACCCAACTTAGATGTTCAACTTTCATTTTTCCCAGGTCACCAAGCATTTTATCAGTTTATTTAGTTAGTCAAACACTAACCCCACCACCACTTTTATTGTGTGGTGGTTTTCTCAGATCGGGGGGTGGGGGGGTGAGGCTTTGATTCCTTGTTGAGAAGGGCTTTGTATAGTTGACCAGACCCTGTCCTTGTTGGGCAAGGAAGACAAACATGTTCTTCATGCAAAGTGGAATTGCATGGGTGATGTGGACAGGACAGCATTATTCATCTTAATTAATGGAACTTGATGCGCTGTGGGGATGGCGTCCAGGAGAGCGGCTATCTCGGGTGCTTTCCACCCAGTGCCCCCTAGCCCCTCCTTCCTTCCTTCCAAATTTGGGACCAGGTTGAGTGGACATCTGCGGATGAGACTGCATCTTCCCTTCTCTGGGAAGAATTCCCATAACAGCCTCTAATTAGCCCTTGATAGTTGGAGTGATGGAATGTTCAGCCATCTTCCGTCGCGCCTCAAGCGGACGTGACCCAAATGCATCTTAGGGGAAAAGTCCCAGGTCACTTCTAGGAAGGCGAGGGTTTAGATATCTCCTTTTAGAAGCAGTTGAGCTCTTTCAACTTGTCCCATGCAATAAGCATCTCCTATTGTTTTCTCTTTCCAAGGAGCACATGGCACCTTGCTGTAGCTCTCTTGCAAGTAAGATAGCCCTTCCTCTTTGGGCAGTCCACAACTGGCGCATGACTCTGGCTGCTACAAAACATTGTTTTCTTTCTCATTTGGATCTCTCCACCTTCACTTCCATCCATTAGTTCCCTACTGCTCCCCCACACACCCAAGACAGCTTGTTCGCTTTTCCTGCCAAAAGTTTTATTAGTGCATCTGGTTTCAGCCAGCCCATAAATGCCCCCAGCAGCAAAATTTTCCTTCCACTTTAAGAATTTACACTGCCAACCCATGCCAGCTCTGTGAGAACAGCTGCACATTAAAGCTATAAAAAGCCTCTGTGCCGTCGTCTTCCCTAATGGATCTACCCTCCTAAACATTGAGTTACATGCTGCGTGTTGCAACCAAATTTAAAATAAAGCCACCACACCAGCCACTGGAGCGTGAGATGAAATGTTTTGATAAAGCCAGAAAGGGCTGCTAATGGAACACAGTTGGAGCAGCACCTTGGACAGTGGCAGTGGGCTTAAGTTTGATCTGAAGGTCTATGCGACAGCATGACAGTAATCAGCTTCAGGTAAATGTTGGTTTTCTGTGTAGAGATCTCATTTCTCGGGGGGGGGGGGTTAATAATAATAATAACAACAACAACAACAATAATTTATTTGTACCCCGCCCATCTGACAGAGTTGCTCCAGCCACACTCTGGGCAGCCTCCAACATATATAAAAACATAATAAAACATTAAACTTGAACTTAAGGACTGCAGGGTTGTGGTAAGCAATGCAGTCTTGCACCCAATCGTTTCTATAGCATTCAATTGGCAGTAAGATTGTGAGACAACATGACACTTCTGTAGCAACGTTGTGGTTTGAAGTGACTTTTAGTGGGGTGAATAGTGGGAGAAACTGAGGGTGAGTGACAGAGCAGCACGTTATTTTCTAGTTTTTCCTAGCTCAACAATCTTATCTCGACTAACATACTTCCCTTGACTGCAGCAGTAGTTTTTAGGGCACAGATGACCTGCATTTGGTGTATGTGTTGCATTAACCCAGATGGGAAATTGCATTGGTTTGGAGAGGGCTAAACTTCTCTCTGCAACATTTTTGCTTTTAACAAAAGCAAAATGAAATGACTGGCCAGAAATGCAGCCCATGTTCCTTTTGAATAACTATCATATTCAAGAGCTCAAGGTGTGTGTTACAGTGTCTTATTTTACTCCTAACCCTATGAGATACTGGGCAGCCAGTCAGGGATCCTTCTGATTGCCCTGCTCCTCAATGAGTACCAGACAGCCAAGCCAGTTGTAGCAAGATAATTCTTGGCTGCTACTGCTGCCACCACAGAATCTCTAGGTGTAGTGATTGCTAACTGGCAGTCCGAGGGCAGAATCTTGCTGCCAAAGCAACAGTGGACCTAACAGTAGCCTTCTCTAATCTTGGGTCTTCCCCAGTGCTTTGGACTACAACTCTTCATCAGCCTGAGCCAGCATGGCTAATGGTTAGGGAGAATGGTAGTCTGTTTAGCATTAGATTCTAATGGATTGTTGAATCATAGAATCATAGAGTTGGAAGAGACCACAAGGGCCATCCAGTCCAACCCCCTGCCAAGCAGGAAACACCATCAAAGCATTCCTGACAGATGGCTGTCAAGCCTCTGCTTAAAGACCTCCAAAGAAGGAGACTCCACCACACTCCTTGGCAGCAAATTCCACTGCCGAACAGCTCTTACTGTCAGGAAGTTCTTCCTAATGTTTAGGTGGAATTTTCTTTCTTGTAGTTTGAATCCGTTGCTCCGTGTCCGCTTCTCTGGAGCAGCAGAAAACAACCTTTCTCCCTCCTCTATATGACATCCTTTTATATATTTGAACATGGTTATCATATCACCCCTTAACCTTCTCTTCTCCAGGCTAAACATACCCAGCTCCCTAAGCCGTTCCTCATAAGGCATCGTTTCCAGGCCTTTGACCATTTTGGTTGCCCTCTTCTGGACACGTTCCAGCTTATCAGTATCCTTCTTGAACTGTGGTGCCCAGAACTGGACACAGTACTCCAGGTGAGGTCTGACCAGAGCAGAATACAGTGGTACTATTACTTCTCTTGATCTAGATGCTATACTCCTATTGATGCAGCCCAGAATTGCATTGGCTTTTTTAGCTGCTGCATCACACTGCTGACTCATGTCAAGTTTGTGGTCAACCAAAACTCCTAGATCCTTTTCACATGTACTGCTCTCAAGCCAGGTGTCTCCCATCCTGTATTTGTGCCTTTCATTTTTTTTGCCCAAGTCTAGTACTTTACATTTCTCCTTGTTAAAATTCATCTTGTTTGCTTTGGCCCAGTTGTCTAATCTGTTAAGGTCATTCTGAAGTGTGATCCTGTCCTCTGGGGTGTTAGCCACCCCTCCCAATTTGGTGTCATCTGCAAACTTGCTCAGGATGCCCTCAAGCCCATCATCCAAGTCATTGATAAAGATGTTGAACAAGACTGGGCCCAAGACAGAACCCTGTGGCACCCCACTAGTCACTACTCTCCAGGATGAGGAGGAGCCATTGATGAGCACCCTTTGGGTTCGGTCAGTAAGCCAGTTACAAATCCACTGAATGGTAGCATTGTCTAGCCCACATTTTACCAGCTTCTTTACAAGAATATCATGGGGCACCTTGTCAAAGGCCTTGCTGAAATCAAGATAGGCTACATCCACAGCGTTCCCTTCATCTACCAGGCTTGTAATTCTGTCAAAAAATGAGATCAGATTAGTCTGACATGACTTATTTTTCAGGAACCCATGCTGACTTTTAGTGATCACAGAGTTTCTTTCTAGGTGCTCACAGACTGTTTGCTTAATGATCTGCTCTAGAATCTTTCCTGGTATTGATGTCAGGCTGACTGGGCGGTAATTGTTTGGGTCCTCTCTTTTCCCCTTTTTGAAAATAGGGACAACATTAGCCCTCCTCCAGTCTGCTGGAACTTCACCTGTTCTCCAGGAATTTTCAAAGATTATTGCCAGTGGTTCTGAAATCACCTCTGCCAGTTCTTTTAATACTCTTGGATGTAGTTCATCTGGCCCTGGAGACTTGAATACATCTAAACTAGCCAAGTATTCTTGTACTACCTCCTTACTTATTCTGGGCTGTGTTTCCTCTGCTGAATCATCTGCTCCATATTCTTCAGGTCGGACGTTGTTTTCTTTCTTGGAGAAGACTGAGGCAAAGAAGGCATTGAGGAGTTCTGCCCTTTCTCTGTCCCCTGTTTGCGTTTCACCATCTTCTCCTCTGAGTGACCCCACTGTTTCCTTGTTTTTCCTTTTGCTACGGACATACCCATAAAAGCCCTTTTTGTTGCTTTTAACCTCTCTGGCGAGCCTGAGTTCATTCTGTGCTTTAGCTTTTCTGACTTTGCCTCTACACGTGCTGGCTATATGTTTGAATTCCTCTCTGGAGATTTCCCCCCTTTTCCATTTTTTGTACATATCCCTTTTAAATCTTAACTCAGTCAAAAGTTCTTTAGATAGCCAGCCTGGCTTCTTTAGGCACCTTCCATGTTTCCGTCTCATTGGTATTGCCTGAAGTTGTGCTTTTAATATCTCCCTTTTAACAAACTCCCAACCATCATGAACTCCCTTCCCTTTTAGTATTACTGTCCATGGGATTTCACCCAGCGTTTCCCTAAGTTTTCCGAAGTCGGCTTTCTTAAAGTCTAGAATTTGGACCTTAGTATGCTTGGTTGCTCCTTTCCGCTGGATAATAAACTCCAGAAGAGCATGGTCACTCCCACCTAATGATCCTGCCACTTCTACCCCACTAACCAAGTCATCACTATTGGTTAGGACCAGATCTAAAATGGCTGATCCTCTTGTTGCTTCTCCCACTTTCTGGACAATGAAGTTGTCTGCAAGGCCAGTGAGGAATCTGTTCGACCTTATGCTCTTGGCTGAGTTTGACATCCAACAAATATCAGGATAGCTGAAATCCCCCATTACTACTATCTCACTTCCTTTGGAATGCTTGGCCATCTGTTCCAGGAAGGCATCATCTGTGTCCTCAGTTTGGCTTGGGGATCTATAGTAAACTCCCACAATGAGATCACTGTTGTTTTTCTCTCCCTTAATTTTGACCCAGATACTCTCAATTTGGCTTTGAAGTTTTAAATCCTGGATCTCTTCACAGGTATACATATCCCTAACATATAAAGCTACTCCTCCTCCTTTCCTGTTTGGTCTATTTCTCTTAAATAGATTGTATCCCTCTATTACTACATTCCAGTCATGAGACTCATCCCACCAGGTTTCAGTGATGCCTATTATGTCATATTTAGTTTGCTGTACCAAGAGCTCAAGTTCATCTTGTTTATTTCCCATGCTCTGTGCATTAGTATACAGACATTGAAGACCGTTGATCATTCCCCCATGTCTCTTATTTAAGGATATTTTCATCCCACCACTAGGTCTGCATGCTGCTTGCTCCATTTGGTCCTTGACATTCGGATGATCATCTTCAGCATTTGATAGACTCCTACCTTCAGGACCACTGTCTCCCTCCCCCACATAAGTCAGTTTAAAGCCCTCCTGATGAGGTTTTTGAGTTTCGTGGCAAAAACATTCCTCCCAACTTTTGTGAGGTGCAGTCCATCACTTGCCAGAAGTCCATCTTCAAGAAACTGCAGACCGTGATCTAGGAATCCAAACCGTTCCTGTTTGCACTATTTGCGAAGCCAGTTGTTCACTTCCCCTATTTTTCCCTCTCTCCCTGGGCCATGTCGTTCAACTGGGAGGACAGAAGAGATGACAATTTGTGCATCTAATTGCTTCAACTTCCTGCCCAGAGCCTCATAATCATTTTTGATCTTCTGTAAGCTATGGCTTGCAGTGTCATTGGTTCCCACATGCACCAAAAGGAAGGGGTATTTGTCAGTGGGTTTTATGATTCCTTGCAGCCGTTCTGTTACATCTTTGATCTTGGCCCCAGGTAGACAGCACACCTCTCGAGACATCTTGTCAGGCCCACAGATTACTGCTTCTGTACCCCTCAGTAGGGAATCCCCAATCACCACTACACGCCTCTTCATAGGCTTGGTTGGGATTCTTCCATGTGCTGTCCCTTCCAAGGTTACCTGCATATTCCCAGAGGACTGACTTGGTTGCTCGTCTTCATATTCCTCATCAACTGTGATGAGGGAGAGATCCTCAGGTGGAGTCTGTTTCTCGTCTTCCATGAGCACTTCAAAATGGTTGTGTAATTCTAAGCACTCAGAGCGATCCCTGGGCCTTCTACTTCTATGAGTCACGTTCCTCCATACATCTGGCTGCTGTGTTGGGAAACTGACCTCCTCCTCAGGGAGATCCCCTGTCTCCTCCTTGGTGCAGACAGTGTGCTCTGCTGCATCCAAGAAAAGCTCCAGCTCTTTAATTCTCTGGAGCGTAGATACACGCCCCTGAAGCTGCTGCACCTTCTCTTCCAGAAGGGCAACCTTGTTTTCTAGTAGGGAATATTGCTTTATTTGATATAAGTTGTTTATTTTAAAGTTATTGTGAGTTTTTATATTGGGTTAGCTTGTTGCTATTAATGTTTGATGTTTCATTATGTTTTTATATGTGTTGGAAGCCACCCAGAGTGGCTGGGGCAACCCAGCCAGATGGGCAGGGTATAAATAAATGTTTGTTGTTGTTTGAAGGGGCAGCAGGATGGAGAAGGCTGGGACAGGTCCACTGTTACTTGGGTGGCTGAATTCTGCTCTTGGGCTGTTGGTTTGCCATCTTATACACTTTAATTAGGGTATGGTGCCAAACAGAGGCAAAGAGAAAAAGAATGGATGAGACTGCATTTCATTTAAAATGTTGCATTGCTAATATATTATGCTCTTTCTCAGTGTTTTTTTTTCCTGGAGGTACTCAAGGGTACTAAGTAACAACACCCTCCATGTTAAAAGTGTGGCACTTACTGTAACAACTTCATGGTGAGGTTTTTTCTCTCTTTAAAAACACAGCTCTTTCCGGAAAACCAAGAGACCTCTGCAAAACTGCTTCTTGATAGAGTCATAGAATCATAGAATCATAGAGTTGGAAGAGACCACAAGGGCCATCCAGTCCAACCCCCTGCCAAGCAGGAAACACCATCAAAGCATTCCTGACAGATGGCTGTCAAGCCTCTGCTTAAAGACCTCCAAAGAAGGAGACTCCACCACACTCCTTGGCAGCAAATTCCACTGCCGAACAGCTCTTACTGTCAGGAAGTTCTTCCTAATGTTTAGGTGGAATTTTCTTTCTTGTAGTTTGAATCCATTGCTCCGTGTCCGCTTCTCTGGAGCAGCAGAAAACAACCTTTCTCCCTCCTCTATATGACATCCTTTTATATATTTGAACATGGTTATCATATCACCCCTTAACCTTCTCTTCTCCAGGCTAAACATACCCAGCTCCCTAAGCCGTTCCTCATAAGGCATTGTTTCCAGGCCTTTGACCATTTGGGTTGCCCTCTTCTGGACACGTTCCAGCTTGTCAGTATCCTTCTTGAACTGTGGTGCCCAGAACTGGACACAGTACTCCAGGTGAGGTCTGACCAGAGCAGAATACAGTGGTACTATTACTTCCCTTGATCTAGATGCTATACTCCTATTGATGCAGCCCAGAATTGCATTGGCTTTTTTAGCTGCTGCATCACACTGCTGACTCATGTCAAGTTTGTGGTCTACCAAGACTCCTAGATCCTTTTCACATGTACTGCTCTCAAGCCAGGTGTCTCCCATCCTGTATTTGTGCCTTTCATTTTTTTTGCCCAAGTGTAGTACTTTACATTTCTCCTTGTTAAAATTCATCTTGTTTGCTTTGGCCCAGTTGTCTAATCTGTTAAGGTCATTCTGAAGTGTGATCCTGTCCTCTGGGGTGTTAGCCACCCCTCCCAATTTGGTGTCATCTGCAAACTTGCTCAGGATGCCCTCAAGCCCATCATCCAAGTCATTGATAAAGATGTTGAACAAGACTGGGCCCAAGACAGAACCCTGTGGCACCCCACTAGTCACTACTCTCCAGGATGAGGAGGAGCCATTGATGAGCACCCTTTGGGTTCGGTCAGTAAGCCAGTTACAAATCCACTGAATGGTAGCATTGTCTAGCCCACATTTTACCAGCTTCTTTACAAGAATATCATGGGGCACCTTGTCAAAGGCCTTGCTGAAATCAAGATAGGCTACATCCACAGCGTTCCCTTCATCTACCAGGCTTGTAATTCTGTCAAAAAATGAGATCAGATTAGTCTGACATGACTTATTTTTCAGGAACCCATGCTGACTTTTAGTGATCACAGAGTTTCTTTCTAGGTGCTCACAGACTGTTTGCTTAATGATCTGCTCTAGAATCTTTCCTGGTATTGATGTCAGGCTGACTGGGCGGTAATTGTTTGGGTCCTCTCTTTTCCCCTTTTTGAAAATAGGGACAACATTAGCCCTCCTCCAGTCTGCTGGAACTTCACCTGTTCTCCAGGAATTTTCAAAGATTATTGCCAGTGGTTCTGAAATCACCTCTGCCAGTTCTTTTAATACTCTTGGATGTAGTTCATCTGGCCCTGGAGACTTGAATACATCTAAACTAGCCAAGTATTCTTGTACTACCTCCTTACTTATTCTGGGCTGTGTTTCCTCTGCTGAATCATCTGCTCCATATTCTTCAGGTCGGACGTTGTTTTCTTTCTTGGAGAAGACTGAGGCAAAGAAGGCATTGAGGAGTTCTGCCCTTTCTCTGTCCCCTGTTTGCGTTTCACCATCTTCTCCTCTGAGTGACCCCACTGTTTCCTTGTTTTTCCTTTTGCTACGGACATACCCATAAAAGCCCTTTTTGTTGCTTTTAACCTCTCTGGCGAGCCTGAGTTCATTCTGTGCTTTAGCTTTTCTGACTTTGCCTCTACACGTGCTGGCTATATGTTTGAATTCCTCTCTGGAGATTTCCCCCCTTTTCCATTTTTTGTACATATCCCTTTTAAATCTTAACTCAGTCAAAAGTTCTTTAGATAGCCAGCCTGGCTTCTTTAGGCACCTTCCATGTTTCCGTCTCATTGGTATTGCCTGAAGTTGTGCTTTTAATATCTCCCTTTTAACAAACTCCCAACCATCATGAACTCCCTTCCCTTTTAGTATTACTGTCCATGGGATTTCACCCAGCGTTTCCCTAAGTTTTCTGAAGTCGGCTTTCTTAAAGTCTAGAATTTGGACCTTAGTATGCTTGGTTGCTCCTTTCCGCTGGATAATAAACTCCAGAAGAGCATGGTCACTCCCACCTAATGATCCTGCCACTTCTACCCCACTAACCAAGTCATCACTATTGGTTAGGACCAGATCTAAAATGGCTGATCCTCTTGTTGCTTCTCCCACTTTCTGGACAATGAAGTTGTCTGCAAGGCCAGTGAGGAATCTGTTCGACCTTATGCTCTTGGCTGAGTTTGACATCCAACAAATATCAGGATAGCTGAAATCCCCCATTACTACTATCTCACTTCCTTTGGAATGCTTGGCCATCTGTTCCAGGAAGGCATCATCTGTGTCCTCAGTTTGGCTTGGGGATCTATAGTAAACTCCCACAATGAGATCACTGTTGTTTTTCTCTCCCTTAATTTTGACCCAGATACTCTCAATTTGGCTTTGAAGTTTTAAATCCTGGATCTCTTCACAGGTATACATATCCCTAACATATAAAGCTACTCCTCCTCCTTTCCTGTTTGGTCTATTTCTCTTAAATAGATTGTATCCCTCTATTACTACATTCCAGTCATGAGACTCATCCCACCAGGTTTCAGTGATGCCTATTATGTCATATTTAGTTTGCTGTACCAAGAGCTCAAGTTCATCTTGTTTATTTCCCATGCTCTGTGCATTAGTATACAGACATTGAAGACCGTTGATCATTCCCCCATGTCTCTTATTTAAGGATATTTTCATCCCACCACTAGGTCTGCATGCTGCTTGCTCCATTTGGTCCTTGACATTCGGATGATCATCTTCAGCATTTGATAGACTCCTACCTTCAGGACCACTGTCTCCCTCCCCCACATAAGTCAGTTTAAAGCCCTCCTGATGAGGTTTTTGAGTTTCGTGGCAAAAACATTCCTCCCAACTTTTGTGAGGTGCAGTCCATCACTTGCCAGAAGTCCATCTTCAAGAAACTGCAGACCGTGATCTAGGAATCCAAACCGTTCCTGTTTGCACTATTTGCGAAGCCAGTTGTTCACTTCCCCTATTTTTCCCTCTCTCCCTGGGCCATGTCGTTCAACTGGGAGGACAGAAGAGATGACAATTTGTGCATCTAATTGCTTCAACTTCCTGCCCAGAGCCTCATAATCATTTTTGATCTTCTGTAAGCTATGGCTTGCAGTGTCATTGGTTCCCACATGCACCAAAAGGAAGGGGTATTTGTCAGTGGGTTTTATGATTCCTTGCAGCCGTTCTGTTACATCTTTGATCTTGGCCCCAGGTAGACAGCACACCTCTCGAGACATCTTGTCAGGCCCACAGATTACTGCTTCTGTACCCCTCAGTAGGGAATCCCCAATCACCACTACACGCCTCTTCATAGGCTTGGTTGGGATTCTTCCATGTGCTGTCCCTTCCAAGGTTACCTGCATATTCCCAGAGGACTGACTTGGTTGCTCGTCTTCATATTCCTCATCAACTGTGATGAGGGAGAGATCCTCAGGTGGAGTCTGTTTCTCGTCTTCCATGAGCACTTCAAAATGGTTGTGTAATTCTAAGCACTCAGAGCGATCCCTGGGCCTTCTACTTCTATGAGTCACGTTCCTCCATACATCTGGCTGCTGTGTTGGGAAACTGACCTCCTCCTCAGGGAGATCCCCTGTCTCCTCCTTGGTGCAGACAGTGTGCTCTGCTGCATCCAAGAAAAGCTCCAGCTCTTTAATTCTCTGGAGCGTAGATACACGCCCCTGAAGCTGCTGCACCTTCTCTTCCAGAAGGGCAACCTTGTTTTCTAGTAGGGAATATTGCTTTATTTGATATAAGTTGTTTATTTTAAAGTTATTGTGAGTTTTTATATTGGGTTAGCTTGTTGCTATTAATGTTTGATGTTTCATTATGTTTTTATATGTGTTGGAAGCCACCCAGAGTGGCTGGGGCAACCCAGCCAGATGGGCAGGGTATAAATAAATGTTTGTTGTTGTTTGAAGGGGCAGCAGGATGGAGAAGGCTGGGACAGGTCCACTGTTACTTGGGTGGCTGAATTCTGCTCTTGGGCTGTTGGTTTGCCATCTTATACACTTTAATTAGGGTATGGTGCCAAACAGAGGCAAAGAGAAAAAGAATGGATGAGACTGCATTTCATTTAAAATGTTGCATTGCTAATATATTATGCTCTTTCTCAGTGTTTTTTTTTCCTGGAGGTACTCAAGGGTACTAAGTAACAACACCCTCCATGTTAAAAGTGTGGCACTTACTGTAACAACTTCATGGTGAGGTTTTTTCTCTCTTTAAAAACACAGCTCTTTCCGGAAAACCAAGAGACCTCTGCAAAACTGCTTCTTGATAGAGTCATAGAATCATAGAATCATAGAGTTGGAAGAGACCACAAGGGCCATCCAGTCCAACCCCCTGCCAAGCAGGAAACACCATCAAAGCATTCCTGACAGATGGCTGTCAAGCCTCTGCTTAAAGACCTCCAAAGAAGGAGACTCCACCACACTCCTTGGCAGCAAATTCCACTGCCGAACAGCTCTTACTGTCAGGAAGTTCTTCCTAATGTTTAGGTGGAATTTTCTTTCTTGTAGTTTGAATCCATTGCTCCGTGTCCGCTTCTCTGGAGCAGCAGAAAACAACCTTTCTCCCTCCTCTATATGACATCCTTTTATATATTTGAACATGGTTATCATATCACCCCTTAACCTTCTCTTCTCCAGGCTAAACATACCCAGCTCCCTAAGCCGTTCCTCATAAGGCATTGTTTCCAGGCCTTTGACCATTTGGGTTGCCCTCTTCTGGACACGTTCCAGCTTGTCAGTATCCTTCTTGAACTGTGGTGCCCAGAACTGGACACAGTACTCCAGGTGAGGTCTGACCAGAGCAGAATACAGTGGTACTATTACTTCCCTTGATCTAGATGCTATACTCCTATTGATGCAGCCCAGAATTGCATTGGCTTTTTTAGCTGCTGCATCACACTGCTGACTCATGTCAAGTTTGTGGTCTACCAAGACTCCTAGATCCTTTTCACATGTACTGCTCTCAAGCCAGGTGTCTCCCATCCTGTATTTGTGCCTTTCATTTTTTTTGCCCAAGTGTAGTACTTTACATTTCTCCTTGTTAAAATTCATCTTGTTTGCTTTGGCCCAGTTGTCTAATCTGTTAAGGTCATTCTGAAGTGTGATCCTGTCCTCTGGGGTGTTAGCCACCCCTCCCAATTTGGTGTCATCTGCAAACTTGCTCAGGATGCCCTCAAGCCCATCATCCAAGTCATTGATAAAGATGTTGAACAAGACTGGGCCCAAGACAGAACCCTGTGGCACCCCACTAGTCACTACTCTCCAGGATGAGGAGGAGCCATTGATGAGCACCCTTTGGGTTCGGTCAGTAAGCCAGTTACAAATCCACTGAATGGTAGCATTGTCTAGCCCACATTTTACCAGCTTCTTTACAAGAATATCATGGGGCACCTTGTCAAAGGCCTTGCTGAAATCAAGATAGGCTACATCCACAGCGTTCCCTTCATCTACCAGGCTTGTAATTCTGTCAAAAAATGAGATCAGATTAGTCTGACATGACTTATTTTTCAGGAACCCATGCTGACTTTTAGTGATCACAGAGTTTCTTTCTAGGTGCTCACAGACTGTTTGCTTAATGATCTGCTCTAGAATCTTTCCTGGTATTGATGTCAGGCTGACTGGGCGGTAATTGTTTGGGTCCTCTCTTTTCCCCTTTTTGAAAATAGGGACAACATTAGCCCTCCTCCAGTCTGCTGGAACTTCACCTGTTCTCCAGGAATTTTCAAAGATTATTGCCAGTGGTTCTGAAATCACCTCTGCCAGTTCTTTTAATACTCTTGGATGTAGTTCATCTGGCCCTGGAGACTTGAATACATCTAAACTAGCCAAGTATTCTTGTACTACCTCCTTACTTATTCTGGGCTGTGTTTCCTCTGCTGAATCATCTGCTCCATATTCTTCAGGTCGGACGTTGTTTTCTTTCTTGGAGAAGACTGAGGCAAAGAAGGCATTGAGGAGTTCTGCCCTTTCTCTGTCCCCTGTTTGCGTTTCACCATCTTCTCCTCTGAGTGACCCCACTGTTTCCTTGTTTTTCCTTTTGCTACGGACATACCCATAAAAGCCCTTTTTGTTGCTTTTAACCTCTCTGGCGAGCCTGAGTTCATTCTGTGCTTTAGCTTTTCTGACTTTGCCTCTACACGTGCTGGCTATATGTTTGAATTCCTCTCTGGAGATTTCCCCCCTTTTCCATTTTTTGTACATATCCCTTTTAAATCTTAACTCAGTCAAAAGTTCTTTAGATAGCCAGCCTGGCTTCTTTAGGCACCTTCCATGTTTCCGTCTCATTGGTATTGCCTGAAGTTGTGCTTTTAATATCTCCCTTTTAACAAACTCCCAACCATCATGAACTCCCTTCCCTTTTAGTATTACTGTCCATGGGATTTCACCCAGCGTTTCCCTAAGTTTTCCGAAGTCGGCTTTCTTAAAGTCTAGAATTTGGACCTTAGTATGCTTGGTTGCTCCTTTCCGCTGGATAATAAACTCCAGAAGAGCATGGTCACTCCCACCTAATGATCCTGCCACTTCTACCCCACTAACCAAGTCATCACTATTGGTTAGGACCAGATCTAAAATGGCTGATCCTCTTGTTGCTTCTCCCACTTTCTGGACAATGAAGTTGTCTGCAAGGCCAGTGAGGAATCTGTTCGACCTTATGCTCTTGGCTGAGTTTGACATCCAACAAATATCAGGATAGCTGAAATCCCCCATTACTACTATCTCACTTCCTTTGGAATGCTTGGCCATCTGTTCCAGGAAGGCATCATCTGTGTCCTCAGTTTGGCTTGGGGATCTATAGTAAACTCCCACAATGAGATCACTGTTGTTTTTCTCTCCCTTAATTTTGACCCAGATACTCTCAATTTGGCTTTGAAGTTTTAAATCCTGGATCTCTTCACAGGTATACATATCCCTAACATATAAAGCTACTCCTCCTCCTTTCCTGTTTGGTCTATTTCTCTTAAATAGATTGTATCCCTCTATTACTACATTCCAGTCATGAGACTCATCCCACCAGGTTTCAGTGATGCCTATTATGTCATATTTAGTTTGCTGTACCAAGAGCTCAAGTTCATCTTGTTTATTTCCCATGCTCTGTGCATTAGTATACAGACATTGAAGACCGTTGATCATTCCCCCATGTCTCTTATTTAAGGATATTTTCATCCCACCACTAGGTCTGCATGCTGCTTGCTCCATTTGGTCCTTGACATTCGGATGATCATCTTCAGCATTTGATAGACTCCTACCTTCAGGACCACTGTCTCCCTCCCCCACATAAGTCAGTTTAAAGCCCTCCTGATGAGGTTTTTGAGTTTCGTGGCAAAAACATTCCTCCCAACTTTTGTGAGGTGCAGTCCATCACTTGCCAGAAGTCCATCTTCAAGAAACTGCAGACCGTGATCTAGGAATCCAAACCGTTCCTGTTTGCACTATTTGCGAAGCCAGTTGTTCACTTCCCCTATTTTTCCCTCTCTCCCTGGGCCATGTCGTTCAACTGGGAGGACAGAAGAGATGACAATTTGTGCATCTAATTGCTTCAACTTCCTGCCCAGAGCCTCATAATCATTTTTGATCTTCTGTAAGCTATGGCTTGCAGTGTCATTGGTTCCCACATGCACCAAAAGGAAGGGGTATTTGTCAGTGGGTTTTATGATTCCTTGCAGCCGTTCTGTTACATCTTTGATCTTGGCCCCAGGTAGACAGCACACCTCTCGAGACATCTTGTCAGGCCCACAGATTACTGCTTCTGTACCCCTCAGTAGGGAATCCCCAATCACCACTACACGCCTCTTCATAGGCTTGGTTGGGATTCTTCCATGTGCTGTCCCTTCCAAGGTTACCTGCATATTCCCAGAGGACTGACTTGGTTGCTCGTCTTCATATTCCTCATCAACTGTGATGAGGGAGAGATCCTCAGGTGGAGTCTGTTTCTCGTCTTCCATGAGCACTTCAAAATGGTTGTGTAATTCTAAGCACTCAGAGCGATCCCTGGGCCTTCTACTTCTATGAGTCACGTTCCTCCATACATCTGGCTGCTGTGTTGGGAAACTGACCTCCTCCTCAGGGAGATCCCCTGTCTCCTCCTTGGTGCAGACAGTGTGCTCTGCTGCATCCAAGAAAAGCTCCAGCTCTTTAATTCTCTGGAGCGTAGATACACGCCCCTGAAGCTGCTGCACCTTCTCTTCCAGAAGGGCAACCTTGTTTTCTAGTAGGGAATATTGCTTTATTTGATATAAGTTGTTTATTTTAAAGTTATTGTGAGTTTTTATATTGGGTTAGCTTGTTGCTATTAATGTTTGATGTTTCATTATGTTTTTATATGTGTTGGAAGCCACCCAGAGTGGCTGGGGCAACCCAGCCAGATGGGCAGGGTATAAATAAATGTTTGTTGTTGTTTGAAGGGGCAGCAGGATGGAGAAGGCTGGGACAGGTCCACTGTTACTTGGGTGGCTGAATTCTGCTCTTGGGCTGTTGGTTTGCCATCTTATACACTTTAATTAGGGTATGGTGCCAAACAGAGGCAAAGAGAAAAAGAATGGATGAGACTGCATTTCATTTAAAATGTTGCATTGCTAATATATTATGCTCTTTCTCAGTGTTTTTTTTTCCTGGAGGTACTCAAGGGTACTAAGTAACAACACCCTCCATGTTAAAAGTGTGGCACTTACTGTAACAACTTCATGGTGAGGTTTTTTCTCTCTTTAAAAACACAGCTCTTTCCGGAAAACCAAGAGACCTCTGCAAAACTGCTTCTTGATAGAGTCATAGAATCATAGAATCATAGAGTTGGAAGAGACCACAAGGGCCATCCAGTCCAACCCCCTGCCAAGCAGGAAACACCATCAAAGCATTCCTGACAGATGGCTGTCAAGCCTCTGCTTAAAGACCTCCAAAGAAGGAGACTCCACCACACTCCTTGGCAGCAAATTCCACTGCCGAACAGCTCTTACTGTCAGGAAGTTCTTCCTAATGTTTAGGTGGAATTTTCTTTCTTGTAGTTTGAATCCATTGCTCCGTGTCCGCTTCTCTGGAGCAGCAGAAAACAACCTTTCTCCCTCCTCTATATGACATCCTTTTATATATTTGAACATGGTTATCATATCACCCCTTAACCTTCTCTTCTCCAGGCTAAACATACCCAGCTCCCTAAGCCGTTCCTCATAAGGCATTGTTTCCAGGCCTTTGACCATTTGGGTTGCCCTCTTCTGGACACGTTCCAGCTTGTCAGTATCCTTCTTGAACTGTGGTGCCCAGAACTGGACACAGTACTCCAGGTGAGGTCTGACCAGAGCAGAATACAGTGGTACTATTACTTCCCTTGATCTAGATGCTATACTCCTATTGATGCAGCCCAGAATTGCATTGGCTTTTTTAGCTGCTGCATCACACTGCTGACTCATGTCAAGTTTGTGGTCTACCAAGACTCCTAGATCCTTTTCACATGTACTGCTCTCAAGCCAGGTGTCTCCCATCCTGTATTTGTGCCTTTCATTTTTTTTGCCCAAGTGTAGTACTTTACATTTCTCCTTGTTAAAATTCATCTTGTTTGCTTTGGCCCAGTTGTCTAATCTGTTAAGGTCATTCTGAAGTGTGATCCTGTCCTCTGGGGTGTTAGCCACCCCTCCCAATTTGGTGTCATCTGCAAACTTGCTCAGGATGCCCTCAAGCCCATCATCCAAGTCATTGATAAAGATGTTGAACAAGACTGGGCCCAAGACAGAACCCTGTGGCACCCCACTAGTCACTACTCTCCAGGATGAGGAGGAGCCATTGATGAGCACCCTTTGGGTTCGGTCAGTAAGCCAGTTACAAATCCACTGAATGGTAGCATTGTCTAGCCCACATTTTACCAGCTTCTTTACAAGAATATCATGGGGCACCTTGTCAAAGGCCTTGCTGAAATCAAGATAGGCTACATCCACAGCGTTCCCTTCATCTACCAGGCTTGTAATTCTGTCAAAAAATGAGATCAGATTAGTCTGACATGACTTATTTTTCAGGAACCCATGCTGACTTTTAGTGATCACAGAGTTTCTTTCTAGGTGCTCACAGACTGTTTGCTTAATGATCTGCTCTAGAATCTTTCCTGGTATTGATGTCAGGCTGACTGGGCGGTAATTGTTTGGGTCCTCTCTTTTCCCCTTTTTGAAAATAGGGACAACATTAGCCCTCCTCCAGTCTGCTGGAACTTCACCTGTTCTCCAGGAATTTTCAAAGATTATTGCCAGTGGTTCTGAAATCACCTCTGCCAGTTCTTTTAATACTCTTGGATGTAGTTCATCTGGCCCTGGAGACTTGAATACATCTAAACTAGCCAAGTATTCTTGTACTACCTCCTTACTTATTCTGGGCTGTGTTTCCTCTGCTGAATCATCTGCTCCATATTCTTCAGGTCGGACGTTGTTTTCTTTCTTGGAGAAGACTGAGGCAAAGAAGGCATTGAGGAGTTCTGCCCTTTCTCTGTCCCCTGTTTGCGTTTCACCATCTTCTCCTCTGAGTGACCCCACTGTTTCCTTGTTTTTCCTTTTGCTACGGACATACCCATAAAAGCCCTTTTTGTTGCTTTTAACCTCTCTGGCGAGCCTGAGTTCATTCTGTGCTTTAGCTTTTCTGACTTTGCCTCTACACGTGCTGGCTATATGTTTGAATTCCTCTCTGGAGATTTCCCCCCTTTTCCATTTTTTGTACATATCCCTTTTAAATCTTAACTCAGTCAAAAGTTCTTTAGATAGCCAGCCTGGCTTCTTTAGGCACCTTCCATGTTTCCGTCTCATTGGTATTGCCTGAAGTTGTGCTTTTAATATCTCCCTTTTAACAAACTCCCAACCATCATGAACTCCCTTCCCTTTTAGTATTACTGTCCATGGGATTTCACCCAGCGTTTCCCTAAGTTTTCCGAAGTCGGCTTTCTTAAAGTCTAGAATTTGGACCTTAGTATGCTTGGTTGCTCCTTTCCGCTGGATAATAAACTCCAGAAGAGCATGGTCACTCCCACCTAATGATCCTGCCACTTCTACCCCACTAACCAAGTCATCACTATTGGTTAGGACCAGATCTAAAATGGCTGATCCTCTTGTTGCTTCTCCCACTTTCTGGACAATGAAGTTGTCTGCAAGGCCAGTGAGGAATCTGTTCGACCTTATGCTCTTGGCTGAGTTTGACATCCAACAAATATCAGGATAGCTGAAATCCCCCATTACTACTATCTCACTTCCTTTGGAATGCTTGGCCATCTGTTCCAGGAAGGCATCATCTGTGTCCTCAGTTTGGCTTGGGGATCTATAGTAAACTCCCACAATGAGATCACTGTTGTTTTTCTCTCCCTTAATTTTGACCCAGATACTCTCAATTTGGCTTTGAAGTTTTAAATCCTGGATCTCTTCACAGGTATACATATCCCTAACATATAAAGCTACTCCTCCTCCTTTCCTGTTTGGTCTATTTCTCTTAAATAGATTGTATCCCTCTATTACTACATTCCAGTCATGAGACTCATCCCACCAGGTTTCAGTGATGCCTATTATGTCATATTTAGTTTGCTGTACCAAGAGCTCAAGTTCATCTTGTTTATTTCCCATGCTCTGTGCATTAGTATACAGACATTGAAGACCGTTGATCATTCCCCCATGTCTCTTATTTAAGGATATTTTCGTCCCACCACTACGTCTGCATGCTGCTTGCTCCATTTGGTCCTTGACATTTGGATGATCATCTTCAGCATTTGATAGACTCCTACCTTCAGGACCACTGTCTCCCTCCCCCACATAAGTCAGTTTAAAGCCCTCCTGATGAGGTTTTTGAGTTTCGTGGCAAAAACATTCCTCCCAACTTTTGTGAGGTGCAGTCCATCACTTGCCAGAAGTCCATCTTCAAGAAACTGCAGACCGTGATCTAGGAGTCCAAACCGTTCCTGTTTGCACCATTTGCGAAGCCAGTTGTTCACTTCCCCTATTTTTCCCTCTCTCCCTGGGCCATGTCGTTCAACTGGGAGGACAGAAGAGATGACAATTTGTGCATCTAATTGCTTCAACTTCCTGTCCAGAGCCTCATAATCATTTTTGATCTTCTGTAAGCTATGGCTTGCAGTGTCATTGGTTCCCACATGCACCAAAAGGAAGGGGTATTTGTCAGTGGGTTTTATGATTCCTTGCAGCCGTTCTGTTACATCTTTGATCTTGGCCCCAGGTAGACAGCACACCTCTCGAGACATCTTGTCAGGCCCACAGATCACTGCTTCTGTACCCCTCAGCAGGGAATCCCCTATCACCACTACACGCCTCTTCATAGGCTTGGTTGGGATTCTTCCATGTGCTTCCCTTCCAAGGTTACCTGCATATTCCCGGAGGACTGACTTTGCTGCTCGTCTTCATATTCCTCATCAACTGTGATGAGGGAGAGATCCTCAGGTGGAGTCTGTTCCTCGTCTTCCATGAGCACTTCAAAACGGTTGTGTAATTCTAAGCACTCAGAGCGATCCCTGGGCCTTCTACTTCTATGAGTCACGTTCCTCCATACATCTGGCTGCTGTGTTGGGGAACTGACCTCCTCCTCAGGGAGATCCCCTGTCTCCTCCTTGGTGCAGACAGTGTGCTCTGCTGCATCCAAGAAAAGCTCCAGCTCTTTAATTCTCTGGAGCGTAGATACACGCCCCTGAAGCTGCTGCACCTTTTCTTCCAGAAGGGCAACCTTGTTTTCTAGTAGGGCAACCAACTTGCAATTGTTGCAGGTGTAGCTACCCACATCCTTTGGTAAGAAAACAAACATTGCACAGGAATTGCAGGTGACAACGGTTGTTCCCTCCACCTCCATCTTGAAAACCTTGAAGTCAAGGGGGAAAGAGGAAGAGGCCTAGGTCCCCCCTAAGTCATTCCTCCAAATCTCTTTCTCCCTGCCAGTAACACCATCCAAGCATGTGGATTTCATACCTAGGTAATGCTGACCTCATAAAGCCGGACTACCCATTGGGAATCTTCAAGTCTCTCAACTATAGTCTGGAAAATAGGATAGTCCCTCAGTGTGCACAAACTGGCTATTCTTCATTAAATTTATTACAATATGGATGCTGAAAGGAACAGCAAGCTTAGGGGAATGTAGGGCTGGTAATGGGCGCAGCTACACAGAGTATAAGCGAGATCACTTGCAGTTCAGAAACAGTATAGTTATGTTTCTTTAAAATACATTCGAAAATTTGAAAAGGTCCCTATTAGTTCCTGAGATGATGAATAAGGCAATCTATCTTGACTTGTGCATAAAAAGTAGAAATAATTGAATTGAATTGAATTAGTTCTGAGTTTCTCAAACTTGCTCTTGATTACCTTTTATTAAGGAAAGCATTTTTGGAACTTTTTATCCAGTGCAAACTATTCAAAACATTTTATAGGTCACATTTTATAGGTTTGATCAGGCAGCACTGATCCTCCACCTGAGCCATTATAATGGATGTACTCACATCAAATGGCATTGCAGCTGATTTTTGCAGTTTTAGTTGGCCATGATGATGTGGGCAATTAGGTGTGGTTTGGGGTTATTGTAAATGAAACACAGCCCTGCAGTCTACTACGCACCTACTCACCCAGGGTGAGAAGCTTCATGATGAGCAGACAGGTGGCAGACTATGCCCATTTAAAGAAGAGAGTATTGAATGCACAGGAAATCCCAGGAATGCAAAAGTGGAAGGCAGGATTGGCCATAGTCCAGTTTTCAAAAATACATTTATGTTATAGCTTTTGGATTTCTGAGGAAGGCCTGGTAACTACTGCATAAGAGCCTGAGAAGGGCCCTGCTGAATTAGACCAAGGGCCCATATAGTCCACCACTAGGGTGCTCTACTTGGGACTGCTCTTAGTTTTTTTAGCAGCTGGAGTAGACTGTGCAGCTAAAATATTTAATGACATGTTTCATATTATTCAGTGCTATAAGCAAAGGGAAAGAGTTAACCAGATGTACCACCTCTAAACTGCTAGGTAGAGGGGCAGGAAGCACCTATCACAGGTTGACACAAATAGGAGATCTTCATATTTTCGCTCTCCTTCTCCCTCTAGCCACATAATTTCCTGGAACTGTCGCCTGCAATCTCTGCAAATGCTTCAGCCAGCATAAAAGTGTAACTAATCAAGCAGCTAATGCACATCTGAGTGCCAATTGTGGGCCGGTGAATGGGAGTGGGTAATCACTCCAATTGGATCAGGCATTCTTTGCTGTCAACAAAGACCACACAGGGATTAATCCCCTAGAATTGGTCTGACCACATTTTGGCTTTGTTCTGAGCTGGGGCAGTGGGGTGCCCTGGGATCCTCTCCCACTGTTCCTACTTAATCTCAGGCTCACCCTCCCAATATAATCTTCGGTGAGGCTGGAAAGCTGGAAAAGTGAATGCAGCCAACCAAACCACAACAACTTTTCCTTTTGAATTTTGCATGCAGGAGAGAAATAAGTGTTTCCATGGTTACTTGTTGTGGAGAAGAGGGCCATTCCCTCCCATCCTAACAATAGAAAAAGTTCAAACAACTTGAGTGCTAAAGTAGCTGATTTGTCATTGGGTCCACAGTGTGTGTGATGGATGTTAACAGCTATGCATCTTCCAGAAAAGCTCTCCATCCTTCAATGTATGGAAACTTTCAGCAAAGCATCCTTAATTAGTAGCTGTTAATAGGGTCTGTTATCCTCTCCTCCACTGCCCGTGATTACCCAAGACAAATTAATGTGCTCTTAAAGTACTTAGCACTGATGTATTTAATTCTGTTTGTTGTACTTGGTCACAGTTGGTGATGCTCACTTACAATTCACTGTGAGTTTAGCATCTGAAGTGGGCATGAATCTCGAAGGAAGGTGTTATGTATAGAAAGAGGAATTCTGGTGTATGGTGGACCTCAGTTATTGAGAAGACTACTCCATTAATCCATGCGCTGCTCTAGTTCGCCAGAAGCGGCTTAGTCATGCTGGCCACATGACCCGGAAGCTGTCTGCGGACAAACGCCGGCTCCCTCGGCCTATAGAGCGAGATGAGCACGCAACCCCAGAGTCGTCTGCAACTGGACCTAACAGTCAGGGGTACCTTTACGTTTACCTTTACTCCATTAATCAAGCCAAGCAACTCTGGCTCTGAGAGCTGTTCAGAGCATCTGCTGATCAGGACTGGAGACAAGAATGCACAATAAGCCAAGTAGGGCCACAAATCTAGGGAACACAGTATCTGTCTCTCAGGAAGAGGGAGCCAATGAGAGAGCAGTGTTGGTGAGCAGTGAATGTGTGATAGGGTTGTGGAATCAGAGGACAAAACATCAATTGGAAAAGGCAGCAACCACAGGAGTAGTAGTAGTAGTAGTAGTAGTAGTATGCCATGGACACAACAGCCCAAAACCGAGAAGGACAGCCTGAGCTAGAAGGCAGGCAGGCAGGCAGAAGGAGAACAGAGAGACTTGAAGATTTCTCAGACAGCTGGAACCAGTGGGCTGATGCCTCCTCCCTCTGTAGCTGGCAGGAATGTGGCTTATCAACACCGGAAAGGTGGGCTGGATGGGAGCCAGCTCTTTGAGGAATTAGTCACTTACAGCACAAGAGAGGGAGAGAATTTCCTTGGTGGAAGAGGAGGTAGCTGACCCTGTCAGTCCTAGAGCTAGATGAATGGGAAATGTCCAGGACAGAGGACAACCCCAGAAACGTAAGGGTAGGAAGTTCAGGATAATCTGCAATTGCCAGAAGTATTCTTCAGAAGAGTCAACATGAGAGCGATTGGAGGCTAATTGCTTGTATGCAATAAATCTTCTGTTAATTACCTCGTGTGTGCTGTTTTCTCAAGCCGGCATCCAGCCAGCTCCTAACATAGTAGTAGTAGTAGTAGTAGTAGTAGTAGTAGTAGTAGTAGTAGTAAGGTAAAGGTAAAGGGGCCCCTGACCATCAGGTCCAGTCGTGTTTGACTCTGGGGTTGCGGCGCTCATCTCGCTCTATAGGCCGAGGGAGCCGGCGTTTGTCCGCAGACAGCTTCCGGGTCATGTGGCCAGCATGACAAAGCTGCTTCTGGCGAACCAGAGCAGCGCATGGAAACACCGTTTACCTTCCCGCCAGAGCGGTACCTATTTATCTACTTGCACTTTGACGTGCTTTCGAGCTGCTAGGTGGGCAGGAGCTGGGACCGAGCAACAGGATAGTAGTAGTAATTAATAATTTTATGATTTGTATGCCACCCATCTGTCCTGGTTGCCCCAGCCATTCTGGGTAGCTCCCAACAAAATACTAAAAACATGATAAAACATCAAGCATTAAAAACATTAAGTGAACTTTGAGAAATTCCACATTCTACACCAGCCTTTCCGAACCTGATGGGACTACAAATCCCATCACCCACAACCACTGGCAATGTTGGCTGGAGCTGTTGGAAGCTGGAGTCCAACAACATCTCGAGGGTACAATGTTGGGGACAACTGACTCATGAAAACCATTTAATATTATTTGTTTCAAATGGATTTACTGCTATGCATGCTGAATGACATTATTTGAGTATAGTTTCATTGCTGCCCATCCAAGACAGCAAGGGTATGTAAGTGGGGACCTGTGTCATTAGTGAGGCAGAGCAGCTGGAAGGAGTGGTAGACGCAAAGTAAGAGAGAGTTGCCAATAGTCTCCTGCCCCAGCAATCCACTTCTTATTCCCCACACTGCTTTTTCACAGCAAGGCTATGGGATGAGGGACTGAACGTAAGGCCTCTATTGGGTGATATGAAGGGGTTGTCTAGCCCAGTATCCTATTTCCAGCTGTGGCAAATCATATGTTTCTGCGAAAAATCACAAACAGGGTGCAAAGGCACGTTAGTTATTCAGAGGTATATTGTCCTTGAGCATCTATCTTGGTTAATATCTGTTAAGACATATTCATGGAGAATGGATCTAAAAGAGGGGGAGCCAACAAGGTGTCCACTAGATGTGGCTGAACCACACCTCCCAAACTTCCTGACCAATGGCCACAAGGGCCGAGGCTAAGGAGAGCTAGTCTAATGTATTTTTGAGCCACCAGAGCTAGTGGCTCTCACTGCACCTTATGGCAGTGAATTTCAGAGTCAATATCATTGGGTGACACTGACTTCACATATTATGCATGTGGAGAAGATGTGAAGAATGATCTCACAACACAATGCAGTGGATTGTCTGGTATTAGCATAATGCTGAATTTATTAATGTGAGACATTTTGGTGGGACTATTGAAATATTCATTCTCTGTTTATATGTTGTTGATGTGTTCTGAATGAATGGTGAATGCATTGTTTTGGGATGTTGCTCTTATATCTAATTAGATATCTAATTTCTTTATTCTGGCATGAGTTGCATTGGGCATGGTTTACCATGGGAAGGTAGCATGGATGGTGTTGATACATAATTTTATAATCCTTTGCCATGCCCACCCTGCCAATCTTTCCCCTCTTTTAATAAATAACTGCAGGTGCTTTTGGCTGTCCTCAGTTGAAATGTGTCCCAATTGCCACACAAACACACAATCTAGGCAGCAGTGTGACTAACATTTTTGGCTTAGGTGAAACTGTTAGACTGCTCTTCAGCCGAATGTGTATCCTCATCTCCAGGTAGGGTTTCCTGGCTCCCGCCATTCCCCATTAACGGAGCCATCCATTAAATGAGAGTGCTGATGATGATGCCTCTTAGAGCTGCATTAGCAACATGCTCCCCTGTTGTGATTAATGATTTTACAGTGACTAATGATTAGCCAATTATTGTAAAGTGACGCTCGCTTTCCCCTGGGCCGTGCTAATTAGCTTTGCAGCCCAAGGACCCAATAAGGGACTTAAAAAAAAAAAGCTCTCCCTATTGGTGGTACCCCCACCTTTTGGCAAACATGACATTGGCAGCAGGATCCATCCCAGGAACAGATGTCGTGAATTGGTGGCAGAACACAGAAACAACACACACTCCCTAGCTAGTTTTCTTTCCCTCAGTAGAGATCTTGCACTCAGCAAACTGGGGACCATCTTTGTGCATTAGATGGGGACCGGTTCCGTAGTTTTTGTAGGAATGGCTGGCTGAGGGAGGAAATCAGCTGGCTGGTGAAAGGATGCTCAAAATGGCAAAGAAGTTCTTGTTCAAGCATTTGTTCAGTGGATGAGGACAAAACACAATCCTCGGGGAGGGAAAGAAATTTCTCTGTAATGTTTGTTGCTGCTTAACTCACTTAGTCTTACAAAGTGGGCAGGTGTTTTCTAGTTTTTCTTACTTTTCAATGCACATATTGAAAGAGCCACGATCCATGCACAGCCACGCAAGGCTCTCACCGCATCTTTCTGCCGACTACATTTCTCTGACTGTGTTGGGAGCAGTACTGCACCATGTTTCAACATGTTGCTCCCAAGCATTTCAGCAAGTGTGGCTGGCAAAAATCTACACAAAGCTCTCTCTGCTGTACAACAGTGCCTAACCTGTTGTTCTTTCCTAATCTGGAGCCAATAAGCACACCAGTGGATGAAGAATAAGTAATGCTTTATTTGCATAAGGTTAACAGATAGCAGCAGGCATACAAAATACAAATTACAGCATACCTGACAGAAGTCACACACAATCTCCCCTTCAGCTGCCCGGAGCTCCAGTTAGAGCAGCGAGAGAGACCACGTCTCACAACATCTGGTACCTCGACCTGTGAAGAAGCTCTCTGGACCCCTTCAACCTACAGCTCTTATAGTCAACTTTGATTGACTTGATTGACTGCACCTGGTTAGCAGGCATCATTCATGATCAGCCCGGGACACGGGGTGTGACTCAACAGGAATGTGGAGCAGCTGAGAGTCTCCAACCCAATTCACTGCAACTGGGTATCCTCCCCACTAGCCAGTCAGCACTTAGAACACAGGAGACCCAGGAAACTCCTGACACAAGTGTGTGGAAAATAAGTTATACCAGCATGAATTGGCAAACTTTAAACCGGGGATGTAAAGGGAAAGAGACATGTCATCTAACTCCTCGAAATTACAATGTTCTTCTACGTTTCTCCTACATCTGTGCCCCTCCAAATGTTGTTGGACTCCTGCTCTCATCAGCCCCAGCCAGCAAGGGATTATGGGAGTTGGAGTCCAGCAACATCTAGAGGGCTATAGCTTAACAACTCCTGCTCTACAGCTTTGAACCACTAGAACAGTGTTTCTCAACCAGTGTGCCTCCAGATGTTTTGGGACTACAACTCCCATCATTCCTGACCACTGGTCTTGCTAGCTAGGGATGATGGGAGTTGTAGTCCCAAAACATCTGGAGGCACACTGGTTGAGAAACACTGCACTAGAACCACTAAGGTAAGCACAACCACCTAAAAAGAAATGTTGATGAAATTTCTCCCACCCCAAGAAAGCATAAGGAAATTAACCCCTGTTTTCACACAGGGAGTGGGGTGGGAATTTTGGTCCAGCCTTGGATGAAGAGTGATGAATCTCCTTCTTACCTACCAATTTCTCCCTGCCGATGCTTCTACCTTCCCTCAAAAGCATTAGGAGGCCACCTTGTAAGGTCTGGTCCCTGCCCTCAGTGGAGCTTCTACCCAGGTAATTCACAAGATTGCAGACTGGATGTTGGCACCAGCAGTTGGGATACCAGGATGTGAAGCTTCAGGGGGTTGGTGGCTGATCCAAGAGGAAAGAAGAGATGCTAGCCAGCAGCCTGTTGCCCTGTGAACAGCAATCACTGTGTGCATATTTATGCATATGAGCATGCATGTGATGAGCTAAGTAAACAACTCAGGTAAATGTCAGCCCATGTCTCTTTCCCAAAGCTTCATTTAAATTAGCCACCAACCTGGGCTAGGTGGTTTGTTTGAGATTCTCCAGCTGCTGAAATATGTGTAAGGAAGAGACCATTGCTGTGCCTTGCCCATACAGTATATATA